>NW_026646133.1:0-300000 GCF_949987535.1 Balaenoptera acutorostrata
GAAAGGGTCTGCGTTGGCTCACCCAACCTCACCAAACCTCTCAGCCCCAAGAGTGTCCACCCTTATGTCTCAATCAGCTGTGGGTCTAGATATGGTCAATCCAGGTTGCATCACAGCCCCTGAACGAATTTTGTAAGAATTTCTCTCTCTTTCACTGTCTTTGTTTCACGGGTTTTGAAAAGTAATTAATTTTTATAATGGGGTTTAGCTGCTTTTCACGGCTGTGTTTATGCCGCTTTACACCCCCTTGACTCACTTACAGAGAGATATCAATACATAGGTTTGAAGATTCTTACTAGTCAGATATATTCTTGTGCGGTGAATAGGGGGTGTTGAGTCCAGTTCACTGAAAAAGGAATAGGTCTTGTCTCTTACATATTGGGTTTATGGAACGGTATCTGAGCTAATTTGAAACCCTTGTTTTATGCATCACCCCACCTCACCTTTCCCGTTCAGCAGCCATAGTGTGTTTCCTAAACGTGTGACTCTGTTCTGTTTTGCAATTCAGTTCAAGTGTAGTGGTTTTTACATTCCCTCTAGAAGTGATATCTTATGATAAGTGTCTTTTTCTGTGTGACTTATTTCACTTAGAATCGTCGTACCTAAATCCACTCATCGTGCTGCTACTAGCCTTATGACGTTGATTTCATGGCTGAGTGATATTTCATTGTACAGGAGGACCCCAACTTCTTTATCCATTTTTCTCTTTCCTAGGATATTTCAGGTGTAATGAAGTGGGGGTTCTTGTCAACAGAGCAGCCCTAAACTTTGGGCTGCCTGTGTCTTGCTGATTTTTAGTTTTCCCAATTTATACGCCCATGAGTGGGAGTGCCCTATGCTCTCCAAGCTGTGTTTTTTAGATGTTTCAGGACACACCGTACACTTCTCCAGAGTGGCTGTTGGCAATTTACATCCCACCCATCAGCGTAGCAAGGCTCCCATTTCTCCATGGCCGGTCCTGCATTTCTGGTTTGGACACTTTTTTCCGCATGGCCCTTTTGCCCGCTGGGAAGCGAGACTTCTTTGGAGCGCTGATTGGCCTTTCCAGGTTGCTTGGTTGGCCAAAAAGGGCGTATGCGTTTTTTCCTGAATATATTCAGGAAAAAACGCATACGCCCTTTTTGGCCAAGGGCATCATTGTCCACGTTTTGCCGCTTTTCATGTGCTTTCAAGGCGATTCGAATCTACCTCCTGAAATCTGTTTCCTGCAATTCTGCCTTGCTTTCAAAGCCTCTTCGTTGCCTTCCCTTAATATATTTGTGGACGAGAGGTATCATTTAAAACTCTGCAGGTTTGTGAATTGCAGTGCCCCTGAGCTCCATTTTTCAACTCGCTTTTTTGGGAGCTGGCCACAAAAGCGCAGGATTGCTTCAGGCCCTCTTCTGGTTCTGGGGGGCAGGCTGAGCTTGTGCTTAATTCTTCTTCCTGATGGGAAAATAGAGTGACCTGTGCCTGTCCCAACACCTAGAGCTAGTCTCTCATTGGTTCCCCCTCTTCCCGTTCATCCTCAGGACAAATTGCAACCTGTATGGAACAGGAGGTTAAAGGTGCTGATTCTCCAAGGAGGGAGATGGCTAGTAAATCGGCTGGAATGGCGAACCCGAGCAAAGGAGATGAGAAATGAGGTGCGTTTTAGAAACCTTTCCCGATCACACGGTGTACCATCTTCTGGGTTTCTCATGCCTGTTTTCGATGTAGGAAGATGCCCTTGAACCTGGAGATTTGGGACCCATGGGATGGGTACCATGCAGTATTACTTGAAAGGGTCTGCGTTGGCTCACCCAACCTCACCGAACCTCTCAGCCCCAAGAGTGTCCACCCTTATGTCTCAATCAGCTGTGGGTCTAGATATGGTCAATCCAGGTTGCATCACAGCCCCTGAACGAATTTTGTAAGAATTTCTCTCTCTTTCACTGTCTTTGTTTCACGGGTTTTGAAAAGTAATTAATTTTTATAATGGGGTTTAGCTGCTTTTCACGGCTGTGTTTATGCCGCTTTACACGCCCTTGACTCACTTACAGAGAGATATCAATACATAGGTTTGAAGATTCTTACTAGTCAGATATATTCTTGTGCGGTGAATAGGGGGTGTTCAGTCCAGTTCACTGAAAAAGGAATAGGTCTTGTCTCTTACATATTGGGTTTATGGAACGGTATCGGAGCTAATTTGAAACCCTTGTTTTATGCATCACCCCACCTCACCTTGCCCGTTCAGCAGCCATAGTGTGTTTTCTAAACGTGTGACTCTGTTCTGTTTTGTAATTCAGTTCAAGTGTAGCGGTTTTTACATTCCCTCTCTAAGTGATATCTTATGATAAGTGTCTTTTTCTGTGTGACTTATTTCACTTAGAATCGTCGTATCTAAATCCACTCATCGTGCTGTTACTAGCCTTATGACGTTGATTTCATGGCTGAGTGATATTCCATTGTACAGGAGGACCACAACTTCTTTATCCATATTTCTCTTTCCTAGGATATTTAAGGTGTAATGAAGTGGGGGTTCTTGTCAACAGAGCAGCCCTAAACTTTGGGGTGCCTGTGTCTTGCTGATTTTTAGTTTTCCCAATTTATACGCCCATGAGTGGAAGTGCCCTATGCTCTCCAAGCTGTGTTTTTTAGATGTTTCAGAACACACCGTACACTACTCCAGCGTGGCTGTTGGCAATTTACATCCCACCCATCAGCGTAGCAAGGCTCCCATTTCTCCATGGCCGGTCCTGCATTTCTGGTTTGGACACTTTTTTCCGCATGGCCCTTTTGCCCGCTGGGAAGCGAGACTTCTTTGGAGCGCTGATTGGCCTTTCCAGGTTGCTTGGTTGGCCAAAAAGGGCGTATGCGTTTTTTCCTGAATATATTCAGGAAAAAACGCATACGCCCTTTTTGGCCAAGGGCATCATTGTCCACGTTTTGCCGCTTTTCATGTGCTTTCAAGGCGATTCGAATCTACCTCCTGAAATCTGTTTCCTGCAATTCTGCCTTGCTTTCAAAGCCTCTTCGTTGCCTTCCCTTAATATATTTGTGGACGAGAGGTATCATTTAAAACTCTGCAGGTTTGTGAATTGCAGTGCCCCTGAGCTCCATTTTTCAACTCGCTTTTTTGGGAGCTGGCCGCAAAAGCGCAGGATTGCTTCAGGCCCTCTTCTGGTTCTGGGGGGCAGGCTGAGCTTGTGCTTAATTCTTCTTCCTGATGGGAAAATAGAGTGACCTGTGCCTGTCCCAACACCTAGAGCTAGTCTCTCATTGGTTCCCCCTCTTCCCGTTCATCCTCAGGACAAATTGCAACCTGTATGGAACAGGAGGTTAAAGGTGCTGATTCTCCAAGGAGGGAGATGGCTAGTAAATCGGCTGGAATGGCGAACCCGAGCAAAGGAGATGAGAAATGAGGTGCGTTTTAGAAACCTTTCCCGATCACACGGTGTACCATCTTCTGGGTTTCTCATGCCTGTTTTCGATGTAGGAAGATGCCCTTGAACCTGGAGATTTGGGACCCATGGGATGGGTACCATGCAGTACTACTTGAAAGGGTCTGCGTTGGCTCACCCAACCTCACCGAACCTCTCAGCCCCAAGAGTGTCCACCCTTATGTCTCAATCAGCTGTGGGTCTAGATATGGTCAATCCAGGTTGCATCACAGCCCCTGAACGAATTTTGTAAGAATTTCTCTCTCTTTCACTGTCTTTGTTTCACGGGTTTTGAAAAGTAATTAATTTTTATAATGGGGTTTAGCTGCTTTTCACGGCTGTGTTTATGCCGCTTTACACCCCCTTGACTCACTTACAGAGAGATATCAATACATAGGTTTGAAGATTCTTACTAGTCAGATATATTCTTGTGCGGTGAATAGGGGGTGTTGAGTCCAGTTCACTGAAAAAGGTATAGGTCTTGTCTCTTACATATTGGGTTTATGGAACGGTATCGGAGCTAATTTGAAACCCTTGTTTTATGCATCACCCCACCTCACCTTTCCCGTTCAGCAGCCATAGTGTGTTTCCTAAACGTGTGACTCTGTTCTGTTTTGCAATTCAGTTCAAGTGTAGCGGTTTTTACATTCCCTCTAGAAGTGATATGTTAGGATAAGTGTCTTTTTCTGTGTGCCTTATTTCACTTAGAATCGTCGTACCTAAATCCACTCATCGTGCTGCTACTAGCCTTATGACGTTGATTTCATGGCTGAGTGATATTCCATTGTACAGGAGGACCACAACTTCTTTATCCATTTTTCTCTTTCCTAGGATATTTCAGGTGTAATGAAGTGGGGGTTCTTGTCAACAGAGCAGCCCTAAACTTTGGGCTGCCTGTGTCTTGCTGATTTTTAGTTTTCCCAATTTATACGCCCATGAGTGGGAGTGCCCTATGCTCTCCAAGCTGTGTTTTTTAGATGTTTCAGGACACACCGTACACTTCTCCAGAGTGGCTGTTGGCAATTTACATCCCACCCATCAGCGTAGCAAGGCTCCCATTTCTCCATGGCCGGTCCTGCATTTCTGGTTTGGACACTTTTTTCCGCATGGCCCTTTTGCCCGCTGGGAAGCGAGACTTCTTTGGAGCGCTGATTGGCCTTTCCAGGTTGCTTGGTTGGCCAAAAAGGGCGTATGCGTTTTTTCCTGAATATATTCAGGAAAAAACGCATACGCCCTTTTTGGCCAAGGGCATCATTGTCCACGTTTTGCCGCTTTTCATGTGCTTTCAAGGCGATTCGAATCTACCTCCTGAAATCTGTTTCCTGCAATTCTGCCTTGCTTTCAAAGCCTCTTCGTTGCCTTCCCTTAATATATTTGTGGACGAGAGGTATCATTTAAAACTCTGCAGGTTTGTGAATTGCAGTGCCCCTGAGCTCCATTTTTCAACTCGCTTTTTTGGGAGCTGGCCACAAAAGCGCAGGATTGCTTCAGGCCCTCTTCTGGTTCTGGGGGGCAGGCTGAGCTTGTGCTTAATTCTTCTTCCTGATGGGAAAATAGAGTGACCTGTGCCTGTCCCAACACCTAGAGCTAGTCTCTCATTGGTTCCCCCTCTTCCCGTTCATCCTCAGGACAAATTGCAACCTGTATGGAACAGGAGGTTAAAGGTGCTGATTCTCCAAGGAGGGAGATGGCTAGTAAATCGGCTGGAATGGCGAACCCGAGCAAAGGAGATGAGAAATGAGGTGCGTTTTAGAAACCTTTCCCGATCACACGGTGTACCATCTTCTGGGTTTCTCATGCCTGTTTTCGATGTAGGAAGATGCCCTTGAACCTGGAGATTTGGGACCCATGGGATGGGTACCATGCAGTATTACTTGAAAGGGTCTGCGTTGGCTCACCCAACCTCACCGAACCTCTCAGCCCCAAGAGTGTCCACCCTTATGTCTCAATCAGCTGTGGGTCTAGATATGGTCAATCCAGGTTGCATCACAGCCCCTGAACGAATTTTGTAAGAATTTCTCTCTCTTTCACTGTCTTTGTTTCACGGGTTTTGAAAAGTAATTAATTTTTATAATGGGGTTTAGCTGCTTTTCACGGCTGTGTTTATGCCGCTTTACACGCCCTTGACTCACTTACAGAGAGATATCAATACATAGGTTTGAAGATTCTTACTAGTCAGATATATTCTTGTGCGGTGAATAGGGGGTGTTCAGTCCAGTTCACTGAAAAAGGAATAGGTCTTGTCTCTTACATATTGGGTTTATGGAACGGTATCGGAGCTAATTTGAAACCCTTGTTTTATGCATCACCCCACCTCACCTTGCCCGTTCAGCAGCCATAGTGTGTTTTCTAAACGTGTGACTCTGTTCTGTTTTGTAATTCAGTTCAAGTGTAGCGGTTTTTACATTCCCTCTCTAAGTGATATCTTATGATAAGTGTCTTTTTCTGTGTGACTTATTTCACTTAGAATCGTCGTATCTAAATCCACTCATCGTGCTGTTACTAGCCTTATGACGTTGATTTCATGGCTGAGTGATATTCCATTGTACAGGAGGACCACAACTTCTTTATCCATATTTCTCTTTCCTAGGATATTTCAGGTGTAATGAAGTGGGGGTTCTTGTCAACAGAGCAGCCCTAAACTTTGGGGTGCCTGTGTCTTGCTGATTTTTAGTTTTCCCAATTTATACGCCCATGAGTGGAAGTGCCCTATGCTCTCCAAGCTGTGTTTTTTAGATGTTTCAGAACACACCGTACACTACTCCAGCGTGGCTGTTGGCAATTTACATCCCACCCATCAGCGTAGCAAGGCTCCCATTTCTCCATGGCCGGTCCTGCATTTCTGGTTTGGACACTTTTTTCCGCATGGCCCTTTTGCCCGCTGGGAAGCGAGACTTCTTTGGAGCGCTGATTGGCCTTTCCAGGTTGCTTGGTTGGCCAAAAAGGGCGTATGCGTTTTTTCCTGAATATATTCAGGAAAAAACGCATACGCCCTTTTTGGCCAAGGGCATCATTGTCCACGTTTTGCCGCTTTTCATGTGCTTTCAAGGCGATTCGAATCTACCTCCTGAAATCTGTTTCCTGCAATTCTGCCTTGCTTTCAAAGCCTCTTCGTTGCCTTCCCTTAATATATTTGTGGACGAGAGGTATCATTTAAAACTCTGCAGGTTTGTGAATTGCAGTGCCCCTGAGCTCCATTTTTCAACTCGCTTTTTTGGGAGCTGGCCGCAAAAGCGCAGGATTGCTTCAGGCCCTCTTCTGGTTCTGGGGGGCTGGCTGAGCTTGTGCTTAATTCTTCTTCCTGATGGGAAAATAGAGTGACCTGTGCCTGTCCCAACACCTAGAGCTAGTCTCTCATTGGTTCCCCCTCTTCCCGTTCATCCTCAGGACAAATTGCAACCTGTACGGAACAGGAGGTTAAAGGTGCTGATTCTCCAAGGAAGGAGATGGCTAGTAAATTGGCTGGAATGGCGAACCCGAGCAAAGGAGATGAGAAATGAGGTGCGTTTTAGAAACCTTTCCCGATCACACGGTGTACCATCTTCTGGGTTTCTCATGCCTGTTTTCGATGTAGGAAGATGCCCTTGAACCTGGAGATTTGGGACCCATGGGATGGGTACCATGCAGTATTACGTGAAAGGGTCTGCATTGGCTCACCCAACCTCACCGAACCTCTCAGCCCCAAGAGTGTCCACCCTTATGTCTCAATCAGCTGTGGGTCTAGATATGGTCAATCCAGGTTGCATCACAGCCCCTGAACGAATTTTGTAAGAATTTCTCTCTCTTTCACTGTCTTTGTTTCACGGGTTTTGAAAAGTAATTAATTTTTATAATGGGGTTTAGCTGCTTTTCACGGCTGTGTTTATGCCGCTTTACACGCCCTTGACTCACTTACAGAGAGATATCAATACATAGGTTTGAAGATTCTTACTAGTCAGATATATTCTTGTGCGGTGAATAGGGGGTGTTCAGTCCAGTTCACTGAAAAAGGAATAGGTCTTGTCTCTTACATATTGGGTTTATGGAACGGTATCGGAGCTAATTTGAAACCCTTGTTTTATGCATCACCCCACCTCACCTTGCCCGTTCAGCAGCCATAGTGTGTTTTCTAAACGTGTGACTCTGTTCTGTTTTGTAATTCAGTTCAAGTGTAGCGGTTTTTACATTCCCTCTCTAAGTGATATCTTATGATAAGTGTCTTTTTCTGTGTGACTTATTTCACTTAGAATCGTCGTATCTAAATCCACTCATCGTGCTGTTACTAGCCTTATGACGTTGATTTCATGGCTGAGTGATATTCCATTGTACAGGAGGACCACAACTTCTTTATCCATATTTCTCTTTCCTAGGATATTTAAGGTGTAATGAAGTGGGGGTTCTTGTCAACAGAGCAGCCCTAAACTTTGGGGTGCCTGTGTCTTGCTGATTTTTAGTTTTCCCAATTTATACGCCCATGAGTGGAAGTGCCCTATGCTCTCCAAGCTGTGTTTTTTAGATGTTTCAGAACACACCGTACACTACTCCAGCGTGGCTGTTGGCAATTTACATCCCACCCATCAGCGTAGCAAGGCTCCCATTTCTCCATGGCCGGTCCTGCATTTCTGGTTTGGACACTTTTTTCCGCATGGCCCTTTTGCCCGCTGGGAAGCGAGACTTCTTTGGAGCGCTGATTGGCCTTTCCAGGTTGCTTGGTTGGCCAAAAAGGGCGTATGCGTTTTTTCCTGAATATATTCAGGAAAAAACGCATACGCCCTTTTTGGCCAAGGGCATCATTGTCCACGTTTTGCCGCTTTTCATGTGCTTTCAAGGCGATTCGAATCTACCTCCTGAAATCTGTTTCCTGCAATTCTGCCTTGCTTTCAAAGCCTCTTCGTTGCCTTCCCTTAATATATTTGTGGACGAGAGGTATCATTTAAAACTCTGCAGGTTTGTGAATTGCAGTGCCCCTGAGCTCCATTTTTCAACTCGCTTTTTTGGGAGCTGGCCGCAAAAGCGCAGGATTGCTTCAGGCCCTCTTCTGGTTCTGGGGGGCAGGCTGAGCTTGTGCTTAATTCTTCTTCCTGATGGGAAAATAGAGTGACCTGTGCCTGTCCCAACACCTAGAGCTAGTCTCTCATTGGTTCCCCCTCTTCCCGTTCATCCTCAGGACAAATTGCAACCTGTATGGAACAGGAGGTTAAAGGTGCTGATTCTCCAAGGAGGGAGATGGCTAGTAAATCGGCTGGAATGGCGAACCCGAGCAAAGGAGATGAGAAATGAGGTGCGTTTTAGAAACCTTTCCCGATCACACGGTGTACCATCTTCTGGGTTTCTCATGCCTGTTTTCGATGTAGGAAGATGCCCTTGAACCTGGAGATTTGGGACCCATGGGATGGGTACCATGCAGTACTACTTGAAAGGGTCTGCGTTGGCTCACCCAACCTCACCGAACCTCTCAGCCCCAAGAGTGTCCACCCTTATGTCTCAATCAGCTGTGGGTCTAGATATGGTCAATCCAGGTTGCATCACAGCCCCTGAACGAATTTTGTAAGAATTTCTCTCTCTTTCACTGTCTTTGTTTCACGGGTTTTGAAAAGTAATTAATTTTTATAATGGGGTTTAGCTGCTTTTCACGGCTGTGTTTATGCCGCTTTACACCCCCTTGACTCACTTACAGAGAGATATCAATACATAGGTTTGAAGATTCTTACTAGTCAGATATATTCTTGTGCGGTGAATAGGGGGTGTTGAGTCCAGTTCACTGAAAAAGGTATAGGTCTTGTCTCTTACATATTGGGTTTATGGAACGGTATCGGAGCTAATTTGAAACCCTTGTTTTATGCATCACCCCACCTCACCTTTCCCGTTCAGCAGCCATAGTGTGTTTCCTAAACGTGTGACTCTGTTCTGTTTTGCAATTCAGTTCAAGTGTAGCGGTTTTTACATTCCCTCTAGAAGTGATATGTTAGGATAAGTGTCTTTTTCTGTGTGCCTTATTTCACTTAGAATCGTCGTACCTAAATCCACTCATCGTGCTGCTACTAGCCTTATGACGTTGATTTCATGGCTGAGTGATATTCCATTGTACAGGAGGACCACAACTTCTTTATCCATTTTTCTCTTTCCTAGGATATTTAAGGTGTAATGAAGTGGGGGTTCTTGTCAACAGAGCAGCCCTAAACTTTGGGGTGCCTGAGTCTTGCTGATTTTTAGTTTTCCCAATTTATACGGCCATGAGTGGAAGTGCCCTATGCTCTCCAAGCTGTGTTTTTTAGATGTTTCAGAACACACCGTACACTTCTCCAGAGTGGCTGTTGGCAATTTACATCCCACCCATCAGCGTAGCAAGGCTCCCATTTCTCCATGGCCGGTCCTGCATTTCTGGTTTGGACACTTTTTTCCGCATGGCCCTTTTGCCCGCTGGGAAGCGAGACTTCTTTGGAGCGCTGATTGGCCTTTCCAGGTTGCTTGGTTGGCCAAAAAGGGCGTATGCGTTTTTTCCTGAATATATTCAGGAAAAAACGCATAAGCCCTTTTTGGCCAAGGGCATCATTGTCCACGTTTTGCCGCTTTTCATGTGCTTTCAAGGCGATTCGAATCTACCTCCTGAAATCTGTTTCCTGCAATTCTGCCTTGCTTTCAAAGCCTCTTCGTTGCCTTCCCTTAATATATTTGTGGACGAGAGGTATCATTTAAAACTCTGCAGGTTTGTGAATTGCAGTGCCCCTGAGCTCCATTTTTCAACTCGCTTTTTTGGGAGCTGGCCACAAAAGCGCAGGATTGCTTCAGGCCCTCTTCTGGTTCTGGGGGGCAGGCTGAGCTTGTGCTTAATTCTTCTTCCTGATGGGAAAATAGAGTGACCTGTGCCTGTCCCAACACCTAGAGCTAGTCTCTCATTGGTTCCCCCTCTTCCCGTTCATCCTCAGGACAAATTGCAACCTGTATGGAACAGGAGGTTAAAGGTGCTGATTCTCCAAGGAGGGAGATGGCTAGTAAATCGGCTGGAATGGCGAACCCGAGCAAAGGAGATGAGAAATGAGGTGCGTTTTAGAAACCTTTCCCGATCACACGGTGTACCATCTTCTGGGTTTCTCATGCCTGTTTTCGATGTAGGAAGATGCCCTTGAACCTGGAGATTTGGGACCCATGGGATGGGTACCATGCAGTACTACTTGAAAGGGTCTGCGTTGGCTCACCCAACCTCACCGAACCTCTCAGCCCCAAGAGTGTCCACCCTTATGTCTCAATCAGCTGTGGGTCTAGATATGGTCAATCCAGGTTGCATCACAGCCCCTGAACGAATTTTGTAAGAATTTCTCTCTCTTTCACTGTCTTTGTTTCACGGGTTTTGAAAAGTAATTAATTTTTATAATGGGGTTTAGCTGCTTTTCACGGCTGTGTTTATGCCGCTTTACACCCCCTTGACTCACTTACAGAGAGATATCAATACATAGGTTTGAAGATTCTTACTAGTCAGATATATTCTTGTGCGGTGAATAGGGGGTGTTGAGTCCAGTTCACTGAAAAAGGAATAGGTCTTGTCTCTTACATATTGGGTTTATGGAACGGTATCTGAGCTAATTTGAAACCCTTGTTTTATGCATCACCCCACCTCACCTTTCCCGTTCAGCAGCCATAGTGTGTTTCCTAAACGTGTGACTCTGTTCTGTTTTGCAATTCAGTTCAAGTGTAGTGGTTTTTACATTCCCTCTAGAAGTGATATCTTATGATAAGTGTCTTTTTCTGTGTGACTTATTTCACTTAGAATCGTCGTACCTAAATCCACTCATCGTGCTGCTACTAGCCTTATGACGTTGATTTCATGGCTGAGTGATATTTCATTGTACAGGAGGACCCCAACTTCTTTATCCATTTTTCTCTTTCCTAGGATATTTCAGGTGTAATGAAGTGGGGGTTCTTGTCAACAGAGCAGCCCTAAACTTTGGGCTGCCTGTGTCTTGCTGATTTTTAGTTTTCCCAATTTATACGCCCATGAGTGGAAGTGCCCTATGCTCTCCAAGCTGTGTTTTTTAGATGTTTCAGGACACACCGTACACTTCTCCAGAGTGGCTGTTGGCAATTTACATCCCACCCATCAGCGTAGCAAGGCTCCCATTTCTCCATGGCCGGTCCTGCATTTCTGGTTTGGACACTTTTTTCCGCATGGCCCTTTTGCCCGCTGGGAAGCGAGACTTCTTTGGAGCGCTGATTGGCCTTTCCAGGTTGCTTGGTTGGCCAAAAAGGGCGTATGCGTTTTTTCCTGAATATATTCAGGAAAAAACGCATACGCCCTTTTGGCCAAGGGCATCATTGTCCACGTTTTGCCGCTTTTCATGTGCTTTCAAGGCGATTCGAATCTACCTCCTGAAATCTGTTTCCTGCAATTCTGCCTTGCTTTCAAAGCCTCTTCGTTGCCTTCCCTTAATATATTTGTGGACGAGAGGTATCATTTAAAACTCTGCAGGTTTGTGAATTGCAGTGCCCCTGAGCTCCATTTTTCAACTCGCTTTTTTGGGAGCTGGCCACAAAAGCGCAGGATTGCTTCAGGCCCTCTTCTGGTTCTGGGGGGCAGGCTGAGCTTGTGCTTAATTCTTCTTCCTGATGGGAAAATAGAGTGACCTGTGCCTGTCCCAACACCTAGAGCTAGTCTCTCATTGGTTCCCCCTCTTCCCGTTCATCCTCAGGACAAATTGCAACCTGTATGGAACAGGAGGTTAAAGGTGCTGATTCTCCAAGGAGGGAGATGGCTAGTAAATCGGCTGGAATGGCGAACCCGAGCAAAGGAGATGAGAAATGAGGTGCGTTTTAGAAACCTTTCCCGATCACACGGTGTACCATCTTCTGGGTTTCTCATGCCTGTTTTCGATGTAGGAAGATGCCCTTGAACCTGGAGATTTGGGACCCATGGGATGGGTTCCATGCAGTACTACTTGAAAGGGTCTGCGTTGGCTCACCCAACCTCACCGAACCTCTCAGCCCCAAGAGTGTCCACCCTTATGTCTCAATCAGCTGTGGGTCTAGATATGGTCAATCCAGGTTGCATCACAGCCCCTGAACGAATTTTGTAAGAATTTCTCTCTCTTTCACTGTCTTTGTTTCACGGGTTTTGAAAAGTAATTAATTTTTATAATGGGGTTTAGCTGCTTTTCACGGCTGTGTTTATGCCGCTTTACACGCCCTTGACTCACTTACAGAGAGATATCAATACATAGGTTTGAAGATTCTTACTAGTCAGATATATTCTTGTGCGGTGAATAGGGGGTGTTGAGTCCAGTTCACTGAAAAAGGAATAGGTCTTGTCTCTTACATATTGGGTTTATGGAACGGTATCTGAGCTAATTTGAAACCCTTGTTTTATGCATCACCCCACCTCACCTTTCCCGTTCAGCAGCCATAGTGTGTTTCCTAAACGTGTGACTCTGTTCTGTTTTGCAATTCAGTTCAAGTGTAGCGGTTTTTACATTCCCTCTAGAAGTGATATCTTAGGATAAGTGTCTTTTTCTGTGTGCCTTATTTCACTGAGAATCGTCGTACCTAAATCCACTCATCGTGCTGCTACTAGCCTTATGACGTTGATTTCATGGCTGAGTGATATTCCATTGTACAGGAGGACCACAACTTCTTTATCCATTTTTCTCTTTCCTAGGATATTTAAGGTGTAATGAAGTGGGGGTTCTTGTCAACAGAGCAGCCCTAAACTTTGGGGTGCCTGTGTCTTGCTGATTTTTAGTTTTCCCAATTTATACGCCCATGAGTGGAAGTGCCCTATGCTCTCCAAGCTGTGTTTTTTAGATGTTTCAGAACACACCGTACACTTCTCCAGAGTGGCTGTTGGCAATTTACATCCCACCCATCAGCGTAGCAAGGCTCCCATTTCTCCATGGCCGGTCCTGCATTTCTGGTTTGGACACTTTTTTCCGCATGGCCCTTTTGCCCGCTGGGAAGCGAGACTTCTTTGGAGCGCTGATTGGCCTTTCCAGGTTGCTTGGTTGGCCAAAAAGGGCGTATGCGTTTTTTCCTGAATATATTCAGGAAAAAACGCATACGCCCTTTTTGGCCAAGGGCATCATTGTCCACGTTTTGCCGCTTTTCATGTGCTTTCAAGGCGATTCGAATCTACCTCCTGAAATCTGTTTCCTGCAATTCTGCCTTGCTTTCAAAGCCTCTTCGTTGCCTTCCCTTAATATATTTGTGGACGAGAGGTATCATTTAAAACTCTGCAGGTTTGTGAATTGCAGTGCCCCTGAGCTCCATTTTTCAACTCGCTTTTTTGGGAGCTGGCCACGAAAGCGCAGGATTGCTTCAGGCCCTCTTCTGGTTCTGGGGGGCAGGCTGAGCTTGTGCTTAATTCTTCTTCCTGATGGGAAAATAGAGTGACCTGTGCCTGTCCCAACACCTAGAGCTAGTCTCTCATTGGTTCCCCCTCTTCCCGTTCATCCTCAGGACAAATTGCAACCTGTATGGAACAGGAGGTTAAAGGTGCTGATTCTCCAAGGAGGGAGATGGCTAGTAAATCGGCTGGAATGGCGAACCCGAGCAAAGGAGATGAGAAATGAGGTGCGTTTTAGAAACCTTTCCCGATCACACGGTGTACCATCTTCTGGGTTTCTCATGCCTGTTTTCGATGTAGGAAGATGCCCTTGAACCTGGAGATTTGGGACCCATGGGATGGGTACCATGCAGTACTACTTGAAAGGGTCTGCGTTGGCTCACCCAACCTCACCAAACCTCTCAGCCCCAAGAGTGTCCACCCTTATGTCTCAATCAGCTGTGGGTCTAGATATGGTCAATCCAGGTTGCATCACAGCCCCTGAACGAATTTTGTAAGAATTTCTCTCTCTTTCACTGTCTTTGTTTCACGGGTTTTGAAAAGTAATTAATTTTTATAATGGGGTTTAGCTGCTTTTCACGGCTGTGTTTATGCCGCTTTACACCCCCTTGACTCACTTACAGAGAGATATCAATACATAGGTTTGAAGATTCTTACTAGTCAGATATATTCTTGTGCGGTGAATAGGGGGTGTTGAGTCCAGTTCACTGAAAAAGGAATAGGTCTTGTCTCTTACATATTGGGTTTATGGAACGGTATCTGAGCTAATTTGAAACCCTTGTTTTATGCATCACCCCACCTCACCTTTCCCGTTCAGCAGCCATAGTGTGTTTCCTAAACGTGTGACTCTGTTCTGTTTTGCAATTCAGTTCAAGTGTAGTGGTTTTTACATTCCCTCTAGAAGTGATATCTTATGATAAGTGTCTTTTTCTGTGTGACTTATTTCACTTAGAATCGTCGTACCTAAATCCACTCATCGTGCTGCTACTAGCCTTATGACGTTGATTTCATGGCTGAGTGATATTTCATTGTACAGGAGGACCCCAACTTCTTTATCCATTTTTCTCTTTCCTAGGATATTTCAGGTGTAATGAAGTGGGGGTTCTTGTCAACAGAGCAGCCCTAAACTTTGGGCTGCCTGTGTCTTGCTGATTTTTAGTTTTCCCAATTTATACGCCCATGAGTGGGAGTGCCCTATGCTCTCCAAGCTGTGTTTTTTAGATGTTTCAGGACACACCGTACACTTCTCCAGAGTGGCTGTTGGCAATTTACATCCCACCCATCAGCGTAGCAAGGCTCCCATTTCTCCATGGCCGGTCCTGCATTTCTGGTTTGGACACTTTTTTCCGCATGGCCCTTTTGCCCGCTGGGAAGCGAGACTTCTTTGGAGCGCTGATTGGCCTTTCCAGGTTGCTTGGTTGGCCAAAAAGGGCGTATGCGTTTTTTCCTGAATATATTCAGGAAAAAACGCATACGCCCTTTTTGGCCAAGGGCATCATTGTCCACGTTTTGCCGCTTTTCATGTGCTTTCAAGGCGATTCGAATCTACCTCCTGAAATCTGTTTCCTGCAATTCTGCCTTGCTTTCAAAGCCTCTTCGTTGCCTTCCCTTAATATATTTGTGGACGAGAGGTATCATTTAAAACTCTGCAGGTTTGTGAATTGCAGTGCCCCTGAGCTCCATTTTTCAACTCGCTTTTTTGGGAGCTGGCCACAAAAGCGCAGGATTGCTTCAGGCCCTCTTCTGGTTCTGGGGGGCAGGCTGAGCTTGTGCTTAATTCTTCTTCCTGATGGGAAAATAGAGTGACCTGTGCCTGTCCCAACACCTAGAGCTAGTCTCTCATTGGTTCCCCCTCTTCCCGTTCATCCTCAGGACAAATTGCAACCTGTATGGAACAGGAGGTTAAAGGTGCTGATTCTCCAAGGAGGGAGATGGCTAGTAAATCGGCTGGAATGGCGAACCCGAGCAAAGGAGATGAGAAATGAGGTGCGTTTTAGAAACCTTTCCCGATCACACGGTGTACCATCTTCTGGGTTTCTCATGCCTGTTTTCGATGTAGGAAGATGCCCTTGAACCTGGAGATTTGGGACCCATGGGATGGGTACCATGCAGTATTACTTGAAAGGGTCTGCGTTGGCTCACCCAACCTCACCGAACCTCTCAGCCCCAAGAGTGTCCACCCTTATGTCTCAATCAGCTGTGGGTCTAGATATGGTCAATCCAGGTTGCATCACAGCCCCTGAACGAATTTTGTAAGAATTTCTCTCTCTTTCACTGTCTTTGTTTCACGGGTTTTGAAAAGTAATTAATTTTTATAATGGGGTTTAGCTGCTTTTCACGGCTGTGTTTATGCCGCTTTACACGCCCTTGACTCACTTACAGAGAGATATCAATACATAGGTTTGAAGATTCTTACTAGTCAGATATATTCTTGTGCGGTGAATAGGGGGTGTTCAGTCCAGTTCACTGAAAAAGGAATAGGTCTTGTCTCTTACATATTGGGTTTATGGAACGGTATCGGAGCTAATTTGAAACCCTTGTTTTATGCATCACCCCACCTCACCTTGCCCGTTCAGCAGCCATAGTGTGTTTTCTAAACGTGTGACTCTGTTCTGTTTTGTAATTCAGTTCAAGTGTAGCGGTTTTTACATTCCCTCTCTAAGTGATATCTTATGATAAGTGTCTTTTTCTGTGTGACTTATTTCACTTAGAATCGTCGTATCTAAATCCACTCATCGTGCTGTTACTAGCCTTATGACGTTGATTTCATGGCTGAGTGATATTCCATTGTACAGGAGGACCACAACTTCTTTATCCATATTTCTCTTTCCTAGGATATTTCAGGTGTAATGAAGTGGGGGTTCTTGTCAACAGAGCAGCCCTAAACTTTGGGGTGCCTGTGTCTTGCTGATTTTTAGTTTTCCCAATTTATACGCCCATGAGTGGAAGTGCCCTATGCTCTCCAAGCTGTGTTTTTTAGATGTTTCAGAACACACCGTACACTACTCCAGCGTGGCTGTTGGCAATTTACATCCCACCCATCAGCGTAGCAAGGCTCCCATTTCTCCATGGCCGGTCCTGCATTTCTGGTTTGGACACTTTTTTCCGCATGGCCCTTTTGCCCGCTGGGAAGCGAGACTTCTTTGGAGCGCTGATTGGCCTTTCCAGGTTGCTTGGTTGGCCAAAAAGGGCGTATGCGTTTTTTCCTGAATATATTCAGGAAAAAACGCATACGCCCTTTTTGGCCAAGGGCATCATTGTCCACGTTTTGCCGCTTTTCATGTGCTTTCAAGGCGATTCGAATCTACCTCCTGAAATCTGTTTCCTGCAATTCTGCCTTGCTTTCAAAGCCTCTTCGTTGCCTTCCCTTAATATATTTGTGGACGAGAGGTATCATTTAAAACTCTGCAGGTTTGTGAATTGCAGTGCCCCTGAGCTCCATTTTTCAACTCGCTTTTTTGGGAGCTGGCCGCAAAAGCGCAGGATTGCTTCAGGCCCTCTTCTGGTTCTGGGGGGCTGGCTGAGCTTGTGCTTAATTCTTCTTCCTGATGGGAAAATAGAGTGACCTGTGCCTGTCCCAACACCTAGAGCTAGTCTCTCATTGGTTCCCCCTCTTCCCGTTCATCCTCAGGACAAATTGCAACCTGTACGGAACAGGAGGTTAAAGGTGCTGATTCTCCAAGGAAGGAGATGGCTAGTAAATCGGCTGGAATGGCGAACCCGAGCAAAGGAGATGAGAAATGAGGTGCGTTTTAGAAACCTTTCCCGATCACACGGTGTACCATCTTCTGGGTTTCTCATGCCTGTTTTCGATGTAGGAAGATGCCCTTGAACCTGGAGATTTGGGACCCATGGGATGGGTACCATGCAGTATTACGTGAAAGGGTCTGCATTGGCTCACCCAACCTCACCGAACCTCTCAGCCCCAAGAGTGTCCACCCTTATGTCTCAATCAGCTGTGGGTCTAGATATGGTCAATCCAGGTTGCATCACAGCCCCTGAACGAATTTTGTAAGAATTTCTCTCTCTTTCACTGTCTTTGTTTCACGGGTTTTGAAAAGTAATTAATTTTTATAATGGGGTTTAGCTGCTTTTCACGGCTGTGTTTATGCCGCTTTACACGCCCTTGACTCACTTACAGAGAGATATCAATACATAGGTTTGAAGATTCTTACTAGTCAGATATATTCTTGTGCGGTGAATAGGGGGTGTTCAGTCCAGTTCACTGAAAAAGGAATAGGTCTTGTCTCTTACATATTGGGTTTATGGAACGGTATCGGAGCTAATTTGAAACCCTTGTTTTATGCATCACCCCACCTCACCTTGCCCGTTCAGCAGCCATAGTGTGTTTTCTAAACGTGTGACTCTGTTCTGTTTTGTAATTCAGTTCAAGTGTAGCGGTTTTTACATTCCCTCTCTAAGTGATATCTTATGATAAGTGTCTTTTTCTGTGTGACTTATTTCACTTAGAATCGTCGTATCTAAATCCACTCATCGTGCTGTTACTAGCCTTATGACGTTGATTTCATGGCTGAGTGATATTCCATTGTACAGGAGGACCACAACTTCTTTATCCATATTTCTCTTTCCTAGGATATTTAAGGTGTAATGAAGTGGGGGTTCTTGTCAACAGAGCAGCCCTAAACTTTGGGGTGCCTGTGTCTTGCTGATTTTTAGTTTTCCCAATTTATACGCCCATGAGTGGAAGTGCCCTATGCTCTCCAAGCTGTGTTTTTTAGATGTTTCAGAACACACCGTACACTACTCCAGCGTGGCTGTTGGCAATTTACATCCCACCCATCAGCGTAGCAAGGCTCCCATTTCTCCATGGCCGGTCCTGCATTTCTGGTTTGGACACTTTTTTCCGCATGGCCCTTTTGCCCGCTGGGAAGCGAGACTTCTTTGGAGCGCTGATTGGCCTTTCCAGGTTGCTTGGTTGGCCAAAAAGGGCGTATGCGTTTTTTCCTGAATATATTCAGGAAAAAACGCATACGCCCTTTTTGGCCAAGGGCATCATTGTCCACGTTTTGCCGCTTTTCATGTGCTTTCAAGGCGATTCGAATCTACCTCCTGAAATCTGTTTCCTGCAATTCTGCCTTGCTTTCAAAGCCTCTTCGTTGCCTTCCCTTAATATATTTGTGGACGAGAGGTATCATTTAAAACTCTGCAGGTTTGTGAATTGCAGTGCCCCTGAGCTCCATTTTTCAACTCGCTTTTTTGGGAGCTGGCCGCAAAAGCGCAGGATTGCTTCAGGCCCTCTTCTGGTTCTGGGGGGCAGGCTGAGCTTGTGCTTAATTCTTCTTCCTGATGGGAAAATAGAGTGACCTGTGCCTGTCCCAACACCTAGAGCTAGTCTCTCATTGGTTCCCCCTCTTCCCGTTCATCCTCAGGACAAATTGCAACCTGTATGGAACAGGAGGTTAAAGGTGCTGATTCTCCAAGGAGGGAGATGGCTAGTAAATCGGCTGGAATGGCGAACCCGAGCAAAGGAGATGAGAAATGAGGTGCGTTTTAGAAACCTTTCCCGATCACACGGTGTACCATCTTCTGGGTTTCTCATGCCTGTTTTCGATGTAGGAAGATGCCCTTGAACCTGGAGATTTGGGACCCATGGGATGGGTACCATGCAGTACTACTTGAAAGGGTCTGCGTTGGCTCACCCAACCTCACCGAACCTCTCAGCCCCAAGAGTGTCCACCCTTATGTCTCAATCAGCTGTGGGTCTAGATATGGTCAATCCAGGTTGCATCACAGCCCCTGAACGAATTTTGTAAGAATTTCTCTCTCTTTCACTGTCTTTGTTTCACGGGTTTTGAAAAGTAATTAATTTTTATAATGGGGTTTAGCTGCTTTTCACGGCTGTGTTTATGCCGCTTTACACCCCCTTGACTCACTTACAGAGAGATATCAATACATAGGTTTGAAGATTCTTACTAGTCAGATATATTCTTGTGCGGTGAATAGGGGGTGTTGAGTCCAGTTCACTGAAAAAGGTATAGGTCTTGTCTCTTACATATTGGGTTTATGGAACGGTATCGGAGCTAATTTGAAACCCTTGTTTTATGCATCACCCCACCTCACCTTTCCCGTTCAGCAGCCATAGTGTGTTTCCTAAACGTGTGACTCTGTTCTGTTTTGCAATTCAGTTCAAGTGTAGCGGTTTTTACATTCCCTCTAGAAGTGATATGTTAGGATAAGTGTCTTTTTCTGTGTGCCTTATTTCACTTAGAATCGTCGTACCTAAATCCACTCATCGTGCTGCTACTAGCCTTATGACGTTGATTTCATGGCTGAGTGATATTCCATTGTACAGGAGGACCACAACTTCTTTATCCATTTTTCTCTTTCCTAGGATATTTAAGGTGTAATGAAGTGGGGGTTCTTGTCAACAGAGCAGCCCTAAACTTTGGGGTGCCTGAGTCTTGCTGATTTTTAGTTTTCCCAATTTATACGCCCATGAGTGGAAGTGCCCTATGCTCTCCAAGCTGTGTTTTTTAGATGTTTCAGAACACACCGTACACTTCTCCAGAGTGGCTGTTGGCAATTTACATCCCACCCATCAGCGTAGCAAGGCTCCCATTTCTCCATGGCCGGTCCTGCATTTCTGGTTTGGACACTTTTTTCCGCATGGCCCTTTTGCCCGCTGGGAAGCGAGACTTCTTTGGAGCGCTGATTGGCCTTTCCAGGTTGCTTGGTTGGCCAAAAAGGGCGTATGCGTTTTTTCCTGAATATATTCAGGAAAAAACGCATAAGCCCTTTTTGGCCAAGGGCATCATTGTCCACGTTTTGCCGCTTTTCATGTGCTTTCAAGGCGATTCGAATCTACCTCCTGAAATCTGTTTCCTGCAATTCTGCCTTGCTTTCAAAGCCTCTTCGTTGCCTTCCCTTAATATATTTGTGGACGAGAGGTATCATTTAAAACTCTGCAGGTTTGTGAATTGCAGTGCCCCTGAGCTCCATTTTTCAACTCGCTTTTTTGGGAGCTGGCCACAAAAGCGCAGGATTGCTTCAGGCCCTCTTCTGGTTCTGGGGGGCAGGCTGAGCTTGTGCTTAATTCTTCTTCCTGATGGGAAAATAGAGTGACCTGTGCCTGTCCCAACACCTAGAGCTAGTCTCTCATTGGTTCCCCCTCTTCCCGTTCATCCTCAGGACAAATTGCAACCTGTATGGAACAGGAGGTTAAAGGTGCTGATTCTCCAAGGAGGGAGATGGCTAGTAAATCGGCTGGAATGGCGAACCCGAGCAAAGGAGATGAGAAATGAGGTGCGTTTTAGAAACCTTTCCCGATCACACGGTGTACCATCTTCTGGGTTTCTCATGCCTGTTTTCGATGTAGGAAGATGCCCTTGAACCTGGAGATTTGGGACCCATGGGATGGGTACCATGCAGTACTACTTGAAAGGGTCTGCGTTGGCTCACCCAACCTCACCGAACCTCTCAGCCCCAAGAGTGTCCACCCTTATGTCTCAATCAGCTGTGGGTCTAGATATGGTCAATCCAGGTTGCATCACAGCCCCTGAACGAATTTTGTAAGAATTTCTCTCTCTTTCACTGTCTTTGTTTCACGGGTTTTGAAAAGTAATTAATTTTTATAATGGGGTTTAGCTGCTTTTCACGGCTGTGTTTATGCCGCTTTACACCCCCTTGACTCACTTACAGAGAGATATCAATACATAGGTTTGAAGATTCTTACTAGTCAGATATATTCTTGTGCGGTGAATAGGGGGTGTTGAGTCCAGTTCACTGAAAAAGGAATAGGTCTTGTCTCTTACATATTGGGTTTATGGAACGGTATCTGAGCTAATTTGAAACCCTTGTTTTATGCATCACCCCAGCTCACCTTTCCCGTTCAGCAGCCATAGTGTGTTTCCTAAACGTGTGACTCTGTTCTGTTTTGCAATTCAGTTCAAGTGTAGTGGTTTTTACATTCCTTCTAGAAGTGATATCTTATGATAAGTGTCTTTTTCTGTGTGACTTATTTCACTTAGAATCGTCGTACCTAAATCCACTCATCGTGCTGCTACTAGCCTTATGACGTTGATTTCATGGCTGAGTGATATTTCATTGTACAGGAGGACCCCAACTTCTTTATCCATTTTTCTCTTTCCTAGGATATTTCAGGTGTAATGAAGTGGGGGTTCTTGTCAACAGAGCAGCCCTAAACTTTGGGGTGCCTGTGTCTTGCTGATTTTTAGTTTTCCCAATTTATACGCCCATGAGTGGAAGTGCCCTATGCTCTCCAAGCTGTGTTTTTTAGATGTTTCAGAACACACCGTACACTTCTCCAGAGTGGCTGTTGGCAATTTACATCCCACCCATCAGCGTAGCAAGGCTCCCATTTCTCCATGGCCGGTCCTGCATTTCTGGTTTGGACACTTTTTTCCGCATGGCCCTTTTGCCCGCTGGGAAGCGAGACTTCTTTGGAGCGCTGATTGGCCTTTCCAGGTTGCTTGGTTGGCCAAAAAGGGCGTATGCGTTTTTTCCTGAATATATTCAGGAAAAAACGCATACGCCCTTTTTGGCCAAGGGCATCATTGTCCACGTTTTGCCGCTTTTCATGTGCTTTCAAGGCGATTCGAATCTACCTCCTGAAATCTGTTTCCTGCAATTCTGCCTTGCTTTCAAAGCCTCTTCGTTGCCTTCCCTTAATATATTTGTGGACGAGAGGTATCATTTAAAACTCTGCAGGTTTGTGAATTGCAGTGCCCCTGAGCTCCATTTTTCAACTCGCTTTTTTGGGAGCTGGCCGCAAAAGCGCAGGATTGCTTCAGGCCCTCTTCTGGTTCTGGGGGGCTGGCTGAGCTTGTGCTTAATTCTTCTTCCTGATGGGAAAATAGAGTGACCTGTGCCTGTCCCAACACCTAGAGCTAGTCTCTCATTGGTTCCCCCTCTTCCCGTTCATCCTCAGGACAAATTGCAACCTGTACGGAACAGGAGGTTAAAGGTGCTGATTCTCCAAGGAGGGAGATGGCTAGTAAATCGGCTGGAATGGCGAACCCGAGCAAAGGAGATGAGAAATGAGGTGCGTTTTAGAAACCTTTCCCGATCACACGGTGTACCATCTTCTGGGTTTCTCATGCCTGTTTTCGATGTAGGAAGATGCCCTTGAACCTGGAGATTTGGGACCCATGGGATGGGTACCATGCAGTATTACTTGAAAGGGTCTGCATTGGCTCACCCAACCTCACCGAACCTCTCAGCCCCAAGAGTGTCCACCCTTATGTCTCAATCAGCTGTGGGTCTAGATATGGTCAATCCAGGTTGCATCACAGCCCCTGAACGAATTTTGTAAGAATTTCTCTCTCTTTCACTGTCTTTGTTTCACGGGTTTTGAAAAGTAATTAATTTTTATAATGGGGTTTAGCTGCTTTTCACGGCTGTGTTTATGCCGCTTTACACCCCCTTGACTCACTTACAGAGAGATATCAATACATAGGTTTGAAGATTCTTACTAGTCAGATATATTCTTGTGCGGTGAATAGGGGGTGTTGAGTCCAGTTCACTGAAAAAGGAATAGGTCTTGTCTCTTACATATTGGGTTTATGGAACGGTATCGGAGCTAATTTGAAACCCTTGTTTTATGCATCACCCCACCTCACCTTGCCTGTTCAGCAGCCATAGTGTGTTTTCTAAACGTGTGACTCTGTTCTGTTTTGTAATTCAGTTCAAGTGTAGCGGTTTTTACATTCCCTCTCTAAGTGATATCTTATGATAAGTGTCTTTTTCTGTGTGACTTATTTCACTTAGAATCGTCGTATCTAAATCCACTCATCGTGCTGTTACTAGCCTTATGACGTTGATTTCATGGCTGAGTGATATTCCATTGTACAGGAGGACCACAACTTCTTTATCCATATTTCTCTTTCCTAGTATATTTAAGGTGTAATGAAGTGGGGGTTCTTGTCAACAGAGCAGCCCTAAACTTTGGGGTGCCTGTGTCTTGCTGATTTTTAGTTTCCCAATTTATACGCCCATGAGTGGAAGTGCCCTATGCTCTCCAAGCTGTGTTTTTTAGATGTTTCAGAACACACCGTACACTACTCCAGCGTGGCTGTTGGCAATTTACATCCCACCCATCAGCGTAGCAAGGCTCCCATTTCTCCATGGCCGGTCCTGCATTTCTGGTTTGGACACTTTTTTCCGCGTGGCCCTTTTGCCCGCTGGGAAGCGAGACTTCTTTGGAGCGCTGATTGGCCTTTCCAGGTTGCTTGGTTGGCCAAAAAGGGCGTATGCGTTTTTTCCTGAATATATTCAGGAAAAAACGCATACGCCCTTTTTGGCCAAGGGCATCATTGTCCACGTTTTGCCGCTTTTCATGTGCTTTCAAGGCGATTCGAATCTACCTCCTGAAATCTGTTTCCTGCAATTCTGCCTTGCTTTCAAAGCCTCTTCGTTGCCTTCCCTTAATATATTTGTGGACGAGAGGTATCATTTAAAACTCTGCAGGTTTGTGAATTGCAGTGCCCCTGAGCTCCATTTTTCAACTCGCTTTTTTGGGAGCTGGCCACAAAAGCGCAGGATTGCTTCAGGCCCTCTTCTGGTTCTGGGGGGCAGGCTGAGCTTGTGCTTAATTCTTCTTCCTGATGGGAAAATAGAGTGACCTGTGCCTGTCCCAACACCTAGAGCTAGTCTCTCATTGGTTCCCCCTCTTCCCGTTCATCCTCAGGACAAATTGCAACCTGTATGGAACAGGAGGTTAAAGGTGCTGATTCTCCAAGGAGGGAGATGGCTAGTAAATCGGCTGGAATGGCGAACCCGAGCAAAGGAGATGAGAAATGAGGTGCGTTTTAGAAACGTTTCCCGATCACACGGTGTACCATCTTCTGGGTTTCTCATGCCTGTTTTCGATGTAGGAAGATGCCCTTGAACCTGGAGATTTGGGACCCATGGGATGGGTACCATGCAGTACTACTTGAAAGGGTCTGCGTTGGCTCACCCAACCTCACCAAACCTCTCAGCCCCAAGAGTGTCCACCCTTATGTCTCAATCAGCTGTGGGTCTAGATATGGTCAATCCAGGTTGCATCACAGCCCCTGAACGAATTTTGTAAGAATTTCTCTCTCTTTCACTGTCTTTGTTTCACGGGTTTTGAAAAGTAATTAATTTTTATAATGGGGTTTAGCTGCTTTTCACGGCTGTGTTTATGCCGCTTTACACCCCCTTGACTCACTTACAGAGAGATATCAATACATAGGTTTGAAGATTCTTACTAGTCAGATATATTCTTGTGCGGTGAATAGGGGGTGTTGAGTCCAGTTCACTGAAAAAGGAATAGGTCTTGTCTCTTACATATTGGGTTTATGGAACGGTATCTGAGCTAATTTAAAACCCTTGTTTTATGCATCACCCCACCTCACCTTTCCCGTTCAGCAGCCATAGTGTGTTTCCTAAACGTGTGACTCTGTTCTGTTTTGCAATTCAGTTCAAGTGTAGTGGTTTTTACATTCCCTCTAGAAGTGATATCTTATGATAAGTGTCTTTTTCTGTGTGACTTATTTCACTTAGAATCGTCGTATCTAAATCCACTCATCGTGCTGTTACTAGCCTTATGACGTTGATTTCATGGCTGAGTGATATTTCATTGTACAGGAGGACCCCAACTTCTTTATCCATTTTTCTCTTTCCTAGGATATTTCAGGTGTAATGAAGTGGGGGTTCTTGTCAACAGAGCAGCCCTAAACTTTGGGGTGCCTGTGTCTTGCTGATTTTTAGTTTTCCCAATTTATACGCCCATGAGTGGAAGTGCCCTATGCTCTACAAGCTGTGTTTTTTAGATGTTTCAGAACACACCGTACACTTCTCCAGAGTGGCTGTTGGCAATTTACATCCCACCCATCAGCGTAGCAAGGCTCCCATTTCTCCATGGCCGGTCCTGCATTTCTGGTTTGGACACTTTTTTCCGCATGGCCCTTTTGCCCGCTGGGAAGCGAGACTTCTTTGGAGCGCTGATTGGCCTTTCCAGGTTGCTTGGTTGGCCAAAAAGGGCGTATGCGTTTTTTCCTGAATATATTCAGGAAAAAACGCATACGCCCTTTTTGGCCAAGGGCATCATTGTCCACGTTTTGCCGCTTTTCATGTGCTTTCAAGGCGATTCGAATCTACCTCCTGAAATCTGTTTCCTGCAATTCTGCCTTGCTTTCAAAGCCTCTTCGTTGCCTTCCCTTAATATATTTGTGGACGAGAGGTATCATTTAAAACTCTGCAGGTTTGTGAATTGCAGTGCCCCTGAGCTCCATTTTTCAACTCGCTTTTTTGGGAGCTGGCCGCAAAAGCGCAGGATTGCTTCAGGCCCTCTTCTGGTTCTGGGGGGCTGGCTGAGCTTGTGCTTAATTCTTCTTCCTGATGGGAAAATAGAGTGACCTGTGCCTGTCCCAACACCTAGAGCTAGTCTCTCATTGGTTCCCCCTCTTCCCGTTCATCCTCAGGACAAATTGCAACCTGTACGGAACAGGAGGTTAAAGGTGCTGATTCTCCAAGGAAGGAGATGGCTAGTAAATCGGCTGGAATGGCGAACCCGAGCAAAGGAGATGAGAAATGAGGTGCGTTTTAGAAACCTTTCCCGATCACACGGTGTACCATCTTCTGGGTTTCTCATGCCTGTTTTCGATGTAGGAAGATGCCCTTGAACCTGGAGATTTGGGACCCATGGGATGGGTACCATGCAGTATTACTTGAAAGGGTCTGCATTGGCTCACCCAACCTCACCGAACCTCTCAGCCCCAAGAGTGTCCACCCTTATGTCTCAATCAGCTGTGGGTCTAGATATGGTCAATCCAGGTTGCATCACAGCCCCTGAACGAATTTTGTAAGAATTTCTCTCTCTTTCACTGTCTTTGTTTCACGGGTTTTGAAAAGTAATTAATTTTTATAATGGGGTTTAGCTGCTTTTCACGGCTGTGTTTATGCCGCTTTACACCCCCTTGACTCACTTACAGAGAGATATCAATACATAGGTTTGAAGATTCTTACTAGTCAGATATATTCTTGTGCGGTGAATAGGGGGTGTTGAGTCCAGTTCACTGAAAAAGGAATAGGTCTTGTCTCTTACATATTGGGTTTATGGAACGGTATCGGAGCTAATTTGAAACCCTTGTTTTATGCATCACCCCAGCTCACCATGCCCGTTCAGCAGCCATAGTGTGTTTTCTAAACGTGTGACTCTGTTCTGTTTTGTAATTCAGTTCACGTGTAGCGGTTTTTACATTCCCTCTCTAAGTGATATCTTATGATAAGTGTCTTTTTCTGTGTGACTTATTTCACTTAGAATCGTCGTATCTAAATCCACTCATCGTGCTGTTACTAGCCTTATGACGTTGATTTCATGGCTGAGTGATATTCCATTGTACAGGAGGACCACAACTTCTTTATCCATATTTCTCTTTCCTAGGATATTTAAGGTGTAATGAAGTGGGGGTTCTTGTCAACAGAGCAGCCCTAAACTTTGGGGTGCCTGTGTCTTGCTGATTTTTAGTTTTCCCAATTTATACGCCCATGAGTGGAAGTGCCCTATGCTCTCCAAGCTGTGTTTTTTAGATGTTTCAGAACACACCGTACACTACTCCAGCGTGGCTGTTGGCAATTTACATCCCACCCATCAGCGTAGCAAGGCTCCCATTTCTCCATGGCCGGTCCTGCATTTCTGGTTTGGACACTTTTTTCCGCATGGCCCTTTTGCCCGCTGGGAAGCGAGACTTCTTTGGAGCGCTGATTGGCCTTTCCAGGTTGCTTGGTTGGCCAAAAAGGGAGTATGTGTTTTTTCCTGAATATATTCAGGAAAAAACGCATACGCCCTTTTTGGCCAAGGGCATCATTGTCCACGTTTTGCCGCTTTTCATGTGCTTTCAAGGCGATTCGAATCTACCTCCTGAAATCTGTTTCCTGCAATTCTGCCTTGCTTTCAAAGCCTCTTCGTTGCCTTCCCTTAATATATTTGTGGACGAGAGGTATCATTTAAAACTCTGCAGGTTTGTGAATTGCAGTGCCCCTGAGCTCCATTTTTCAACTCGCTTTTTTGGGAGCTGGCCGCAAAAGCGCAGGATTGCTTCAGGCCCTCTTCTGGTTCTGGGGGGCAGGCTGAGCTTGTGCTTAATTCTTCTTCCTGATGGGAAAATAGAGTGACCTGTGCCTGTCCCAACACCTAGAGCTAGTCTCTCATTGGTTCCCCCTCTTCCCGTTCATCCTCAGGACAAATTGCAACCTGTATGGAACAGGAGGTTAAAGGTGCTGATTCTCCAAGGAGGGAGATGGCTAGTAAATCGGCTGGAATGGCGAACCCGAGCAAAGGAGATGAGAAATGAGGTGCGTTTTAGAAACCTTTCCCGATCACACGGTGTACCATCTTCTGGGTTTCTCATGCCTGTTTTCGATGTAGGAAGATGCCCTTGAACCTGGAGATTTGGGACCCATGGGATGGGTACCATGCAGTACTACTTGAAAGGGTCTGCGTTGGCTCACCCAACCTCACCAAACCTCTCAGCCCCAAGAGTGTCCACCCTTATGTCTCAATCAGCTGTGGGTCTAGATATGGTCAATCCAGGTTGCATCACAGCCCCTGAACGAATTTTGTAAGAATTTCTCTCTCTTTCACTGTCTTTGTTTCACGGGTTTTGAAAAGTAATTAATTTTTATAATGGGGTTTAGCTGCTTTTCACGGCTGTGTTTATGCCGCTTTACACCCCCTTGACTCACTTACAGAGAGATATCAATACATAGGTTTGAAGATTCTTACTAGTCAGATATATTCTTGTGCGGTGAATAGGGGGTGTTGAGTCCAGTTCACTGAAAAAGGAATAGGTCTTGTCTCTTACATATTGGGTTTATGGAACGGTATCTGAGCTAATTTGAAACCCTTGTTTTATGCATCACCCCACCTCACCTTTCCCGTTCAGCAGCCATAGTGTGTTTCCTAAACGTGTGACTCTGTTCTGTTTTGCAATTCAGTTCAAGTGTAGTGGTTTTTACATTCCCTCTAGAAGTGATATCTTATGATAAGTGTCTTTTTCTGTGTGACTTATTTCACTTAGAATCGTCGTACCTAAATCCACTCATCGTGCTGCTACTAGCCTTATGACGTTGATTTCATGGCTGAGTGATATTTCATTGTACAGGAGGACCCCAACTTCTTTATCCATTTTTCTCTTTCCTAGGATATTTCAGGTGTAATGAAGTGGGGGTTCTTGTCAACAGAGCAGCCCTAAACTTTGGGGTGCCTGTGTCTTGCTGATTTTTAGTTTTCCCAATTTATACGCCCATGAGTGGAAGTGCCCTATGCTCTACAAGCTGTGTTTTTTAGATGTTTCAGAACACACCGTACACTTCTCCAGAGTGGCTGTTGGCAATTTACATCCCACCCATCAGCGTAGCAAGGCTCCCATTTCTCCATGGCCGGTCCTGCATTTCTGGTTTGGACACTTTTTTCCGCATGGCCCTTTTGCCCGCTGGGAAGCGAGACTTCTTTGGAGCGCTGATTGGCCTTTCCAGGTTGCTTGGTTGGCCAAAAAGGGCGTATGCGTTTTTTCCTGAATATATTCAGGAAAAAACGCATACGCCCTTTTTGGCCAAGGGCATCATTGTCCACGTTTTGCCGCTTTTCATGTGCTTTCAAGGCGATTCGAATCTACCTCCTGAAATCTGTTTCCTGCAATTCTGCCTTGCTTTCAAAGCCTCTTCGTTGCCTTCCCTTAATATATTTGTGGACGAGAGGTATCATTTAAAACTCTGCAGGTTTGTGAATTGCAGTGCCCCTGAGCTCCATTTTTCAACTCGCTTTTTTGGGAGCTGGCCGCAAAAGCGCAGGATTGCTTCAGGCCCTCTTCTGGTTCTGGGGGGCTGGCTGAGCTTGTGCTTAATTCTTCTTCCTGATGGGAAAATAGAGTGACCTGTGCCTGTCCCAACACCTAGAGCTAGTCTCTCATTGGTTCCCCCTCTTCCCGTTCATCCTCAGGACAAATTGCAACCTGTACGGAACAGGAGGTTAAAGGTGCTGATTCTCCAAGGAAGGAGATGGCTAGTAAATCGGCTGGAATGGCGAACCCGAGCAAAGGAGATGAGAAATGAGGTGCGTTTTAGAAACCTTTCCCGATCACACGGTGTACCATCTTCTGGGTTTCTCATGCCTGTTTTCGATGTAGGAAGATGCCCTTGAACCTGGAGATTTGGGACCCATGGGATGGGTACCATGCAGTATTACTTGAAAGGGTCTGCATTGGCTCACCCAACCTCACCGAACCTCTCAGCCCCAAGAGTGTCCACCCTTATGTCTCAATCAGCTGTGGGTCTAGATATGGTCAATCCAGGTTGCATCACAGCCCCTGAACGAATTTTGTAAGAATTTCTCTCTCTTTCACTGTCTTTGTTTCACGGGTTTTGAAAAGTAATTAATTTTTATAATGGGGTTTAGCTGCTTTTCACGGCTGTGTTTATGCCGCTTTACACGCCCTTGACTCACTTACAGAGAGATATCAATACATAGGTTTGAAGATTCTTACTAGTCAGATATATTCTTGTGCGGTGAATAGGGGGTGTTGAGTCCAGTTCACTGAAAAAGGAATAGGTCTTGTCTCTTACATATTGGGTTTATGGAACGGTATCGGAGCTAATTTGAAACCCTTGTTTTATGCATCACCCCAGCTCACCATGCCCGTTCAGCAGCCATAGTGTGTTTTCTAAACGTGTGACTCTGTTCTGTTTTGTAATTCAGTTCACGTGTAGCGGTTTTTACATTCCCTCTATAAGTGATATCTTAGGATAAGTGTCTTTTTCTGTGTGACTTATTTCACTTAGAATCGTCGTACCTAAATCCACTCATCGTGCTGCTACTAGCCTTATGACGTTGATTTCATGGCTGAGTGATATTCCATTGTACAGGAGGACCACAACTTCTTTATCCATTTTTCTCTTTCCTAGGATATTGAAGGTGTAATGAAGTGGGGGTTCTTGTCAACAGAGCAGCCCTAAACTTTGGGGTGCCTGTGTCTTGCTGATTTTTAGTTTTCCCAATTTATACGGCCATGAGTGGAAGTGCCCTATGCTCTCCAAGCTGTGTTTTTTAGATGTTTCAGGACACACCGTACACTTCTCCAGAGTGGCTGTTGGCAATTTACATCCCACCCATCAGCGTAGCAAGGCTCCCATTTCTCCATGGCCGGTCCTGCATTTCTGGTTTGGACACTTTTTTCCGCATGGCCCTTTTGCCCGTTGGGAAGCGAGACTTCTTTGGAGCGCTGATTGGCCTTTCCAGGTTGCTTGGTTGGCCAAAAAGGGCGTATGCGTTTTTTCCTGAATATATTCAGGAAAAAACGCATACGCCCTTTTTGGCCAAGGGCATCATTGTCCACGTTTTGCCGCTTTTCATGTGCTTTCAAGGCGATTCGAATCTACCTCCTGAAATCTGTTTCCTGCAATTCTGCCTTGCTTTCAAAGCCTCTTCGTTGCCTTCCCTTAATATATTTGTGGACGAGAGGTATCATTTAAAACTCTGCAGGTTTGTGAATTGCAGTGCCCCTGAGCTCCATTTTTCAACTCGCTTTTTTGGGAGCTGGCCGCAAAAGCGCAGGATTGCTTCAGGCCCTCTTCTGGTTCTGGGGGGCAGGCTGAGCTTGTGCTTAATTCTTCTTCCTGATGGGAAAATAGAGTGACCTGTGCCTGTCCCAACACCTAGAGCTAGTCTCTCATTGGTTCCCCCTCTTCCCGTTCATCCTCAGGACAAATTGCAACCTGTATGGAACAGGAGGTTAAAGGTGCTGATTCTCCAAGGAGGGAGATGGCTAGTAAATCGGCTGGAATGGCGAACCCGAGCAAAGGAGATGAGAAATGAGGTGCGTTTTAGAAACCTTTCCCGATCACACGGTGTACCATCTTCTGGGTTTCTCATGCCTTTTTTCGATGTAGGAAGATGCCCTTGAACCTGGAGATTTGGGACCCATGGGATGGGTACCATGCAGTACTACTTGAAAGGGTCTGCGTTGGCTCACCCAACCTCACCGAACCTCTCAGCCCCAAGAGTGTCCACCCTTATGTCTCAATCAGCTGTGGGTCTAGATATGGTCAATCCAGGTGGCATCACAGCCCTGAACGAATTTTGTAAGAATTTCTCTCTCTTTCACTCTTTGTTTCACGGGTTTTGAAAAGTAATTAATTTTTATAATGGGGTTTAGCTGCTTTTCACGGCTGTGTTTATGCCGCTTTACACCCCCTTGACTCACTTACAGAGAGATATCAATACATAGGTTTGAAGATTCTTACTAGTCAGATATATTCTTGTGCGGTGAATAGGGGGTGTTGAGTCCAGTTCACTGAAAAAGGAATAGGTCTTGTCTCTTACATATTGGGTTTATGGAACGGTATCTGAGCTAATTTGAAACCCTTGTTTTATGCATCACCCCACCTCACCTTTCCCTTTCAGCAGCCATAGTGTGTTTTCTAAACGTGTGACTCTGTTCTGTTTTGTAATTCAGTTCAAGTGTAGCGGTTTTTACATTCCCTCTCTAAGTGATATCTTATGATAAGTGTCTTTTTCTGTGTGACTTATTTCACTTAGAATCGTCGTACTTAAATCCACTCATCGTGCTGCTACTAGCCTTATGACGTTGATTTCATGGCTGAGTGATATTCCATTGTACCGGAGGACCACAACTTCTTTATCCATTTTTCTCTTTCCTAGGATATTGAAGGTGTAATGAAGTGGGGGTTCTTGTCAACAGAGCAGACCTAAACTTTGGGGTGCCTGTGTCTTGCTGATTTTTAGTTTTCCCAATTTATACGGCCATGAGTGGAAGTGCCCTATGCTCTCCAAGCTGTGTTTTTTAGATGTTTCAGGACACACCGTACACTTCTCCAGAGTGGCTGTTGGCAATTTACATCCCACCCATCAGCGTAGCAAGGCTCCCATTTCTCCATGGCCGGTCCTGCATTTCTGGTTTGGACACTTTTTTCCGCATGGCCCTTTTGCCCGCTGGGAAGCGAGACTTCTTTGGAGCGCTGATTGGCCTTTCCAGGTTGCTCGGTTGGCCAAAAAGGGCGTATGCGTTTTTTCCTGAATATATTCAGGAAAAAACGCATACGCCCTTTTTGGCCAAGGGCATCATTGTCCACGTTTTGCCGCTTTTCATGTGCTTTCAAGGCGATTCGAATCTACCTCCTGAAATCTGTTTCCTGCAATTCTGCCTTGCTTTCAAAGCCTCTTCGTTGCCTTCCCTTAATATATTTGAGGACGAGAGGTATCATTTAAAACTCTGCAGGTTTGTGAATTGCAGTGCCCCTGAGCTCCATTTTTCAACTCGCTTTTTTGGGAGCTGGCCGCAAAAGCGCAGGATTGCTTCAGGCCCTCTTCTGGTTCTGGGGGGCAGGCTGAGCTTGTGCTTAATTCTTCTTCCTGATGGGAAAATAGAGTGACCTGTGCCTGTCCCAACACCTAGAGCTAGTCTCTCATTGGTTCCCCCTCTTCCCGTTCATCCTCAGGACAAATTGCAACCTGTATGGAACAGGAGGTTAAAGGTGCTGATTCTCCAAGGAGGGAGATGGCTAGTAAATCGGCTGGAATGGCGAACCCGAGCAAAGGAGATGAGAAATGAGGTGCGTTTTAGAAACCTTTCCCGATCACACGGTGTACCATCTTCTGGGTTTCTCATGCCTGTTTTCGATGTAGGAAGATGCCCTTGAACCTGGAGATTTGGGACCCATGGGATGGGTACCATGCAGTACTACTTGAAAGGGTCTGCGTTGGCTCACCCAACCTCACCGAACCTCTCAGCCCCAAGAGTGTCCACCCTTATGTCTCAATCAGCTGTGGGTCTAGATATGGTCAATCCAGGTTGCATCACAGCCCCTGAATGAATTTTGTAAGAATTTCTCTCTCTTTCACTGTCTTTGTTTCACGGGTTTTGAAAAGTAATTTATTTTTATAATGGGGTTTAGCTGCTTTTCACGGCTGTGTTTATGCCGCTTTACACCCCCTTGACTCAGATACAGAGAGATATCAATACATAGGTTTTAAGATTCTTACTAGTCAGATATATTCTTGTGCGGTGAATAGGGGGTGTTGAGTCCAGTTCACTGAAAAAGGAATAGGTCTTGTCTCTTACATATTGGGTTTATGGAACGGTATCTGAGCTAATTTGAAACCCTTGTTTTATGCTTCACCCCACCTCACCTTTCCCGTTCAGCAGCCATAGTGTGTTTTCTAAACGTGTGACTCTGTTCTGTTTTGTAATTCAGTTCAAGTGTAGCGGTTTTTACATTCCCTCTCTAAGTGATATCTTATGATAAGTGTCTTTTTCTGTGTGACTTATTTCACTTAGAATCGTCGTACCTAAATCCACTCATCGTGCTACTACTAGCCTTATGACGTTGATTTCATGGCTGAGTGATATTCCATTGTACAGGAGGACCACAACTTCTTTATCCATTTTTCTCTTTCCTAGGATATTTAAGGTGTAATGAAGTGGGGGTTCTTGTCAACAGAGCAGCCCTAAACTTTGGGGTGCCTGTGTCTTGCTGATTTTTAGTTTTCCCAATTTATACGCCCATGAGTGGAAGTGCCCTATGCTCTCCAAGCTGTGTTTTTTAGATGTTTCAGAACACACCGTACACTTCTCCAGCGTGGCTGTTGGCAATTTACATCCCACCCATCAGCGTAGCAAGGCTCCCATTTCTCCATGGCCGGTCCTGCATTTCTGGTTTGGACACTTTTTTCCGCATGGCCCTTTTGCCCGCTGGGAAGCGAGACTTCTTTGGAGCGCTGATTGGCCTTTCCAGGTTGCTTGGTTGGCCAAAAAGGGCGTATGCGTTTTTTCCTGAATATATTCAGGAAAAAACGCATACGCCCTTTTTGGCCAAGGGCATCATTGTCCACGTTTTGCCGCTTTTCATGTGCTTTCAAGGCGATTCGAATCTACCTCCTGAAAACTGTTTCCTGCAATTCTGCCTTGCTTTCAAAGCCTCTTCGTTGCCTTCCCTTAATATATTTGTGGACGAGAGGTATCATTTAAAACTCTGCAGGTTTGTGAATTACAGTGCCCCTGAGCTCCATTTTTCCAGTCGCTTTTTTAGGAGCTGGCCGCAAAAGCGCAGGATTGCTTCAGGCCCTCTTCTGGTTCTGGGGGGCAGGCTGAGCTTGTGCTTAATTCTTCTTCCTGATGGAAAAACAGAGTGACCTGTGCCTGTCCCAACACCTAGAGCTAGTCTCTCATTGATTCCCCCTCTTCCCGTTCATCCTCAGGACAATTTGCAACCTGTACGGAACAGGAGGTTAAAGGTGCTGATTCTCCAAGGAGGGAGATGGCTAGTAAATCGGCTGGAATGGCGAACCCGAGCAAAGGAGATGAGAAATGAGGTGCGTTTTAGAAACCTTTCCCGATCACACGGTGTACCATCTTCTGGGTTTCTCATGCCTGTTTTCGATGTAGGAAGATGCCCTTGAACCTGGAGATTTGGGACCCATGGGATGGGTACCATGCAGTACTACTTGAAAGGGTCTGCGTTGGCTCACCCAACCTCACCGAACCTCTCAGCCCCAAGAGTGTCCACCCTTATGTCTCAATCAGCTGTGGGTCTAGATATGGTCAATCCAGGTTGCATCACAGCCCCTGAATGAATTTTGTAAGAATTTCTCTCTCTTTCACTGTCTTTGTTTCACGGGTTTTGAAAAGTAATTTATTTTTATAATGGGGTTTAGCTGCTTTTCACGGCTGTGTTTATGCCGCTTTACACCCCCTTGACTCAGATACAGAGAGATATCAATACATAGGTTTTAAGATTCTTACTAGTCAGATATATTCTTGTGCGGTGAATAGGGGGTGTTGAGTCCAGTTCACTGAAAAAGGAATAGGTCTTGTCTCTTACATATTGGGTTTATGGAACGGTATCTGAGCTAATTTGAAACCCTTGTTTTATGCTTCACCCCACCTCACCTTTCCCGTTCAGCAGCCATAGTGTGTTTTCTAAACGTGTGACTCTGTTCTGTTTTGTAATTCAGTTCAAGTGTAGCGGTTTTTACATTCCCTCTCTAAGTGATATCTTATGATAAGTGTCTTTTTCTGTGTGACTTATTTCACTTAGAATCGTCGTACCTAAATCCACTCATCGTGCTACTACTAGCCTTATGACGTTGATTTCATGGCTGAGTGATATTCCATTGTACAGGAGGACCACAACTTCTTTATCCATTTTTCTCTTTCCTAGGATATTGAAGGTGTAATGAAGTGGGGGTTCTTGTCAACAGAGCAGCCCTAAACTTTGGGGTGCCTGTGTCTTGCTGATTTTTAGTTTTCCCAATTTATACGCCCATGAGTGTAAGTGCCCTATGCTCTCCAAGCTGTGTTTTTTAGATGTTTCAGAACACACCGTACACTTCTCCAGCGTGGCTGTTGGCAATTTACATCCCACCCATCAGCGTAGCAAGGCTCCCATTTCTCCATGGCCGGTCCTGCATTTCTGGTTTGGACACTTTTTTCCGCATGGCCCTTTTGCCCGCTGGGAAGCGAGACTTCTTTGGAGCGCTGATTGGCCTTTCCAGGTTGCTTGGTTGGCCAAAAAGGGCGTATGTGTTTTTTCCTGAATATATTCAGGAAAAAACGCATACGCCCTTTTTGGCCAAGGGCATCATTGTCCACGTTTTGCCGCTTTTCATGTGCTTTCAAGGCGATTCGAATCTACCTCCTGAAAACTGTTTCCTGCAATTCTGCCTTGCTTTCAAAGCCTCTTCGTTGCCTTCCCTTAATATATTTGTGGACGAGAGGTATCATTTAAAACTCTGCAGGTTTGTGAATTACAGTGCCCCTGAGCTCCATTTTTCCAGTCGCTTTTTTAGGAGCTGGCCGCAAAAGCGCAGGATTGCTTCAGGCCCTCTTCTGGTTCTGGGGGGCAGGCTGAGCTTGTGCTTAATTCTTCTTCCTGATGGGAAAACAGAGTGACCTGTGCCTGTCCCAACACCTAGAGCTAGTCTCTCATTGATTCCCCCTCTTCCCGTTCATCCTCAGGACAAATTGCAACCTGTATGGAACAGGAGGTTAAAGGTGCTGATTCTCCAAGGAGGGAGATGGCTAGTAAATCGGCTGGAATGGCGAACCCGAGCAAAGGAGATGAGAAATGAGGTGCGTTTTAGAAACCTTTCCCGATCACACGGTGTACCATCTTCTGGGTTTCTCATGCCTGTTTTCGATGTAGGAAGATGCCCTTGAACCTGGAGATTTGGGACCCATGGGATGGGTACCATGCAGTATTACTTGAAAGGGTCTGCGTTGGCTCACCCAACCTCACCGAACCTCTCAGCCCCAAGAGTGTCCACCCTTATGTCTCAATCAGCTGTGGGTCTAGATATGGTCAATCCAGGTTGCATCACAGCCCCTGAACGAATTTTGTAAGAATTTCTCTCTCTTTCACTGTCTTTGTTTCACGGGTTTTGAAAAGTAATTTATTTTTACAATGGGGTTTAGCTGCTTTTCACGGCTGTGTTTATGCTGCTTTACACCCCCTTGATTCACTTACAGAGAGATATCAATACATAGGTTTGAAGATTCTTACTAGTCAGATATATTCTTGTGCGGTGAATAGGGGGTGTTGAGTCCAGTTCACTGAAAAAGGAATAGGTCTTGTCTCTTACATATTGGGTATATGGAACGGTATCTGAGCTAATTTGAAACCCTTGTTTTATGCATCACCCCACCTCACCTTTCCCGTTCAGCAGCCATAGTGTGTTTTCTAAACGTGTGACTCTGTTCTGTTTTGTAATTCAGTTCAAGTGTAGCGGTTTTTACATTCCCTCTCTAAGTGATATCTTATGATAAGTGTCTTTTTCTGTGTGACTTATTTCACTTAGAATCGTCGTATCTAAATCCACTCATCATGCTGTTACTAGCCTTATGACGTTGATTTTATGGCTGAGTGATATTCCATTGTACATGAGGACCACAACTTCTTTATCCATATTTCTCTTTCCTAGGATATTTAAGGTGTAATGAAGTGGGGGTTCTTGTCAACAGAGCAGCCCTAAACTTTGGGTTGCCTGTGTCTTGCTGATTTTTAGTTTTCCCAATTTATACGGCCATGAGTGGAAGTGCCCTATGCTCTCCAAGCTGTGTTTTTTAGATGTTTCAGGACACACCGTACACTTCTCCAGAGTGGCTGTTGGCAATTTACATCCCACCCATCAGCGTAGCAAGGCTCCCATTTCTCCATGGCCGGTCCTGCATTTCTGGTTTGGACACTTTTTTCCGCATGGCCCTTTTGCCCGCTGGGAAGCGAGACTTCTTTGGAGCGCTGATTGGCCTTTCCAGGTTGCTTGGTTGGCCAAAAAGGGCGTATGCGTTTTTTCCTGAATATATTCAGGAAAAAACGCATACGCCCTTTTTGGCCAAGGGCATCATTGTCCACGTTTTGCCGCTTTTCATGTGCTTTCAAGGCGATTCGAATCTACCTCCTGAAATCTGTTTCCTGCAATTCTGCCTTGCTTTCAAAGCCTCTTCGTTGCCTTCCCTTAATATATTTGTGGACGAGAGGTATCATTTAAAACTCTGCAGGTTTGTGAATTGCAGTGCCCCTGAGCTCCATTTTTCAACTCGCTTTTTTGGGAGCTGGCCGCAAAAGCGCAGAATTGCTTCAGGCCCTCTTCTGGTTCTGGGGGGCAGGCTGAGCTTGTGCTTAATTCTTCTTCCTGATGGGAAAATAGAGTGACCTGTGCCTGTCCCAACACCTAGAGCTAGTCTCTCATTTGTTCCCCCTCTTCCCGTTCATCCTCAGGACAAATTGCAACCTGTATGGAACAGGAGGTTAAAGGTGCTGATTCTCCAAGGAGGGAGATGGCTAGTAAATCGGCTGGAATGGCGAACCCGAGCAAAGGAGATGAGAAATGAGGTGCGTTTTAGAAACCTTTCCCGATCACACGGTGTACCATCTTCTGGGTTTCTCATGCCTGTTTTCGATGTAGGAAGATGCCCTTGAACCTGGAGATTTGGGACCCATGGGATGGGTACCATGCAGTACTACTTGAAAGGGTCTGCGTTGGCTCACCCAACCTCACCGAACCTCTCAGCCCCAAGAGTGTCCACCCTTATGTCTCAATCAGCTGTGGGTCTAGATATGGTCAATCCAGGTTGCATCACAGCCCCTGAACGAATTTTGTAAGAATTTCTCTCTCTTTCACTGTCTTTGTTTCACGGGTTTTGAAAAGAAATTTATTTTTATAATGGGGTTTAGCTGCTTTTCACGGCTGTGTTTATGCCGCTTTACACCCCCTTGACTCACTTACAGAGAGATATCAATACATAGGTTTGAAGATTCTTACTAGTCAGATATATTCTTGTGCGGTGAATAGGGGGTGTTGAGTCCAGTTCACTGAAAAAGGAATAGGTCTTGTCTCTTACATATTGGGTTTATGGAACGGTATCTGAGCTAATTTGAAACCCTTGTTTTATGCATCACCCCACCTCACCTTTCCCGTTCAGCAGCCATAGAGTGTTTCCTAAACGTGTGACTCTGTTCTGTTTTGCAATTCAGTTCAAGTGTAGCGGTTTTTACATTCCCTCTATAAGTGATATCTTAGGATAAGTGTCTTTTTCTGTGTGACTTATTTCACTTAGAATCGTCGTACCTAAATCCACTCATCGTGCTGCTACTAGCCTTATGACGTTGATTTCATGGCTGAGTGATATTCCATTGTACAGGAGGACCACAACTACTTTATCCATTTTTCTCTTTCCTAGGATATTGAAGGTGTAATGAAGTGGGGGTTCTTGTCAACAGAGCAGCCCTAAACTTTGGGGTGCCTGTGTCTTGCTGATTTTTAGTTTTCCCAATTTATACGGCCATGAGTGGAAGTGCCCTATGCTCTCCAAGCTGTGTTTTTTAGATGTTTCAGGACACACCGTACACTTCTCCAGAGTGGCTGTTGGCAATTTACATCCCACCCATCAGCGTAGCAAGGCTCCCATTTCTCCATGGCCGGTCCTGCATTTCTGGTTTGGACACTTTTTTCCGCATGGCCCTTTTGCCCGCTGGGAAGCGAGACTTCTTTGGAACGCTGATTGGCCTTTCCAGGTTGCTTGGTTGGCCAAAAAGGGCATATGCGTTTTTTCCTGAATATATTCAGGAAAAAACGCATACGCCCTTTTTGGCCAAGGGCATCATTGTCCACGTTTTGCTGCTTTTCATGTGCTTTCAAGGCGATTCGAATCTACCTCCTGAAATCTGTTTCCTGCAATTCTGCCTTGCTTTCAAAGCCTCTTCGTTGCCTTCCCTTAATATATTTGTGGACGAGAGGTATCATTTAAAACTCTGCAGGTTTGTGAATTGCAGTGCCCCTGAGCTCCATTTTTCAACTCGCTTTTTTGGGAGCTGGCCGCAAAAGCGCAGGATTGCTTCAGGCCCTCTTCTGGTTCTGGGGGGCAGGCTGAGCTTGTGCTTAATTCTTCTTCCTGATGGGAAAATAGAGTGACCTGTGCCTGTTCCAACACCTAGAGCTAGTCTCTGATTGGTTCCCCCTCTTCCCGTTCATCCTCAGGACAAATTGCAACCTGTATGGAACAGGAGGTTAAAGGTGCTGATTCTCCAAGGAGGGAGATGGCTAGTAAATCGGCTGGAATGGCGAACCCGAGCAAAGGAGATGAGAAATGAGGTGCGTTTTAGAAACCTTTCCCGATCACACGGTGTACCATCTTCTGGGTTTCTCATGCCTGTTTTCGATGTAGGAAGATGCCCTTGAACCTGGAGATTTGGGACCCATGGGATGGGTACCATGCAGTACTACTTGAAAGGGTCTGCGTTGGCTCACCCAACCTCACCGAACCTCTCAGCCGCAAGAGTGTCCACCCTTATGTCTCAATCAGCTGTGGGTCTAGATATGGTCAATCCAGGTTGCATCACAGCCCCTGAACGAATTTTGTAAGAATTTCTCTCTCTTTCACTCTTTGTTTCACGGGTTTTGAAAAGTAATTTATTTTTATAATGGGGTTTAGCTGCTTTTCACGGCTGTGTTTATGCCGCTTTACACCCCCTTGGCTCACTTACAGAGAGAAATCAATACATAGGTTTGAAGATTCTTACTAGTCAGATATATTCTTCGGCGGTGAATAGGGGGTGTTGAGTCCAGTTCACTGAAAAAGGAATAGGTCTTGTCTCTTACATATTGGGTTTATGGAACGGTATCTGAGCTAATCTGAAACCCTTGTTTTATGCTTCACCCCACCTCACCTTTCCCGTTCAGCAGCCATAGTGTGTTTTCTAAACGTGTGACTCTGTTCTGTTTTGTAATTCAGTTCAAGTGTAGCGGTTTTTACATTCCCTCTCTAAGTGATATCTTATGATAAGTGTCTTTTTCTGTGTGACTTATTTCACTTAGAATCGTCGTACCTAAATCCACTCATCGTGCTGCTACTAGCCTTATGACGTTGATTTCATGGCTGAGTGATATTCCATTGTACAGGAGGACCACAACTTCTTTATCCATTTTTCTCTTTCCTAGGATATTTAAGGTGTAATGAAGTGGGGGTTCTTGTCAACAGAGCAGCCCTAAACTTTGGGGTGCCTGTGTCTTGCTGATTTTTAGTTTTCCCAATTTATACGCCCATGAGTGGAAGTGCCCTATGCTCTCCAAGCTGTGTTTTTTAGATGTTTCAGGCCACACCGTGCACTTCTCCAGAGTGGCTGTTGGCAATTTACATCCCACCCATCAGCGTAGCAAGGCTCCCATTTCTCCATGGCCGGTCCTGCATTTCTGGTTTGGACACTTTTTTCCGCATGGCCCTTTTGCCCGCTGGGAAGCGAGACTTCTTTGGAGCGCTGATTGGCCTTTCCAGGTTGCTTGGTTGGCCAAAAAGGGCGTATGCGTTTTTTCCTGAATATATTCAGGAAAAAACGCATACGCCCTTTTTGGCCAAGGGCATCATTGTCCACGTTTTGCCGCTTTTCATGTGCTTTCAAGGCGATTCGAATCTACCTCCTGAAAACTGTTTCCTGCAATTCTGCCTTGCTTTCAAAGCCTCTTCGTTGCCTTCCCTTAATATATTTGTGGACGAGAGGTATCATTTAAAACTCTGCAGGTTTGTGAATTACAGTGCCCCTGAGCTCCATTTTTCCAGTCGCTTTTTTAGGAGCTGGCCGCAAAAGCGCAGGATTGCTTCAGGCCCTCTTCTGGTTCTGGGGGGCAGGCTGAGCTTGTGCTTAATTCTTCTTCCTGATGGGAAAATAGAGTGACCTGTGCCTGTCCCAACACCTAGAGCTAGTCTCTCATTGGTTCCCCCTCTTCCCGTTCATCCTCAGGACAAATTGCAACCTGTACGGAACAGGAGGTTAAAGGTGCTGATTCTCCAAGGAGGGAGATGGCTAGTAAATCGGCTGGAATGGCGAACCCGAGCAAAGGAGATGAGAAATGAGGTGCGTTTTAGAAACCTTTCCCGATCACACGGTGTACCATCTTCTGGGTTTCTCATGCCTGTTTTCGATGTAGGAAGATGCCCTTGAACCTGGAGATTTGGGACCCATGGGATGGGTACCATGCAGTATTACTTGAAAGGGTCTGCGTTGGCTCACCCAACCTCACCGAACCTCTCAGCCCCAAGAGTGTCCACCCTTATGTCTCAATCAGCTGTGGGTCTAGATATGGTCAATCCAGGTTGCATCACAGCCCCTGAAAGAATTTTGTAAGAATTTCTCTCTCTTTCACTGTCTTTGTTTCACGGGTTTTGAAAAGTAATTTATTTTTATAATGGGGTTTAGCTGCTTTTCACGGCTGTGTTTATGCTGCTTTACACCCCCTTGATTCCCTTACAGAGAGATATCAATACATAGGTTTGAAGATTCTTACTAGTCAGATATATTCTTGTGCGGTGAATAGGGGGTGTTGAGTCCAGTTCACTGAAAAAGGAATAGGTCTTGTCTCTTACATATTGGGTATATGGAACGGTATCTGAGCTAATTTGAAACCCTTGTTTTATGCATCACCCCACCTCACCTTTCCCGTTCAGCAGCCATAGTGTGTTTTCTAAACGTGTGACTCTGTTCTGTTTTGTAATTCAGTTCAAGTGTAGCGGTTTTTACATTCCCTCTATAAGTGATATCTTAGGATAAGTGTCTTTTTCTGTGTGACTTATTTCACTTAGAATCGTCGTACCTAAATCCACTCATCGTGCTGCTACTAGCCTTATGACGTTGATTTCATGGCTGAGTGATATTCCATTGTACAGGAGGACCACAACTACTTTATCCATTTTTCTCTTTCCTAGGATATTGAAGGTGTAATGAAGTGGGGGTTCTTGTCAACAGAGCAGCCCTAAACTTTGGGGTGCCTGTGTCTTGCTGATTTTTAGTTTTCCCAATTTATACGGCCATGAGTGGAAGTGCCCTATGCTCTCCAAGCTGTGTTTTTTAGATGTTTCAGGACACACCGTACACTTCTCCAGAGTGGCTGTTGGCAATTTACATCCCACCCATCAGCGTAGCAAGGCTCCCATTTCTCCATGGCCGGTCCTGCATTTCTGGTTTGGACACTTTTTTCCACATGGCCCTTTTGCCCGCTGGGAAGCGAGACTTCTTTGGAACGATGATTGGCCTTTCCAGGTTGCTTGGTTGGCCAAAAAGGGCGTATGCGTTTTTTCCTGAATATATTCAGGAAAAAACGCATACGCCCTTTTTGGCCAAGGGCATCATTGTCCACGTTTTGCTGCTTTTCATGTGCTTTCAAGGCGATTCGAATCTACCTCCTGAAATCTGTTTCCTGCAATTCTGCCTTGCTTTCAAAGCCTCTTCGTTGCCTTCCCTTAATATATTTGTGGACGAGAGGTATCATTTAAAACTCTGCAGGTTTGTGAATTGCAGTGCCCCTGAGCTCCATTTTTCAACTCGCTTTTTTGGGAGCTGGCCGCAAAAGCGCAGGATTGCTTCAGGCCCTCTTCTGGTTCTGGGGGGCAGGCTGAGCTTGTGCTTAATTCTTCTTCCTGATGGGAAAATAGAGTGACCTGTGCCTGTTCCAACACCTAGAGCTAGTCTCTGATTGGTTCCCCCTCTTCCCGTTCATCCTCAGGACAAATTGCAACCTGTATGGAACAGGAGGTTAAAGGTGCTGATTCTCCAAGGAGGGAGATGGCTAGTAAATCGGCTGGAATGGCGAACCCGAGCAAAGGAGATGAGAAATGAGGTGCGTTTTAGAAACCTTTCCCGATCACACGGTGTACCATCTTCTGGGTTTCTCATGCCTGTTTTCGATGTAGGAAGATGCCCTTGAACCTGGAGATTTGGGACCCATGGGATGGGTACCATGCAGTACTACTTGAAAGGGTCTGCGTTGGCTCACCCAACCTCACCGAACCTCTCAGCCGCAAGAGTGTCCACCCTTATGTCTCAATCAGCTGTGGGTCTAGATATGGTCAATCCAGGTTGCATCACAGCCCCTGAACGAATTTTGTAAGAATTTCTCTCTCTTTCACTCTTTGTTTCACGGGTTTTGAAAAGTAATTTATTTTTATAATGGGGTTTAGCTGCTTTTCACGGCTGTGTTTATGCCGCTTTACACCCCCTTGGCTCACTTACAGAGAGAAATCAATACATAGGTTTGAAGATTCTTACTAGTCAGATATATTCTTCGGCGGTGAATAGGGGGTGTTGAGTCCAGTTCACTGAAAAAGGAATAGGTCTTGTCTCTTACATATTGGGTTTATGGAACGGTATCTGAGCTAATTTGAAACCCTTGTTTTATGCTTCACCCCACCTCACCTTTCCCGTTCAGCAGCCATAGTGTGTTTTCTAAACGTGTGACTCTGTTCTGTTTTGTAATTCAGTTCAAGTGTAGCGGTTTTTACATTCCCTCTCTAAGTGATATCTTATGATAAGTGTCTTTTTCTGTGTGACTTATTTCACTTAGAATCGTCGTACCTAAATCCACTCATCGTGCTGCTACTAGCCTTATGACGTTGATTTCATGGCTGAGTGATATTCCATTGTACAGGAGGACCACAACTTCTTTATCCATTTTTCTCTTTCCTAGGATATTTAAGGTGTAATGAAGTGGGGGTTCTTGTCAACAGAGCAGCCCTAAACTTTGGGGTGCCTGTGTCTTGCTGATTTTTAGTTTTCCCAATTTATACGCCCATGAGTGGAAGTGCCCTATGCTCTCCAAGCTGTGTTTTTTAGATGTTTCAGAACACACCGTACACTTCTCCAGCGTGGCTGTTGGCAATTTACATCCCACCCATCAGCGTAGCAAGGCTCCCATTTCTCCATGGCCGGTCCTGCATTTCTGGTTTGGACACTTTTTTCCGCATGGCCCTTTTGCCCGCTGGGAAGCGAGACTTCTTTGGAGCGCTGATTGGCCTTTCCAGGTTGCTTGGTTGGCCAAAAAGGGCGTATGTGTTTTTTCCTGAATATATTCAGGAAAAAACGCATACACCCTTTTTGGCCAAGGGCATCATTGTCCACGTTTTGCCGCTTTTCATGTGCTTTCAAGGCGATTCGAATCTACCTCCTGAAATCTGTTTCCTGCAATTCTGCCTTGCTTTCAAAGCCTCTTCGTTGCCTTCCCTTAATATATTTGTGGACGAGAGGTATCATTTAAAACTCTGCAGGTTTGTGAATTACAGTGCCCCTGAGCTCCATTTTTCCAGTCGCTTTTTTAGGAGCTGGCCGCAAAAGCGCAGGATTGCTTCAGGCCCTCTTCTGGTTCTGGGGGGCAGGCTGAGCTTGTGCTTAATTCTTCTTCCTGATGGGAAAATAGAGTGACCTGTGCCTGTCCCAACACCTAGAGCTAGTCTCTCATTGGTTCCCCCTCTTCCCGTTCATCCTCAGGACAAATTGCAACCTGTACGGAACAGGAGGTTAAAGGTGCTGATTCTCCAAGGAGGGAGATGGCTAGTAAATCGGCTGGAATGGCGAACCCGAGCAAAGGAGATGAGAAATGAGGTGCGTTTTAGAAACCTTTCCCGATCACACGGTGTACCATCTTCTGGGTTTCTCATGCCTGTTTTCGATGTAGGAAGATGCCCTTGAACCTGGAGATTTGGGACCCATGGGATGGGTACCATGCAGTATTACTTGAAAGGGTCTGCGTTGGCTCACCCAACCTCACCGAACCTCTCAGCCCCAAGAGTGTCCACCCTTATGTCTCAATCAGCTGTGGGTCTAGATATGGTCAATCCAGGTTGCATCACAGCCCCTGAAAGAATTTTGTAAGAATTTCTCTCTCTTTCACTGTCTTTGTTTCACGGGTTTTGAAAAGTAATTTATTTTTATAATGGGGTTTAGCTGCTTTTCACGGCTGTGTTTATGCTGCTTTACACCCCCTTAATTCACTTACAGAGAGATATCAATACATAGGTTTGAAGATTCTTACTAGTCAGATATATTCTTGTGCGGTGAATAGGGGGTGTTGAGTCCAGTTCACTGAAAAAGGAATAGGTCTTGTCTCTTACATATTGGGTATATGGAACGGTATCTGAGCTAATTTGAAACCCTTGTTTTATGCATCACCCCACCTCACCTTTCCCGTTCAGCAGCCATAGTGTGTTTTCTAAACGTGTGACTCTGTTCTGTTTTGTAATTCAGTTCAAGTGTAGCGGTTTTTACATTCCCTCTCTAAGTGATATCTTATGATAAGTGTCTTTTTCTGTGTGACTTATTTCACTTAGAATCGTCGTATCTAAATCCACTCATCGTGCTGTTACTAGCCTTATGACGTTGATTTCATGGCTGAGTGATATTCCATTGTACAGGAGGACCACAACTTCTTTATCCATATTTCTCTTTCCTAGGATATTTAAGGTGTAATGAAGTGGGGGTTCTTGTCAACAGAGCAGCCCTAAACTTTGGGGTGCCTGTGTCTTGCTGATTTTTATTTTTCCCAATTTATACGCCCATGAGTGGAAGTGCCCTATGCTCTCCAAGCTGTGTTTTTTAGATGTTTCAGAACACACCGTACACTTCTCCAGCGTGGCTGTTGGCAATTTACATCCCACCCATCAGCGTAGCAAGGCTCCCATTTCTCCATGGCCGGTCCTGCATTTCTGGTTTGGACACTTTTTTCCGCATGGCCCTTTTTCCCGCTGGGAAGCGAGACTTCTTTGGAGCGCTGATTGGCCTTTCCAGGTTGCTTGGTTGGCCAAAAAGGGCGTATGCGTTTTTTCCTGCATATATTCAGGAAAAAACGCATACGCCCTTTTTGGCCAAGGGCATCATTGTCCACGTTTTGCCGCTTTTCATGTGCTTTCAAGGCGATTCGAATCTACCTCCTGAAATCTGTTTCCTGCAATTCTGCCTTGCTTTCAAAGCCTCTTCGTTGCCTTCCCTTAATATATTTGTGGACGAGAGGTATCATTTAAAACTCTGCAGGTTTGTGAATTGCAGTGCCCCTGAGCTCCATTTTTCAACTCGCTTTTTTGGGAGCTGGCCGCAAAAGCGCAGGATTGCTTCAGGCCCTCTTCTGGTTCTGGGGGGCAGGCTGAGCTTGTGCTTAATTCTTCTTCCTGATGGGAAAATAGAGTGACCTGTGCCTGTCCCAACACCTAGAGCTAGTCTCTCATTGGTTCCCCCTCTTCCCGTTCATCCTCAGGACAAATTGCAACCTGTATGGAACAGGAGGTTAAAGGTGCTGATTCTCCAAGGAGGGAGATGGCTAGTAAATCGGCTGGAATGGCGAACCCGAGCAAAGGAGATGAGAAATGAGGTGCGTTTTAGAAACCTTTCCCGATCACACGGTGTACCATCTTCTGGGTTTCTCATGCCTGTTTTCGATGTAGGAAGATGCCCTTGAACCTGGAGATTTGGGACCCATGGGATGGGTACCATGCAGTACTACTTGAAAGGGTCTGCGTTGGCTCACCCAACCTCACCGAACCTCTCAGCCCCAAGAGTGTCCACCCTTATGTCTCAATCAGCTGTGGGTCTAGATATGGTCAATCCAGGTTGCATCACAGCCCCTGAACGAATTTTGTAAGAATTTCTCTCTCTTTCACTGTCTTTGTTTCACGGGTTTTGAAAAGTAATTTATTTTTATAATGGGGTTTAGCTGCTTTTCACGGCTGTGTTTATGCCGCTTTACACCCCCTTGACTCACTTACAGAGAGATATCAATACATAGGTTTGAAGATTCTTACTAGTCAGATATATTCTTGTGCGGTGAATAGGGGGTGTTGAGTCCAGTTCACTGAGAAAGGAATAGGTCTTGTCTCTTACATATTGGGTTTATGGAACGGTATCTGAGCTAATTTGAAACCCTTGTTTTATGCATCACCCCACCTCACCTTTCCCGTTCAGCAGCCATAGTGTGTTTCCTAAACGTGTGACTCTGTTCTGTTTTGCAATTCAGTTCAAGTGTAGCGGTTTTTACATTCCCTCTATAAGTGATATCTTAGGATAAGTGTCTTTTTCTGTGTGACTTATTTCACTTAGAATCGTCGTACCTAAATCCACTCATCGTGCTGCTACTAGCCTTATGACGTTGATTTCATGGCTGAGTGATATTCCATTGTACAGGAGGACCACAACTACTTTATCCATTTTTCTCTTTCCTAGGATATTGAAGGTGTAATGAAGTGGGGGTTCTTGTCAACAGAGCAGCCCTAAACTTTGGGGTGCCTGTGTCTTGCTGATTTTTAGTTTTCCCAATTTATACGGCCATGAGTGGAAGTGCCCTATGCTCTCCAAGCTGTGTTTTTTAGATGTTTCAGGACACACCGTACACTTCTCCAGAGTGGCTGTTGGCAATTTACATCCCACCCATCAGCGTAGCAAGGCTCCCATTTCTCCATGGCCGGTCCTGCATTTCTGGTTTGGACACTTTTTTCCGCATGGCCCTTTTGCCCGCTGGGAAGCGAGACTTCTTTGGAGCACTGATTGGCCTTTCCAGGTTGCTTGGTTGGCCAAAAAGGGCGTATGCGTTTTTTCCTGAATATATTCAGGAAAAAAACGCATACGCCCTTTTTGGCCAAGGGCATCATTGTCCACGTTTTGCCGCTTTTCATGTGCTTTCAAGGCGATTCGAATCTACCTCCTGAAATCTGTTTCCTGCCATTCTGCCTTGCTTTCAAAGCCTCTTCGTTGCCTTCCCTTAATATATTTGTGGACGAGAGGTATCATTTAAAACTCTGCAGGTTTGTGAATTGCAGTGCCCCTGAGCTCCATTTTTCAACTCGCTTTTTTGGGAGCTGGCCGCAAAAGCGCAGGATTGCTTCAGGCCCTCTTCTGGTTCTGGGGGGCAGGCTGAGCTTGTGCTTAATTCTTCTTCCTGATGGGAAAATAGAGTGACCTGTGCCTGTCCCAACACCTAGAGCTAGTCCTCTCATTGGTTCCCCCTCTTCCCGTTCATCCTCAGGACAAATTGCAACCTGTATGGAACAGGAGGTTAAAGGTGCTGATTCTCCAAGGAGGGAGATGGCTAGTAAATCGGCTGGAATGGCGAACCCGAGCAAAGGAGATGAGAAATGAGGTGCGTTTTAGAAACCTTTCCCGATCACACGGTGTACCATCTTCTGGGTTTCTCATGCCTGTTTTCGATGTAGGAAGATGCCCTTGAACCTGGAGATTTGGGGACCCATGGGATGGGTACCATGCAGTACTACTTGAAAGGGTCTGCGTTGGCTCACCCAACCTCACCGAACCTCCTCAGCCGCAAGAGTGTCCACCCTTATGTCTCAATCAGCTGTGGGTCTAGATATGGTCAATCCAGGTTGCATCACAGCCCCTGAACGAATTTTGTAAGAATTTCTCTCTCTTTCACTCTTTGTTTCACGGGTTTTGAAAAGTAATTTATTTTTATAATGGGGTTTAGCTGCTTTTCACGGCTGTGTTTATGCCGCTTTACACCCCCTTGGCTCACTTACAGAGAGAAATCAATACATAGGTTTGAAGATTCTTACTAGTCAGATATATTCTTCGGCGGTGAATAGGGGGTGTTGAGTCCAGTTTCACTGAAAAAGGAATAGGTCTTGTCCTCTTACATATTGGGTTTATGGAACGGTATCTGAGCTAATTTGAAAACCCTTGTTTTATGCTTCACCCCACCTCACCTTTCCCGTTCAGCAGCCATAGTGTGTTTTCTAAACGTGTGACTCTGTTCTGTTTTGTAATTCAGTTCAAGTGTAGCGGTTTTTACATTCCCTCTCTAAGTGATATCTTATGATAAGTGTCTTTTTCTGTGTGACTTATTTCACTTAGAATCGTCGTACCTAAATCCACTCATCGTGCTGCTACTAGCCTTATGACGTTGATTTCATGGCTGAGTGATATTCCATTGTACAGGAGGACCACAACTTCTTTATCCATATTTCTCTTTCCTAGGATATTTAAGGTGTAATGAAGTGGGGGTTCTTGTCAACAGAGCAGCCCTAAACTTTGGGGTGCCTGTGTCTTGCTGATTTTTAGTTTTCCCAATTTATACGCCCATGAGTGGAAGTGCCCTATGCTCTCCAAGCTGTGTTTTTTAGATGTTTCAGAACACACCGTACACTACTCCAGCGTGGCTGTTGGCAATTTACATCCCACCCATCAGCGTAGCAAGGCTCCCATTTCTCCATGGCCGGTCCTGCATTTCTGATTTGGACACTTTTTTCCGCATGGCCCTTTTGCCCGCTGGGAAGCGAGACTTCTTTGGAGCGCTGATTGGCCTTTCCAGGTTGCTTGGTTGGCCAAAAAGGGCGTATGTGTTTTTTCCTGAATATATTCAGGAAAAAACGCATACGCCCTTTTTGGCCAAGGGCATCATTGTCCACGTTTTGCCGCTTTTCATGTGCTTTCAAGGCGATTCGAATCTACCTCCTGAAATCTGTTTCCTGCAATTCTGCCTTGCTTTCAAAGCCTCTTCGTTGCCTTCCCTTAATATATTTGTGGACGAGAGGTATCATTTAAAACTCTGCAGGTTTGTGAATTGCAGTGCCCCTGAGCTCCATTTTTCAACTCGCTTTTTTGGGAGCTGGCCGCAAAAGCGCAGGATTGCTTCAGGTCCTCTTCTGGTTCTGGGGGGCAGGCTGAGCTTGTGCTTAATTCTTCTTCCTGATGGGAAAATAGAGTGACCTGTGCCTGTCCCAACACCTAGAGCTAGTCTCTCATTGGTTCCCCCTCTTCCCGTTCATCCTCAGGACAAATTGCAACCTGTATGGAACAGGAGGTTAAAGGTGCTGATTCTCCAAGGAGGGAGATGGCTAGTAAATCGGCTGGAATGGCGAACCCGAGCAAAGGAGATGAGAAATGAGGTGCGTTTTAGAAACCTTTCCCGATCACACGGTGTACCATCTTCTGGGTTTCTCATGCCTGTTTTCGATGTAGGAAGATGCCCTTGAACCTGGAGATTTGGGACCCATGGGATGGGTACCATGCAGTATTACTTGAAAGGGTCTGCGTTGGCTCACCCAACCTCACCGAACCTCTCAGCCCCAAGAGTGTCCACCCTTATGTCTCAATCAGCTGTGGGTCTAGATATGGTCAATCCAGGTTGCATCACAGCCCCTGAACGAATTTTGTAAGAATTTCTCTCTCTTTCACTGTCTTTGTTTCACGGGTTTTGAAAAGTAATTAATTTTTATAATGGGGTTTAGCTGCTTTTCACGGGTGTGTTTATGCCGCTTTACACCCCCTTGACTCACTTACAGAGAGATATCAATACATAGGTTTGAAGATTCTTACTAGTCAGATATATTCTTGTGCGGTGAATAGGGGGTGTTGAGTCCAGTTCACTGAAAAAGGAATAGGTCTTGTCTCTTACATATTGGGTTTATGGAACGGTATCGGAGCTAATTTGAAACCCTTGTTTTATGCATCACCCCACCTCACCTTGCCCGTTCAGCAGCCATAGTGTGTTTTCTAAACGTGTGACTCTGTTCTGTTTTTTAATTCAGTTCAAGTGTAGCGGTTTTTACATTCCCTCTCTAAGTGATATCTTATGATAAGTGTCTTTTTCTGTGTGACTTATTTCACTTAGAATCGTCGTATCTAAATCCACTCATCGTGCTGTTACTAGCCTTATGACGTTGATTTCATGGCTGAGTGATATTCCATTGTACAGGAGGACCACAACTTCTTTATCCATATTTCTCTTTCCTAGGATATTTAAGGTGTAATGAAGTGGGGGTTCTTGTCAACAGAGCAGCCCTAAACTTTGGGGTGCCTGTGTCTTGCTGATTTTTAGTTTTCCGAATTTATACGGCCATGAGTGGAAGTGCCCTATGCTCTCCAAGCTGTGTTTTTTAGATGTTTCAGAACACACCGTACACTTCTCCAGCGTGGCTGTTGGCAATTTACATCCCACCCATCAGCGTAGCAAGGCTCCCATTTCTCCATGGCCGGTCCTGCATTTCTGGTTTGGACACTTTTTTCCGCATGGCCCTTTTGCCCGCTGGGAAGCGAGACTTCTTTGGAGCGCTGATTGGCCTTTCCAGGTTGCTTGGTTGGCCAAAAAGGGCGTATGCGTTTTTTCCTGAATATATTCAGGAAAAAACGCATACGCCCTTTTTGGCCAAGGGCATCATTGTCCACGTTTTGCCGCTTTTCATGTGCTTTCAAGGCGATTCGAATCTACCTCCTGAAATCTGTTTCCTGCAATTCTGCCTTGCTTTCAAAGCCTCTTCGTTGCCTTCCCTTAATATATTTGTGGACGAGAGGTATCATTTAAAACTCTGCAGGTTTGTGAATTGCAGTGCCCCTGAGCTCCATTTTTCAACTCGCTTTTTTGGGAGCTGGCCGCAAAAGCGCAGGATTGCTTCAGGCCCTCTTCTGGTTCTGGGGGGCAGGCTGAGCTTGTGCTTAATTCTTCTTCCTGATGGGAAAATAGAGTGACCTGTGCCTGTCCCAACACCTAGAGCTAGTCTCTCATTGGTTCCCCCACTTCCCGTTCATCCTCAGGACAAATTGCAACCTGTATGGAACAGGAGGTTAAAGGTGCTGATTCTCCAAGGAGGGAGATGGCTAGTAAATCGGCTGGAATGGCGAACCCGAGCAAAGGAGATGAGAAATGAGGTGCGTTTTAGAAACCTTTCCCGATCACACGGTGTACCATCTTCTGGGTTTCTCATGCATGTTTTCGATGTAGGAAGATGCCCTTGAACCTGGAGATTTGGGACCCATGGGATGGGTACCATGCAGTACTACTTGAAAGGGTCTGCGTTGGCTCACCCAACCTCACCGAACCTCTCAGCCCCAAGAGTGTCCACCCTTATGTCTCAATCAGCTGTGGGTCTAGATATGGTCAATCCAGGTGGCATCACAGCCCCTGAACGAATTTTGTAAGAATTTCTCTCTCTTTCACTCTTTGTTTCACGGGTTTTGAAAAGTAATTTATTTTTATAATGGGGTTTAGCTGCTTTTCACGGCTGTGTTTATGCCGCTTTACACCCCCTTGACTCACTTACAGAGAGATATCAATACATAGGTTTGAAGATTCTTACTAGTCAGATATATTCTTCGGCGGTGAATAGGGGGTGTTGAGTCCAGTTCACTGAAAAAGGAATAGGTCTTGTCTCTTACATATTGGGTTTATGGAACGGTATCTGAGCTAATTTGAAACCCTTGTTTTATGCTTCACCCCACCTCACCTTTCCCGTTCAGCAGCCATAGTGTGTTTTCTAAACGTGTGACTCTGTTCTGTTTTGTAATTCAGTTCAAGTGTAGCGGTTTTTACATTCCCTCTCTAAGTGATATCTTATGATAAGTGTCTTTTTCTGTGTGACTTATTTCACTTAGAATCGTCGTACCTAAATCCACTCATCGTGCTGCTACTAGCCTTATGACGTTAATTTCATGGCTGAGTGATATTCCATTGTACAGGAGGACCACAACTTCTTTATCCATTTTTCTCTTTCCTAGGATATTTAAGGTGTAATGAAGTGGGGGTTCTTGTCAACAGAGCAGCCCTAAACTTTGGGGTGCCTGTGTCTTGCTGATTTTTAGTTTTCCCAATTTATACGGCCATGAGTGGAAGTGCCCTATGCTCTCCAAGCTGTGTTTTTTAGATGTTTCAGAACACACCGTACACTTCTCCAGCGTGGCTGTTGGCAATTTACATCCCACCCATCAGCGTAGCAAGGCTCCCATTTCTCCATGGCCGGTCCTGCATTTCTGGTTTGGACACTTTTTTCCGCATGGCCCTTTTGCCCGCTGGGAAGCGAGACTTCTTTGGAGCGCTGATTGGCCTTTCCAGGTTGCTTGGTTGGCCAAAAAGGGCGTATGCGTTTTTTCCTGAATATATTCAGGAAAAAACGCATACGCCCTTTTTGGCCAAGGGCATCATTGTCCACGTTTTGCCGCTTTTCATGTGCTTTCAAGGCGATTCGAATCTACCTCCTGAAATCTGTTTCCTGCAATTCTGCCTTGCTTTCAAAGCCTCTTCGTTGCCTTCCCTTAATATATTTGTGGACGAGAGGTATCATTTAAAACTCTGCAGGTTTGTGAATTGCAGTGCCCCTGAGCTCCATTTTTCAACTCGCTTTTTTGGGAGCTGGCCGCAAAAGCGCAGGATTGCTTCAGGCCCTCTTCTGGTTCTGGGGGGCAGGCTGAGCTTGTGCTTAATTCTTCTTCCTGATGGGAAAATAGAGTGACCTGTGCCTGTCCCAACACCTAGAGCTAGTCTCTCATTGGTTCCCCCTCTTCCCGTTCATCCTCAGGACAAATTGCAACCTGTATGGAACAGGAGGTTAAAGGTGCTGATTCTCCAAGGAGGGAGATGGCTAGTAAATCGGCTGGAATGGCGAACCCGAGCAAAGGAGATGAGAAATGAGGTGCGTTTTAGAAACCTTTCCCGATCACACGGTGTACCATCTTCTGGGTTTCTCATGCATGTTTTCGATGTAGGAAGATGCCCTTGAACCTGGAGATTTGGGACCCATGGGATGGGTACCATGCAGTACTACTTGAAAGGGTCTGCGTTGGCTCACCCAACCTCACCGAACCTCTCAGCCCCAAGAGTGTCCACCCTTATGTCTGAATCAGCTGTGGGTCTAGATATGGTCAATCCAGGTGGCATCACAGCCCCTGAACGAATTTTGTAAGAATTTCTCTCTCTTTCACTCTTTGTTTCACGGGTTTTGAAAAGTAATTTATTTTTATAATGGGGTTTAGCTGCTTTTCACGGCTGTGTTTATGCCGCTTTACACCCCCTTGACTCACTTACAGAGAGATATCAATACATAGGTTTGAAGATTCTTACTAGTCAGATATATTCTTGGGCGGTGAATAGGGGGTGTTGAGTCCAGTTCACTGAAAAAGGAATAGGTCTTGTCTCTTACATATTGGGTTTATGGAACGGTATCGGAGCTAATTTGAAACCCTTGTTTTATGCATCACCCCACCTCACCTTTCCCTTTCAGCAGCCATAGTGTGTTTTCTAAACGTGTGACTCTGTTCTGTTTTGTAATTCAGTTCAAGTGTAGCGGTTTTTACATTCCCTCTCTAAGTGATATCTTAGGATAAGTGTCTTTTTCTGTGTGACTTATTTCACTTAGAATCGTCGTACCTAAATCCACTCATCGTGCTGCTACTAGCCTTATGACGTTGATTTCATGGCTGAGTGATATTCCATTGTACCGGAGGACCACAACTTCTTTATCCATTTTTCTCTTTCCTAGGATATTGAAGGTGTAATGAAGTGGGGGTTCTTGTCAACAGAGCAGACCTAAACTTTGGGGTGCCTGTGTCTTGCTGATTTTTAGTTTTCCCAATTTATACGCCCATGAGTGGAAGTGCCCTATGCTCTCCAAGCTGTGTTTTTTAGATGTTTCAGGACACACCGTACACTTCTCCAGAGTGGCTGTTGGCAATTTACATCCCACCCATCAGCGTAGCAAGGCTCCCATTTCTCCATGGCCGGTCCTGCATTTCTGGTTTGGACACTTTTTTCCGCATGGCCCTTTTGCCCGCTGGGAAGCGAGACTTCTTTGGAGCGCTGATTGGCCTTTCCAGGTTGCTCGGTTGGCCAAAAAGGGCGTATGCGTTTTTTCCTGAATATATTCAGGAAAAAACGCATACGCCCTTTTTGGCCAAGGGCATCATTGTCCACGTTTTGCCGCTTTTCATGTGCTTTCAAGGCGATTCGAATCTACCTCCTGAAATCTGTTTCCTGCAATTCTGCCTTGCTTTCAAAGCCTCTTCGTTGCCTTCCCTTAATATATTTGTGGACGAGAGGTATCATTTAAAACTCTGCAGGTTTGTGAATTGCAGTGCCCCTGAGCTCCATTTTTCAACTCGCTTTTTTGGGAGCTGGCCGCAAAAGCGCAGGATTGCTTCAGGCCCTCTTCTGGTTCTGGGGGGCAGGCTGAGCTTGTGCTTAATTCTTCTTCCTGATGGGAAAATAGAGTGACCTGTGCCTGTCCCAACACCTAGAGCTAGTCTCTCATTGGTTCCCCCTCTTCCCGTTCATCCTCAGGACAAATTGCAACCTGTATGGAACAGGAGGTTAAAGGTGCTGATTCTCCAAGGAGGGAGATGGCTAGTAAATCGGCTGGAATGGCGAACCCGAGCAAAGGAGATGAGAAATGAGGTGCGTTTTAGAAACCTTTCCCGATCACACGGTGTACCATCTTCTGGGTTTCTCATGCCTGTTTTCGATGTAGGAAGATGCCCTTGAACCTGGAGATTTGGGACCCATGGGATGGGTACCATGCAGTACTACTTGAAAGGGTCTGCGTTGGCTCACCCAACCTCACCGAACCTCTCAGCCCCAAGAGTGTCCACCCTTATGTCTCAATCAGCTGTGGGTCTAGATATGGTCAATCCAGGTTGCATCACAGCCCCTGAATGAATTTTGTAAGAATTTCTCTCTCTTTCACTGTCTTTGTTTCACGGGTTTTGAAAAGTAATTTATTTTTATAATGGGGTTTAGCTGCTTTTCACGGCTGTGTTTATGCCGCTTTACACCCCCTTGACTCAGATACAGAGAGATATCAATACATAGGTTTGAAGATTCTTACTAGTCAGATATATTCTTGTGCGGTGAATAGGGGGTGTTGAGTCCAGTTCACTGAAAAAGGAATAGGTCTTGTCTCTTACATATTGGGTTTATGGAACGGTATCTGAGCTAATTTGAAACCCTTGTTTTATGCTTCACCCCACCTCACCTTTCCCGTTCAGCAGCCATAGTGTGTTTTCTAAACGTGTGACTCTGTTCTGTTTTGTAATTCAGTTCAAGTGTAGCGGTTTTTACATTCCCTCTCTAAGTGATATCTTATGATAAGTGTCTTTTTCTGTGTGACTTATTTCACTTAGAATCGTCGTACCTAAATCCACTCATCGTGCTACTACTAGCCTTATGACGTTGATTTCATGGCTGAGTGATATTCCATTGTACAGGAGGACCACAACTTCTTTATCCATTTTTCTCTTTCCTAGGATATTTAAGGTGTAATGAAGTGGGGGTTCTTGTCAACAGAGCAGCCCTAAACTTTGGGGTGCCTGTGTCTTGCTGATTTTTAGTTTTCCCAATTTATACGCCCATGAGTGGAAGTGCCCTATGCTCTCCAAGCTGTGTTTTTTAGATGTTTCAGAACACACCGTACACTTCTCCAGCGTGGCTGTTGGCAATTTACATCCCACCCATCAGCGTAGCAAGGCTCCCATTTCTCCATGGCCGGTCCTGCATTTCTGGTTTGGACACTTTTTTCCGCATGGCCCTTTTGCCCGCTGGGAAGCGAGACTTCTTTGGAGCGCTGATTGGCCTTTCCAGGTTGCTTGGTTGGCCAAAAAGGGCGTATGTGTTTTTTCCTGAATATATTCAGGAAAAAACGCATACGCCCTTTTTGGCCAAGGGCATCATTGTCCACGTTTTGCCGCTTTTCATGTGCTTTCAAGGCGATTCGAATCTACCTCCTGAAATCTGTTTCCTGCAATTCTGCCTTGCTTTCAAAGCCTCTTCGTTGCCTTCCCTTAATATATTTGTGGACGAGAGGTATCATTTAAAACTCTGCAGGTTTGTGAATTGCAGGGCCCCTGAGCTCCATTTTTCAACTCGCTTTTTTGGGAGCTGGCCGCAAAAGCGCAGGATTGCTTCAGGCCCTCTTCTGGTTCTGGGGGGCAGGCTGAGCTTGTGCTTAATTCTTCTTCCTGATGGGAAAACAGAGTCACCTGTGCCTGTCCCAACACCTAGAGCTAGTCTCTCATTGATTCCCCCTCTTCCCGTTCATCCTCAGGACAAATTGCAACCTGTACGGAACAGGAGGTTAAAGGTGCTGATTCTCCAAGGAGGGAGATGGCTAGTAAATCGGCTGGAATGGCGAACCCGAGCAAAGGAGATGAGAAATGAGGTGCGTTTTAGAAACCTTTCCCGATCACACGGTGTACCATCTTCTGGGTTTCTCATGCCTGTTTTCGATGTAGGAAGATGCCCTTGAACCTGGAGATTTGGGACCCATGGGATGGGTACCATGCAGTATTACTTGAAAGGGTCTGCGTTGGCTCACCCAACCTCACCGAACCTCTCAGCCCCAAGAGTGTCCACCCTTATGTCTCAATCAGCTGTGGGTCTAGATATGGTCAATCCAGGTTGCATCACAGCCCATGAACGAATTTTGTAAGAATTTCTCTCTCTTTCACTGTCTTTGTTTCACGGGTTTTGAAAAGTAATTTATTTTTATAATGGGGTTTAGCTGCTTTTCACGGCTGTGTTTATGCCGCTTTACACCCCCTTGACTCACTTACAGAGAGATATCAATACATAGGTTTGAAGATTCTTACTAGTCAGATATATTCTTGTGCGGTGAATAGGGGGTGTTGAGTCCAGTTCACTGAAAAAGGAATAGGTCTTGTCTCTTACATATTGGGTTTATGGAACGGTATCGGAGCTAATTTGAAACCCTTGTTTTATGCATCACCCCACCTCACCTTGCCTGTTCAGCAGCCATAGTGTGTTTTCTAAACGTGTGACTCTGTTCTGTTTTTTAATTCAGTTCAAGTGTAGCGGTTTTTACATTCCCTCTCTAAGTGATATCTTATGATAAGTGTCTTTTTCTGTGTGACTTATTTCACTTAGAATCGTCGTATCTAAATCCACTCATCGTGCTGTTACTAGCCTTATGACGTTGATTTCATGGCTGAGTGATATTCCATTGTACAGGAGGACCACAACTTCTTTATCCATATTTCTCTTTCCTAGGATATTTAAGGTGTAATGAAGTGGGGGTTCTTGTCAACAGAGCAGCCCTAAACTTTGGGGTGCCTGTGTCTTGCTGATTTTTAGTTTTCCCAATTTATACGGCCATGAGTGGAAGTGCCCTATGCTCTCCAAGCTGTGTTTTTTAGATGTTTCAGAACACACCGTACACTTCTCCAGCGTGGCTGTTGGCAATTTACATCCCACCCATCAGCGTAGCAAGGCTCCCATTTCTCCATGGCCGGTCCTGCATTTCTGGTTTGGACACTTTTTTCCGCATGGCCCTTTTGCCCGCTGGGAAGCGAGACTTCTTTGGAGCGCTGATTGGCCTTTCCAGGTTGCTTGGTTGGCCAAAAAGGGCGTATGCGTTTTTTCCTGAATATATTCAGGAAAAAACGCATACGCCCTTTTTGGCCAAGGGCATCATTGTCCACGTTTTGCCGCTTTTCATGTGCTTTCAAGGCGATTCGAATCTACCTCCTGAAATCTGTTTCCTGCAATTCTGCCTTGCTTTCAAAGCCTCTTCGTTGCCTTCCCTTAATATATTTGTGGACGAGAGGTATCATTTAAAACTCTGCAGGTTTGTGAATTGCAGTGCCCCTGAGCTCCATTTTTCAACTCGCTTTTTTGGGAGCTGGCCGCAAAAGCGCAGGATTGCTTCAGGCCCTCTTCTGGTTCTGGGGGGCAGGCTGAGCTTGTGCTTAATTCTTCTTCCTGATGGGAAAACAGAGTCACCTGTGCCTGTCCCAACACCTAGAGCTAGTCTCTCATTGATTCCCCCTCTTCCCGTTCATCCTCAGGACAAATTGCAACCTGTACGGAACAGGAGGTTAAAGGTGCTGATTCTCCAAGGAGGGAGATGGCTAGTAAATCGGCTGGAATGGCGAACCCGAGCAAAGGAGATGAGAAATGAGGTGCGTTTTAGAAACCTTTCCCGATCACACGGTGTACCATCTTCTGGGTTTCTCATGCCTGTTTTCGATGTAGGAAGATGCCCTTGAACCTGGAGATTTGGGACCCATGGGATGGGTACCATGCAGTATTACTTGAAAGGGTCTGCGTTGGCTCACCCAACCTCACCGAACCTCTCAGCCCCAAGAGTGTCCACCCTTATGTCTCAATCAGCTGTGGGTCTAGATATGGTCAATCCAGGTTGCATCACAGCCCATGAACGAATTTTGTAAGAATTTCTCTCTCTTTCACTGTCTTTGTTTCACGGGTTTTGAAAAGTAATTTATTTTTATAATGGGGTTTAGCTGCTTTTCACGGCTGTGTTTATGCCGCTTTACACCCCCTTGACTCACTTACAGAGAGATATCAATACATAGGTTTGAAGATTCTTACTAGTCAGATATATTCTTGTGCGGTGAATAGGGGGTGTTGAGTCCAGTTCACTGAAAAAGGAATAGGTCTTGTCTCTTACATATTGGGTTTATGGAACGGTATCGGAGCTAATTTGAAACCCTTGTTTTATGCATCACCCCACCTCACCTTGCCTGTTCAGCAGCCATAGTGTGTTTTCTAAACGTGTGACTCTGTTCTGTTTTTTAATTCAGTTCAAGTGTAGCGGTTTTTACATTCCCTCTCTAAGTGATATCTTATGATAAGTGTCTTTTTCTGTGTGACTTATTTCACTTAGAATCGTCGTATCTAAATCCACTCATCGTGCTGTTACTAGCCTTATGACGTTGATTTCATGGCTGAGTGATATTCCATTGTACAGGAGGACCACAACTTCTTTATCCATATTTCTCTTTCCTAGGATATTTAAGGTGTAATGAAGTGGGGGTTCTTGTCAACAGAGCAGCCCTAAACTTTGGGGTGCCTGTGTCTTGCTGATTTTTAGTTTTCCCAATTTATACGGCCATGAGTGGAAGTGCCCTATGCTCTCCAAGCTGTGTTTTTTAGATGTTTCAGAACACACCGTACACTTCTCCAGCGTGGCTGTTGGCAATTTACATCCCACCCATCAGCGTAGCAAGGCTCCCATTTCTCCATGGCCGGTCCTGCATTTCTGGTTTGGACACTTTTTTCCGCATGGCCCTTTTGCCCGCTGGGAAGCGAGACTTCTTTGGAGCGCTGATTGGCCTTTCCAGGTTGCTTGGTTGGCCAAAAAGGGCGTATGCGTTTTTTCCTGAATATATTCAGGAAAAAACGCATACGCCCTTTTTGGCCAAGGGCATCATTGTCCACGTTTTGCCGCTTTTCATGTGCTTTCAAGGCGATTCGAATCTACCTCCTGAAATCTGTTTCCTGCAATTCTGCCTTGCTTTCAAAGCCTCTTCGTTGCCTTCCCTTAATATATTTGTGGACGAGAGGTATCATTTAAAACTCTGCAGGTTTGTGAATTGCAGTGCCCCTGAGCTCCATTTTTCAACTCGCTTTTTTGGGAGCTGGCCGCAAAAGCGCAGGATTGCTTCAGGCCCTCTTCTGGTTCTGGGGGGCAGGCTGAGCTTGTGCTTAATTCTTCTTCCTGATGGGAAAATAGAGTGACCTGTGCCTGTCCCAACACCTAGAGCTAGTCTCTCATTGGTTCCCCCTCTTCCCGTTCATCCTCAGGACAAATTGCAACCTGTATGGAACAGGAGGTTAAAGGTGCTGATTCTCCAAGGAGGGAGATGGCTAGTAAATCGGCTGGAATGGCGAACCCGAGCAAAGGAGATGAGAAATGAGGTGCGTTTTAGAAACCTTTCCCGATCACACGGTGTACCATCTTCTGGGTTTCTCATGCCTGTTTTCGATGTAGGAAGATGCCCTTGAACCTGGAGATTTGGGACCCATGGGATGGGTACCATGCAGTACTACTTGAAAGGGTCTGCGTTGGCTCACCCAACCTCACCGAACCTCTCAGCCCCAAGAGTGTCCACCCTTATGTCTCAATCAGCTGTGGGTCTAGATATGGTCAATCCAGGTGGCATCACAGCCCCTGAACGAATTTTGTAAGAATTTCTCTCTCTTTCACTCTTTGTTTCACGGGTTTTGAAAAGTAATTTATTTTTATAATGGGGTTTAGCTGCTTTTCACGGCTGTGTTTATGCCGCTTTACACCCCCTTGACTCACTTACAGAGAGATATCAATACATAGGTTTGAAGATTCTTACTAGTCAGATATATTCTTGGGCGGTGAATAGGGGGTGTTGAGTCCAGTTCACTGAAAAAGGAATAGGTCTTGTCTCTTACATATTGGGTTTATGGAACGGTATCTGAGCTAATTTGAAACCCTTGTTTTATGCATCACCCCACCTCACCTTTCCCTTTCAGCAGCCATAGTGTGTTTTCTAAACGTGTGACTCTGTTCTGTTTTGTAATTCAGTTCAAGTGTAGCGGTTTTTACATTCCCTCTCTAAGTGATATCTTACGATAAGTGTCTTTTTCTGTGTGACTTATTTCACTTAGAATCGTCGTACCTAAATCCACTCATCGTGCTGCTACTAGCCTTATGACGTTGATTTCATGGCTGAGTGATATTCCATTGTACCGGAGGACCACAACTTCTTTATCCATTTTTCTCTTTCCTAGGATATTGAAGGTGTAATGAAGTGGGGGTTCTTGTCAACAGAGCAGACCTAAACTTTGGGGTGCCTGTGTCTTGCTGATTTTTAGTTTTCCCAATTTATACGGCCATGAGTGGAAGTGCCCTATGCTCTCCAAGCTGTGTTTTTTAGATGTTTCAGGACACACCGTACACTTCTCCAGAGTGGCTGTTGGCAATTTACATCCCACCCATCAGCGTAGCAAGGCTCCCATTTCTCCATGGCCGGTCCTGCATTTCTGGTTTGGACACTTTTTTCCGCATGGCCCTTTTGCCCGCTGGGAAGCGAGACTTCTTTGGAGCGCTGATTGGCCTTTCCAGGTTGCTCGGTTGGCCAAAAAGGGCGTATGCGTTTTTTCCTGAATATATTCAGGAAAAAACGCATACGCCCTTTTTGGCCAAGGGCATCATTGTCCACGTTTTGCCGCTTTTCATGTGCTTTCAAGGCGATTCGAATCTACCTCCTGAAATCTGTTTCCTGCAATTCTGCCTTGCTTTCAAAGCCTCTTCGTTGCCTTCCCTTAATATATTTGTGGACGAGAGGTATCATTTAAAACTCTGCAGGTTTGTGAATTGCAGTGCCCCTGAGCTCCATTTTTCAACTCGCTTTTTTGGGAGCTGGCCGCAAAAGCGCAGGATTGCTTCAGGCCCTCTTCTGGTTCTGGGGGGCAGGCTGAGCTTGTGCTTAATTCTTCTTCCTGATGGGAAAATAGAGTGACCTGTGCCTGTCCCAACACCTAGAGCTAGTCTCTCATTGGTTCCCCCTCTTCCCGTTCATCCTCAGGACAAATTGCAACCTGTATGGAACAGGAGGTTAAAGGTGCTGATTCTCCAAGGAGGGAGATGGCTAGTAAATCGGCTGGAATGGCGAACCCGAGCAAAGGAGATGAGAAATGAGGTGCGTTTTAGAAACCTTTCCCGATCACACGGTGTACCATCTTCTGGGTTTCTCATGCCTGTTTTCGATGTAGGAAGATGCCCTTGAACCTGGAGATTTGGGACCCATGGGATGGGTACCATGCAGTATTACTTGAAAGGGTCTGCGTTGGCTCACCCAACCTCACCGAACCTCTCAGCCCCAAGAGTGTCCACCCTTATGTCTCAATCAGCTGTGGGTCTAGATATGGTCAATCCAGGTTGCATCACAGCCCCTGAATGAATTTTGTAAGAATTTCTCTCTCTTTCACTGTCTTTGTTTCACGGGTTTTGAAAAGTAATTTATTTTTATAATGGGGTTTAGCTGCTTTTCACGGCTGTGTTTATGCCGCTTTACACCCCCTTGACTCAGATACAGAGAGATATCAATACATAGGTTTGAAGATTCTTACTAGTCAGATATATTCTTGTGCGGTGAATAGGGGGTGTTGAGTCCAGTTCACTGAAAAAGGAATAGGTCTTGTCTCTTACATATTGGGTTTATGGAACGGTATCTGAGCTAATTTGAAACCCTTGTTTTATGCTTCACCCCACCTCACCTTTCCCGTTCAGCAGCCATAGTGTGTTTTCTAAACGTGTGACTCTGTTCTGTTTTGTAATTCAGTTCAAGTGTAGCGGTTTTTACATTCCCTCTCTAAGTGATATCTTATGATAAGTGTCTTTTTCTGTGTGACTTATTTCACTTAGAATCGTCGTACCTAAATCCACTCATCGTGCTACTACTAGCCTTATGACGTTGATTTCATGGCTGAGTGATATTCCATTGTACAGGAGGACCACAACTTCTTTATCCATTTTTCTCTTTCCTAGGATATTTAAGGTGTAATGAAGTGGGGGTTCTTGTCAACAGAGCAGCCCTAAACTTTGGGGTGCCTGTGTCTTGCTGATTTTTAGTTTTCCCAATTTATACGCCCATGAGTGGAAGTGCCCTATGCTCTCCAAGCTGTGTTTTTTAGATGTTTCAGAACACACCGTACACTTCTCCAGCGTGGCTGTTGGCAATTTACATCCCACCCATCAGCGTAGCAAGGCTCCCATTTCTCCATGGCCGGTCCTGCATTTCTGGTTTGGACACTTTTTTCCGCATGGCCCTTTTGCCCGCTGGGAAGCGAGACTTCTTTGGAGCGCTGATTGGCCTTTCCAGGTTGCTTGGTTGGCCAAAAAGGGCGTATGTGTTTTTTCCTGAATATATTCAGGAAAAAACGCATACGCCCTTTTTGGCCAAGGGCATCATTGTCCACGTTTTGCCGCTTTTCATGTGCTTTCAAGGCGATTCGAATCTACCTCCTGAAATCTGTTTCCTGCAATTCTGCCTTGCTTTCAAAGCCTCTTCGTTGCCTTCCCTTAATATATTTGTGGACGAGAGGTATCATTTAAAACTCTGCAGGTTTGTGAATTGCAGGGCCCCTGAGCTCCATTTTTCAACTCGCTTTTTTGGGAGCTGGCCGCAAAAGCGCAGGATTGCTTCAGGCCCTCTTCTGGTTCTGGGGGGCAGGCTGAGCTTGTGCTTAATTCTTCTTCCTGATGGGAAAACAGAGTCACCTGTGCCTGTCCCAACACCTAGAGCTAGTCTCTCATTGATTCCCCCTCTTCCCGTTCATCCTCAGGACAAATTGCAACCTGTACGGAACAGGAGGTTAAAGGTGCTGATTCTCCAAGGAGGGAGATGGCTAGTAAATCGGCTGGAATGGCGAACCCGAGCAAAGGAGATGAGAAATGAGGTGCGTTTTAGAAACCTTTCCCGATCACACGGTGTACCATCTTCTGGGTTTCTCATGCCTGTTTTCGATGTAGGAAGATGCCCTTGAACCTGGAGATTTGGGACCCATGGGATGGGTACCATGCAGTATTACTTGAAAGGGTCTGCGTTGGCTCACCCAACCTCACCGAACCTCTCAGCCCCAAGAGTGTCCACCCTTATGTCTCAATCAGCTGTGGGTCTAGATATGGTCAATCCAGGTTGCATCACAGCCCCTGAACGAATTTTGTAAGAATTTCTCTCTCTTTCACTGTCTTTGTTTCACGGGTTTTGAAAAGTAATTTATTTTTACAATGGGGTTTAGCTGCTTTTCACGGCTGTGTTTATGCTGCTTTACACCCCCTTGATTCACTTACAGAGAGATATCAATACATAGGTTTGAAGATTCTTACTAGTCAGATATATTCTTGTGCGGTGAATAGGGGGTGTTGAGTCCAGTTCACTGAAAAAGGAATAGGTCTTGTCTCTTACATATTGGGTATATGGAAAGGTATCTGAGCTAATTTGAAACCCTTGTTTTATGCATCACCCCACCTCACCTTTCCCGTTCAGCAGCCATAGTGTGTTTTCTAAACGTGTGACTCTGTTCTGTTTTGTAATTCAGTTCAAGTGTAGCGGTTTTTACATTCCCTCTCTAAGTGATATCTTATGATAAGTGTCTTTTTCTGTGTGACTTATTTCACTTAGAATCGTCGTATCTAAATCCACTCATCATGCTGTTACTAGCCTTATGACGTTGATTTCATGGCTGAGTGATATTCCATTGTACAGGAGGACCACAACTTCTTTATCCATATTTCTCTTTCCTAGGATATTTAAGGTGTAATGAAGTGGGGGTTCTTGTCAACAGAGCAGCCCTAAACTTTGGGTTGCCTGTGTCTTGCTGATTTTTAGTTTTCCCAATTTATACGGCCATGAGTGGAAGTGCCCTATGCTCTCCAAGCTGTGTTTTTTAGATGTTTCAGGACACACCGTACACTTCTCCAGAGTGGCTGTTGGCAATTTACATCCCACCCATCAGCGTAGCAAGGCTCCCATTTCTCCATGGCCGGTCCTGCATTTCTGGTTTGGACACTTTTTTACGCATGGCCCTTTTGCCCGCTGGGAAGCGAGACTTCTTTGGAGCGCTGATTGGCCTTTCCAGGTTGCTTGGTTGGCCAAAAAGGGCGTATGCGTTTTTTCCTGAATATATTCAGGAAAAAACGCATACGCCCTTTTTGGCCAAGGGCATCATTGTCCACGTTTTGCTGCTTTTCATGTGCTTTCAAGGCGATTCGAATCTACCTCCTGAAATCTGTTTCCTGCAATTCTGCCTTGCTTTCAAAGCCTCTTCGTTGCCTTCCCTTAATATATTTGTGGACGAGAGGTATCATTTAAAACTCTGCAGGTTTGTGAATTGCAGTGCCCCTGAGCTCCATTTTTCAACTCGCTTTTTTGGGAGCTGGCCGCAAAAGCGCAGAATTGCTTCAGGCCCTCTTCTGGTTCTGGGGGGCAGGCTGAGCTTGTGCTTAATTCTTCTTCCTGATGGGAAAATAGAGTGACCTGTGCCTGTCCCAACACCTAGAGCTAGTCTCTCATTTGTTCCCCCTCTTCCCGTTCATCCTCAGGACAAATTGCAACCTGTATGGAACAGGAGGTTAAAGGTGCTGATTCTCCAAGGAGGGAGATGGCTAGTAAATCGGCTGGAATGGCGAACCCGAGCAAAGGAGATGAGAAATGAGGTGCGTTTTAGAAACCTTTCCCGATCACACGGTGTACCATCTTTTGGGTTTCTCATGCCTGTTTTCGATGTAGGAAGATGCCCTTGAACCTGGAGATTTGGGACCCATGGGATGGGTACCATGCAGTACTACTTGAAAGGGTCTGTGTTGGCTCACCCAACCTCACCGAACCTCTCAGCCCCAAGAGTGTCCACCCTTATGTCTCAATCAGCTGTGGGTCAAGATATGGTCAATCCAGGTTGCATCACAGCCCCTGAACGAATTTTGTAAGAATTTCTCTCTCTTTCACTGTCTTTGTTTCACGGGTTTTGAAAAGTAATTTATTTTTATAATGGGGTTTAGCTGCTTTTCACGGCTGTGTTTATGCCGCTTTACACCCCCTTGACTCACTTACAGAGAGATATCAATACATAGGTTTGAAGATTCTTACTAGTCAGATATATTCTTCTGCGGTGAATAGGGGGTGTTGAGTCCAGTTCACTGAAAAAGGAATAGGTCTTGTCTCTTACATATTGGGTTTATGGAACGGTATCTGAGCTAATTTGAAACCCTTGTTTTATGCATCACCCCACCTCACCTTTCCCGTTCAGCAGCCATAGAGTGTTTCCTAAACGTGTGACTCTGTTCTGTTTTGCAATTCAGTTCAAGTGTAGCGGTTTTTACATTCCCTCTATAAGTGATATCTTAGGGTAAGTGTCTTTTTCTGTGTGACTTATTTCACTTAGAATCGTCGTACCTAAATCCACTCATCGTGCTGCTACTAGCCTTATGACGTTGATTTCATGGCTGAGTGATATTCCATTGTACAGGAGGACCACAACTACTTTATCCATTTTTCTCTTTCCTAGGATATTGAAGGTGTAATGAAGTGGGGGTTCTTGTCAACAGAGCAGCCCTAAACTTTGGGGTGCCTGTGTCTTGCTGATTTTTAGTTTTCCCAATTTATACGGCCATGAGTGGAAGTGCCCTATGCTCTCCAAGCTGTGTTTTTTAGATGTTTCAGGACACACCGTACACTTCTCCAGAGTGGCTGTTGGCAATTTACATCCCACCCATCAGCGTAGCAAGGCTCCCATTTCTCCATGGCCGGTCCTGCATTTCTGGTTTGGACACTTTTTTCCGCATGGCCCTTTTGCCCGCTGGGAAGCGAGACTTCTTTGGAACGCTGATTGGCCTTTCCAGGTTGCTTGGTTGGCCAAAAAGGGCGTATGCGTTTTTTCCTGAATATATTCAGGAAAAAACGCATACGCCCTTTTTGGCCAAGGGCATCATTGTCCACGTTTTGCTGCTTTTCATGTGCTTTCAAGGCGATTCGAATCTACCTCCTGAAATCTGTTTCCTGCAATTCTGCCTTGCTTTCAAAGCCTCTTCGTTGCCTTCCCTTAATATATTTGTGGACGAGAGGTATCATTTAAAACTCTGCAGGTTTGTGAATTGCAGTGCCCCTGAGCTCCATTTTTCAACTCGCTTTTTTGGGAGCTGGCCGCAAAAGCGCAGGATTGCTTCAGGCCCTCTTCTGGTTCTGGGGGGCAGGCTGAGCTTGTGCTTAATTCTTCTTCCTGATGGGAAAATAGAGTGACCTGTGCCTGTTCCAACACCTAGAGCTAGTCTCTCATTGGTTCCCCCTCTTCCCGTTCATCCTCAGGACAAATTGCAACCTGTATGGAACAGGAGGTTAAAGGTGCTGATTCTCCAAGGAGGGAGATGGCTAGTAAATCGGCTGGAATGGCGAACCCGAGCAAAGGAGATGAGAAATGAGGTGCGTTTTAGAAACCTTTCCCGATCACACGGTGTACCATCTTCTGGGTTTCTCATGCCTGTTTTCGATGTAGGAAGATGCCCTTGAACCTGGAGATTTGGGACCCATGGGATGGGTACCATGCAGTACTACTTGAAAGGGTCTGCGTTGGCTCACCCAACCTCACCGAACCTCTCAGCCGCAAGAGTGTCCACCCTTATGTCTCAATCAGCTGTGGGTCTAGATATGGTCAATCCAGGTTGCATCACAGCCCCTGAACGAATTTTGTAAGAATTTCTCTCTCTTTCACTCTTTGTTTCACGGGTTTTGAAAAGTAATTTATTTTTATAATGGGGTTTAGCTGCTTTTCACGGCTGTGTTTATGCCGCTTTACACCCCCTTGGCTCACTTACAGAGAGAAATCAATACATAGGTTTGAAGATTCTTACTAGTCAGATATATTCTTCGGCGGTGAATAGGGGGTGTTGAGTCCAGTTCACTGAAAAAGGAATAGGTCTTGTCTCTTACATATTGGGTTTATGGAACGGTATCTGAGCTAATTTGAAACCCTTGTTTTATGCTTCACCCCACCTCACCTTTCCCGTTCAGCAGCCATAGTGTGTTTTCTAAACGTGTGACTCTGTTCTGTTTTGTAATTCAGTTCAAGTGTAGCGGTTTTTACATTCCCTCTCTAAGTGATATCTTATGATAAGTGTCTTTTTCTGTGTGACTTATTTCACTTAGAATCGTCGTACCTAAATCCACTCATCGTGCTGCTACTAGCCTTATGACGTTGATTTCATGGCTGAGTGATATTCCATTGTACAGGAGGACCACAACTTCTTTATCCATTTTTCTCTTTCCTAGGATATTTAAGGTGTAATGAAGTGGGGGTTCTTGTCAACAGAGCAGCCCTAAACTTTGGGGTGCCTGTGTCTTGCTGATTTTTAGTTTTCCCAATTTATACGCCCATGAGTGGAAGTGCCCTATGCTCTCCAAGCTGTGTTTTTTAGATGTTTCAGAACACACCGTACACTTCTCCAGCGTGGCTGTTGGCAATTTACATCCCACCCATCAGCGTAGCAAGGCTCCCATTTCTCCATGGCCGGTCCTGCATTTCTGGTTTGGACACTTTTTTCCGCATGGCCCTTTTGCCCGCTGGGAAGCGAGACTTCTTTGGAGCGCTGATTGGCCTTTCCAGGTTGCTTGGTTGGCCAAAAAGGGCGTATGCGTTTTTTCCTGAATATATTCAGGAAAAAACGCATACGCCCTTTTTGGCCAAGGGCATCATTGTCCACGTTTTGCCGCTTTTCATGTGCTTTCAAGGCGATTCGAATCTACCTCCTGAAAACTGTTTCCTCCAATTCTGCCTTGCTTTCAAAGCCTCTTCGTTGCCTTCCCTTAATATATTTGTGGACGAGAGGTATCATTTAAAACTCTGCAGGTTTGTGAATTACAGTGCCCCTGAGCTCCATTTTTCCAGTCGCTTTTTTAGGAGCTGGCCGCAAAAGCGCAGGATTGCTTCAGGCCCTCTTCTGGTTCTGGGGGGCAGGCTGAGCTTGTGCTTAATTCTTCTTCCTGATGGGAAAATAGAGTGACCTGTGCCTGTCCCAACACCTAGAGCTAGTCTCTCATTGGTTCCCCCTCTTCCCGTTCATCCTCAGGACAAATTGCAACCTGTACGGAACAGGAGGTTAAAGGTGCTGATTCTCCAAAGAGGGAGATGGCTAGTAAATCGGCTGGAATGGCGAACCCGAGCAAAGGAGATGAGAAATGAGGTGCGTTTTAGAAACCTTTCCCGATCACACGGTGTACCATCTTCTGGGTTTCTCATGCCTGTTTTCGATGTAGGAAGATGCCCTTGAACCTGGAGATTTGGGACCCATGGGATGGGTACCATGCAGTATTACTTGAAAGGGTCTGCGTTGGCTCACCCAACCTCACCGAACCTCTCAGCCCCAAGAGTGTCCACCCTTATGTCTCAATCAGCTGTGGGTCTAGATATGGTCAATCCAGGTTGCATCACAGCCCCTGAAAGAATTTTGTAAGAATTTCTCTCTCTTTCACTGTCTTTGTTTCACGGGTTTTGAAAAGTAATTTATTTTTATAATGGGGTTTAGCTGCTTTTCACGGCTGTGTTTATGCTGCTTCACACCCCCTTGATTCACTTACAGAGAGATATCAATACATAGGTTTGAAGATTCTTACTAGTCAGATATATTCTTGTGCGGTGAATAGGGGGTGTTGAGTCCAGTTCACTGAAAAAGGAATAGGTCTTGTCTCTTACATATTGGGTATATGGAACGGTATCTGAGCTAATTTGAAACCCTTGTTTTATGCATCACCCCACCTCACCTTTCCCGTTCAGCAGCCATAGTGTGTTTTCTAAACGTGTGACTCTGTTCTGTTTTGTAATTCAGTTCAAGTGTAGCGGTTTTTACATTCCCTCTATAAGTGATATCTTAGGATAAGTGTCTTTTTCTGTGTGACTTATTTCACTTAGAATCGTCGTACCTAAATCCACTCATCGTGCTGCTACTAGCCTTATGACGTTGATTTCATGGCTGAGTGATATTCCATTGTACAGGAGGACCACAACTACTTTATCCATTTTTCTCTTTCCTAGGATATTGAAGGTGTAATGAAGTGGGGGTTCTTGTCAACAGAGCAGCCCTAAACTTTGGGGTGCCTGTGTCTTGCTGATTTTTAGTTTTCCCAATTTATACGGCCATGAGTGGAAGTGCCCTATGCTCTCCAAGCTGTGTTTTTTAGATGTTTCAGGACACACCGTACACTTCTCCAGAGTGGCTGTTGGCAATTTACATCCCACCCATCAGCATAGCAAGGCTCCCATTTCTCCATGGCCGGTCCTGCATTTCTGGTTTGGACACTTTTTTCCGCATGGCCCTTTTGCCCGCTGGGAAGCGAGACTTCTTTGGAGCGCTGATTGGCCTTTCCAGGTTGCTTGGTTGGCCAAAAAGGGCGTATGCGTTTTTTCCTGAATATATTCAGGAAAAAACGCATACGCCCTTTTTGGCCAAGGGCATCATTGTCCACGTTTTGCCGCTTTTCATGTGCTTTCAAGGCGATTCGAATCTACCTCCTGAAATCTGTTTCCTGCAATTCTGCCTTGCTTTCAAAGCCTCTTCGTTGCCTTCCCTTAATATATTTGTGGACGAGAGGTATCATTTAAAACTCTGCAGGTTTGTGAATTGCAGTGCCCCTGAGCTCCATTTTTCAACTCGCTTTTTTGGGAGCTGGCCGCAAAAGCGCAGGATTGCTTCAGGCCCTCTTCTGGTTCTGGGGGGCAGGCTGAGCTTGTGCTTAATTCTTCTTCCTGATGGGAAAATAGAGTGACCTGTGCCTGTTCCAACACCTAGAGCTAGTCTCTGATTGGTTCCCCCTCTTCCCGTTCATCCTCAGGACAAATTGCAACCTGTATGGAACAGGAGGTTAAAGGTGCTGATTCTCCAAGGAGGGAGATGGCTAGTAAATCGGCTGGAATGGCGAACCCGAGCAAAGGAGATGAGAAATGAGGTGCGTTTTAGAAACCTTTCCCGATCACACGGTGTACCATCTTCTGGGTTTCTCATGCCTGTTTTCGATGTAGGAAGATGCCCTTGAACCTGGAGATTTGGGACCCATGGGATGGGTACCATGCAGTACTACTTGAAAGGGTCTGCGTTGGCTCACCCAACCTCACCGAACCTCTCAGCCGCAAGAGTGTCCACCCTTATGTCTCAATCAGCTGTGGGTCTAGATATGGTCAATCCAGGTTGCATCACAGCCCCTGAACGAATTTTGTAAGAATTTCTCTCTCTTTCACTCTTTGTTTCACGGGTTTTGAAAAGTAATTTATTTTTATCATGGGGTTTAGCTGCTTTTCACGGCTGTGTTTATGCCGCTTTACACCCCCTTGGCTCACTTACAGAGAGAAATCAATACATAGGTTTGAAGATTCTTACTAGTCAGATATATTCTTCGGCGGTGAATAGGGGGTGTTGAGTCCAGTTCACTGAAAAAGGAATAGGTCTTGTCTCTTACATATTGGGTTTATGGAACGGTATCTGAGCTAATTTGAAACCCTTGTTTTATGCATCACCCCACCTCACCTTTCCCGTTCAGCAGCCATAGTGTGTTTTCTAAACGTGTGACTCTGTTCTGTTTTGTAATTCAGTTCAAGTGTAGCGGTTTTTACATTCCCTCTATAAGTGATATCTTAGGATAAGTGTCTTTTTCTGTGTGACTTATTTCACTTAGAATCGTCGTACCTAAATCCACTCATCGTGCTGCTACTAGCCTTATGACGTTGATTTCATGGCTGAGTGATATTCCATTGTACAGGAGGACCACAACTACTTTATCCATTTTTCTCTTTCCTAGGATATTGAAGGTGTAATGAAGTGGGGGTTCTTGTCAACAGAGCAGCCCTAAACTTTGGGGTGCCTGTGTCTTGCTGATTTTTAGTTTTCCCAATTTATACGGCCATGAGTGGAAGTGCCCTATGCTCTCCAAGCTGTGTTTTTTAGATGTTTCAGGACACACCGTACACTTCTCCAGAGTGGCTGTTGGCAATTTACATCCCACCCATCAGCGTAGCAAGGCTCCCATTTCTCCATGGCCGGTCCTGCATTTCTGGTTTGGACACTTTTTTCCGCATGGCCCTTTTGCCCGCTGGGAAGCGAGACTTCTTTGGAGCGCTGATTGGCCTTTCCAGGTTGCTTGGTTGGCCAAAAAGGGCGTATGCGTTTTTTCCTGAATATATTCAGGAAAAAACGCATACGCCCTTTTTGGCCAAGGGCATCATTGTCCACGTTTTGCCGCTTTTCATGTGCTTTCAAGGCGATTCGAATCTACCTCCTGAAATCTGTTTCCTGCAATTCTGCCTTGCTTTCAAAGCCTCTTCGTTGCCTTCCCTTAATATATTTGTGGACGAGAGGTATCATTTAAAACTCTGCAGGTTTGTGAATTGCAGTGCCCCTGAGCTCCATTTTTCAACTCGCTTTTTTGGGAGCTGGCCGCAAAAGCGCAGGATTGCTTCAGGCCCTCTTCTGGTTCTGGGGGGCAGGCTGAGCTTGTGCTTAATTCTTCTTCCTGATGGGAAAATAGAGTGACCTGTGCCTGTCCCAACACCTAGAGCTAGTCTCTCATTGGTTCCCCCTCTTCCCGTTCATCCTCAGGACAAATTGCAACCTGTACGGAACAGGAGGTTAAAGGTGCTGATTCTCCAAGGAGGGAGATGGCTAGTAAATCGGCTGGAATGGCGAACCCGAGCAAAGGAGATGAGAAATGAGGTGCGTTTTAGAAACCTTTCCCGATCACACGGTGTACCATCTTCTGGGTTTCTCATGCCTGTTTTCGACGTAGGAAGATGCCCTTGAACCTGGAGATTTGGGACCCATGGGATGGGTACCATGCAGTATTACTTGAAAGGGTCTGCGTTGGCTCACCCAACCTCACCGAACCTCTCAGCCCCAAGAGTGTCCACCCTTATGTCTCAAACAGCTGTGGGTCTAGATATGGTCAATCCAGGTTGCATCACAGCCCGTGAACGAATTTTGTAAGAATTTCTCTCTCTTTCACTGTCTTTGTTTCACGGGTTTTGAAAAGTAATTTATTTTTATAATGGGGTTTAGCTGCTTTTCACGGCTGTGTTTATGCCGCTTTACACCCCCTTGACTCACTTACAGAGAGATATCAATACATAGGTTTGAAGATTCTTACTAGTCAGATATATTCTTGTGCGGTGAATAGGGGGTTTTGCGTCCAGTTCACTGAAAAAGGAATAGGTCTTGTCTCTTACATATTGGGTTTATGGAACGGTATCTGAGCTAATTTGAAACCCTTGTTTTATGCATCACCCCACCTCACCTTTCCCGTTCAGCAGCCATAGTGTGTTTCCTAAACGTGTGACTCTGTTCTGTTTTGCAATTCAGTTCAAGTGTAGCGGTTTTTACATTCCCTCTCTAAGTGATATCTTATGATAAGTGTCTTTTTCTGTGTGACTTATTTCACTTAGAATCGTCGTACCTAAATCCACTCATCCTGCTGCTACTAGCCTTATGACGTGGATTTCATGGCTGAGTGATATTCCATTGTACAGGAGGACCACAACTTCTTTATCCATTTTTCTCTTTCCTAGGATATTTAAGGTGTAATGAAGTGGGGGTTCTTGTCAACAGAGCAGCCCTAAACTTTGGGGTGCCTGTGTCTTGCTGATTTTTAGTTTTCCCAATTTATACGCCCATGAGTGGAAGTGCCCTATGCTCTCCAAGCTGTGTTTTTTAGATGTTTCAGAACACACCGTACACTTCTCCAGCGTGGCTGTTGGCAATTTACATCCCACCCATCAGCGTAGCAAGGCTCCCATTTCTCCATGGCCGGTCCTGCATTTCTGGTTTGGACACTTTTTTCCGCATGGCCCTTTTGCCCGCTGGGAAGCGAGACTTCTTTGGAGCGCTGATTGGCCTTTCCAGGTTGCTTGGTTGGCCAAAAAGGGCGTATGTGTTTTTTCCTGAATATATTCAGGAAAAAACGCATACGCCCTTTTTGGCCAAGGGCATCATTGTCCACGTTTTGCCGCTTTTCATGTGCTTTCAAGGCGATTCGAATCTACCTCCTGAAATCTGTTTCCTGCAATTCTGCCTTGCTTTCAAAGCCTCTTCGTTGCCTTCCCTTAATATATTTGTGGACGAGAGGTATCATTTAAAACTCTACAGGTTTGTGAATTACAGTGCCCCTGAGCTCCATTTTTCCAGTCGCTTTTTTAGGAGCTGGCCGCAAAAGCGCAGGATTGCTTCAGGCCCTCTTCTGGTTCTGGGGGGCAGGCTGAGCTTGTGCTTAATTCTTCTTCCTGATGGGAAAATAGAGTGACCTGTGCCTGTCCCAACACCTAGAGCTAGTCTCTCATTGGTTCCCCCTCTTCCCGTTCATCCTCAGGACAAATTGCAACCTGTACGGAACAGGAGGTTAAAGGTGCTGATTCTCCAAGGAGGGAGATGGCTAGTAAATCGGCTGGAATGGCGAACCCGAGCAAAGGAGATGAGAAATGAGGTGCGTTTTAGAAACCTTTCCCGATCACACGGTGTACCATCTTCTGGGTTTCTCATGCCTGTTTTCGATGTAGGAAGATGCCCTTGAACCTGGAGATTTGGGACCCATGGGATGGGTACCATGCAGTATTACTTGAAAGGGTCTGCGTTGGCTCACCCAACCTCACCGAACCTCTCAGCCCCAAGAGTGTCCACCCTTATGTCTCAATCAGCTGTGGGTCTAGATATGGTCAATCCAGGTTGCATCACAGCCCCTGAAAGAATTTTGTAAGAATTTCTCTCTCTTTCACTGTCTTTGTTTCACGGGTTTTGAAAAGTAATTTATTTTTATAATGGGGTTTAGCTGCTTTTCACGGCTGTGTTTATGCTGCTTTACACCCCCTTGATTCACTTACAGAGAGATATCAATACATAGGTTTGAAGATTCTTACTAGTCAGATATATTCTTGTGCGGTGAATAGGGGGTGTTGAGTCCAGTTCACTGAAAAAGGAATAGGTCTTGTCTCTTACATATTGGGTATATGGAACGGTATCTGAGCTAATTTGAAACCCTTGTTTTATGCATCACCCCACCTCACCTTTCCCGTTCAGCAGCCATAGTGTGTTTTCTAAACGTGTGACTCTGTTCTGTTTTGTAATTCAGTTCAAGTGTAGCGGTTTTTACATTCCCTCTATAAGTGATATCTTAGGATAAGTGTCTTTTTCTGTGTGACTTATTTCACTTAGAATCGTCGTACCTAAATCCACTCATCGTGCTGCTACTAGCCTTATGACGTTGATTTCATGGCTGAGTGATATTCCATTGTACAGGAGGACCACAACTACTTTATCCATTTTTCTCTTTCCTAGGATATTGAAGGTGTAATGAAGTGGGGGTTCTTGTCAACAGAGCAGCCCTAAACTTTGGGGTGCCTGTGTCTTGCTGATTTTTAGTTTTCCCAATTTATACGGCCATGAGTGGAAGTGCCCTATGCTCTCCAAGCTGTGTTTTTTAGATATTTCAGGACACACCGTACACTTCTCCAGAGTGGCTGTTGGCAATTTACATCCCACCCATCAGCGTAGCAAGGCTCCCATTTCTCCATGGCCGGTCCTGCATTTCTGGTTTGGACACTTTTTTCCGCATGGCCCTTTTGCCCGCTGGGAAGCGAGACTTCTTTGGAACGCTGATTGGCCTTTCCAGGTTGCTTGGTTGGCCAAAAAGGGCGTATGCGTTTTTTCCTGAATATATTCAGGAAAAAACGCATACGCCCTTTTTGGCCAAGGGCATCATTGTCCACGTTTTGCTGCTTTTCATGTGCTTTCAAGGCGATTCGAATCTACCTCCTGAAATCTGTTTCCTGCAATTCTGCCTTGCTTTCAAAGCCTCTTCGTTGCCTTCCCTTAATATATTTGTGGACGAGAGGTATCATTTAAAACTCTGCAGGTTTGTGAATTGCAGTGCCCCTGAGCTCCATTTTTCAACTCGCTTTTTTGGGAGCTGGCCGCAAAAGCGCAGGATTGCTTCAGGCCCTCTTCTGGTTCTGGGGGGCAGGCTGAGCTTGTGCTTAATTCTTCTTCCTGATGGGAAAATAGAGTGACCTGTGCCTGTTCCAACACCTAGAGCTAGTCTCTGATTGGTTCCCCCTCTTCCCGTTCATCCTCAGGACAAATTGCAACCTGTATGGAACAGGAGGTTAAAGGTGCTGATTCTCCAAGGAGGGAGATGGCTAGTAAATCGGCTGGAATGGCGAACCCGAGCAAAGGAGATGAGAAATGAGGTGCGTTTTAGAAACCTTTCCCGATCACACGGTGTACCATCTTCTGGGTTTCTCATGCCTGTTTTCGATGTAGGAAGATGCCCTTGAACCTGGAGATTTGGGACCCATGGGATGGGTACCATGCAGTACTACTTGAAAGGGTCTGCGTTGGCTCACCCAACCTCACCGAACCTCTCAGCCACAAGAGTGTCCACCCTTATGTCTCAATCAGCTGTGGGTCTAGATATGGTCAATCCAGGTTGCATCACAGCCCCTGAACGAATTTTGTAAGAATTTCTCTCTCTTTCACTCTTTGTTTCACGGGTTTTGAAAAGTAATTTATTTTTATAATGGGGTTTAGCTGCTTTTCACGGCTGTGTTTATGCCGCTTTACACCCCCTTGGCTCACTTACAGAGAGAAATCAATACATAGGTTTGAAGATTCTTACTAGTCAGATATATTCTTGTGCGGTGAATAGGGGGTGTTGAGTCCAGTTCACTGAAAAAGGAATAGGTCTTGTCTCTTACATATTGGGTTTATGGAACGGTATCTGAGCTAATTTGAAACCCTTGTTTTATGCTTCACCCCACCTCACCTTTCCCGTTCAGCAGCCATAGTGTGTTTTCTAAACGTGTGACTCTGTTCTGTTTTGTAATTCAGTTCAAGTGTAGCGGTTTTTACATTCCCTCTCTAAGTGATATCTTATGATAAGTGTCTTTTTCTGTGTGACTTATTTCACTTAGAATCGTCGTACCTAAATCCACTCATCGTGCTGCTACTAGCCTTATGACGTTGATTTCATGGCTGAGTGATATTCCATTGTACAGGAGGACCACAACTTCTTTATCCATTTTTCTCTTTCCTAGGATATTTAAGGTGTAATGAAGTGGGGGTTCTTGTCAACAGAGCAGCCCTAAACTTTGGGGTGCCTGTGTCTTGCTGATTTTTAGTTTTCCCAATTTATACGCCCATGAGTGGAAGTGCCCTATGCTCTCCAAGCTGTGTTTTTTAGATGTTTCAGAACACACCGTACACTTCTCCAGCGTGGCTGTTGGCAATTTACATCCCACCCATCAGCGTAGCAAGGCTCCCATTTCTCCATGGCCGGTCCTGCATTTCTGGTTTGGACACTTTTTTCCGCATGGCCCTTTTGCCCGCTGGGAAGCGAGACTTCTTTGGAGCGCTGATTGGCCTTTCCAGGTTGCTTGGTTGGCCAAAAAGGTCGTATGTGTTTTTTCCTGAATATATTCAGGAAAAAACGCATACGCCCTTTTTGGCCAAGGGCATCATTGTCCACGTTTTGCCGCTTTTCATGTGCTTTCAAGGCGATTCGAATCTACCTCCTGAAATCTGTTTCCTGCAATTCTGCCTTGCTTTCAAAGCCTCTTCGTTGCCTTCCCTTAATATATTTGTGGACGAGAGGTATCATTTAAAACTCTGCAGGTTTGTGAATTACAGTGCCCCTGAGCTCCATTTTTCCAGTCGCTTTTTTAGGAGCTGGCCGCAAAAGCGCAGGATTGCTTCAGGCCCTCTTCTGGTTCTGGGGGGCAGGCTGAGCTTGTGCTTAATTCTTCTTCCTGATGGGAAAATAGAGTGACCTGTGCCTGTCCCAACACCTAGAGCTAGTCTCTCATTGGTTCCCCCTCTTCCCGTTCATCCTCAGGACAAATTGCAACCTGTACGGAACAGGAGGTTAAAGGTGCTGATTCTCCAAGGAGGGAGATGGCTAGTAAATCGGCTGGAATGGCGAACCCGAGCAAAGGAGATGAGAAATGAGGTGCGTTTTAGAAACCTTTCCCGATCACACGGTGTACCATCTTCTGGGTTTCTCATGCCTGTTTTCGATGTAGGAAGATGCCCTTGAACCTGGAGATTTGGGACCCATGGGATGGGTACCATGCAGTATTACTTGAAAGGGTCTGCGTTGGCTCACCCAACCTCACCGAACCTCTCAGCCCCAAGAGTGTCCACCCTTATGTCTCAATCAGCTGTGGGTCTAGATATGGTCAATCCAGGTTGCATCACAGCCCCTGAAAGAATTTTGTAAGAATTTCTCTCTCTTTCACTGTCTTTGTTTCACGGGTTTTGAAAAGTAATTTATTTTTATAATGGGGTTTAGCTGCTTTTCACGGCTGTGTTTATGCTGCTTTACACCCCCTTGATTCACTTACAGAGAGATATCAATACATAGGTTTGAAGATTCTTACTAGTCAGATATATTCTTGTGCGGTGAATAGGGGGTGTTGAGTCCAGTTCACTGAAAAAAGGAATAGGTCTTGTCTCTTACATATTGGGTATATGGAACGGTATCTGAGCTAATTTGAAACCCTTGTTTTATGCATCACCCCACCTCACCTTTCCTGTTCAGCAGCCATAGTGTGTTTTCTAAACGTGTGACTCTGTTCTGTTTTGTAATTCAGTTCAAGTGTAGCGGTTTTTACATTCCCTCTCTAAGTGATATCTTATGATAAGTGTCTTTTTCTGTGTGACTTATTTCACTTAGAATCGTCGTATCTAAATCCACTCATCGTGCTGTTACTAGCCTTATGACGTTGATTTCATGGCTGAGTGATATTCCATTGTACAGGAGGACCACAACTTCTTTATCCATATTTCTCTTTCCTAGGATATTTAAGGTGTAATGAAGTGGGGGTTCTTGTCAACAGAGCAGCCCTAAACTTTGGGGTGCCTGTGTCTTGCTGATTTTTAGTTTTCCCAATTTATACGCCCATGAGTGGAAGTGCCCTATGCTCTCCAAGCTGTGTTTTTTAGATGTTTCAGAACACACCGCACACTTCTCCAGCGTGGCTGTTGGCAATTTACATCCCACCCATCAGCGAAGCAAGGCTCCCATTTCTCCATGGCCGGTCCTGCATTTCTGGTTTGGACACTTTTTTCCGCATGGCCCTTTTGCCCGCTGGGAAGCGAGACTTCTTTGGAGCGCTGATTGGCCTTTCCAGGTTGCTTGGTTGGCCAAAAAGGGCGTATGCGTTTTTTCCTGAATATATTCAGGAAAAAACGCATACGCCCTTTTTGGCCAAGGGCATCATTGTCCACGTTTTGCCGCTTTTCATGTGCTTTCAAGGCGATTCGAATCTACCTCCTGAAATCTGTTTCCTGCAATTCTGCCTTGCTTTCAAAGCCTCTTCGTTGCCTTCCCTTAATATATTTGTGGACGAGAGGTATCATTTAAAACTCTGCAGGTTTGTGAATTGCAGTGCCCCTGAGCTCCATTTTTCAACTCGCTTTTTTGGGAGCTGGCCGCAAAAGCGCAGGATTGCTTCAGGCCCTCTTCTGGTTCTGGGGGGCAGGCTGAGCTTGTGCTTAATTCTTCTTCCTGATGGGAAAATAGAGTGACCTGTGCCTGTCCCAACACCTAGAGCTAGTCTCTCATTGGTTCCCCCTCTTCCCGTTCATCCTCAGGACAAATTGCAACCTGTACGGAACAGGAGGTTAAAGGTGCTGATTCTCCAAGGAGGGAGATGCCTAGTAAATCGGCTGGAATGGCGAACCCGAGCAAAGGAGATGAGAAATGAGGTGCGTTTTAGAAACCTTTCCCGATCACACGGTGTACCATCTTCTGGGTTTCTCATGCCTGTTTTCGATGTAGGAAGATGCCCTTGAACCTGGAGATTTGGGACCCATGGGATGGGTACCATGCAGTATTACTTGAAAGGGTCTGCGTTGGCTCACCCAACCTCACCGAACCTCTCAGCCCCAAGAGTGTCCACCCTTATGTCTCAATCAGCTGTGGGTCTAGATATGGTCAATCCAGGTTGCATCACAGCCCCTGAAAGAATTTTGTAAGAATTTCTCTCTCTTTCACTGTCTTTGTTTCACGGGTTTTGAAAAGTAATTTATTTTTATAATGGGGTTTAGCTGCTTTTCACGGCTGTGTTTATGCTGCTTTACACCCCCTTGATTCACTTACAGAGAGATATCAATACATAGGTTTGAAGATTCTTACTAGTCAGATATATTCTTGTGCGGTGAATAGGGGGTGTTGAGTCCAGTTCACTGAAAAAGGAATAGGTCTTGTCTCTTACATATTGGGTATATGGAACGGTATCTGAGCTAATTTGAAACCCTTGTTTTATGCATCACCCCACCTCACCTTTCCTGTTCAGCAGCCATAGTGTGTTTTCTAAACGTGTGACTCTGTTCTGTTTTGTAATTCAGTTCAAGTGTAGCGGTTTTTACATTCCCTCTCTAAGTGATATCTTATGATAAGTGTCTTTTTCTGTGTGACTTATTTCACTTAGAATCGTCGTATCTAAATCCACTCATCGTGCTGTTACTAGCCTTATGACGTTGATTTCATGGCTGAGTGATATTCCATTGTACAGGAGGACCACAACTTCTTTATCCATATTTCTCTTTCCTAGGATATTTAAGGTGTAATGAAGTGGGGGTTCTTGTCAACAGAGCAGCCCTAAACTTTGGGGTGCCTGTGTCTTGCTGATTTTTAGTTTTCCCAATTTATACGCCCATGAGTGGAAGTGCCCTATGCTCTCCAAGCTGTGTTTTTTAGATGTTTCAGAACACACCGTACACTTCTCCAGCGTGGCTGTTGGCAATTTACATCCCACCCATCAGCGTAGCAAGGCTCCCATTTCTCCATGGCCGGTCCTGCATTTCTGGTTTGGACACTTTTTTCCGCATGGCCCTTTTGCCCGCTGGGAAGCGAGACTTCTTTGGAGCGCTGATTGGCCTTTCCAGGTTGCTTGGTTGGCCAAAAAGGGCGTATGCGTTTTTTCCTGAATATATTCAGGAAAAAACGCATACGCCCTTTTTGGCCAAGGGCATCATTGTCCACGTTTTGCCGCTTTTCATGTGCTTTCAAGGCGATTCGAATCTACCTCCTGAAATCTGTTTCCTGCAATTCTGCCTTGCTTTCAAAGCCTCTTCGTTGCCTTCCCTTAATATATTTGTGGACGAGAGGTATCATTTAAAACTCTGCAGGTTTGTGAATTGCAGTGCCCCTGAGCTCCATTTTTCAACTCGCTTTTTTGGGAGCTGGCCGCAAAAGCGCAGGATTGCTTCAGGCCCTCTTCTGGTTCTGGGGGGCTGGCTGAGCTTGTGCTTAATTCTTCTTCCTGATGGGAAAATAGAGTGACCTGTGCCTGTCCCAACACCTAGAGCTAGTCTCTCATTGGTTCCCCCTCTTCCCGTTCATCCTCAGGACAAATTGCAACCTGTATGGAACAGGAGGTTAAAGGTGCTGATTCTCCAAGGAGGGAGATGGCTAGTAAATCGGCTGGAATGGCGAACCCGAGCAAAGGAGATGAGAAATGAGGTGCGTTTTAGAAACCTTTCCCGATCACACGGTGTACCATCTTCTGGGTTTCTCATGCCTGTTTTCGATGTAGGAAGATGCCCTTGAACCTGGAGATTTGGGACCCATGGGATGGGTACCATGCAGTACTACTTGAAAGGGTCTGCGTTGGCTCACCCAACCTCACCGAACCTCTCAGCCGCAAGAGTGTCCACCCTTATGTCTCAATCAGCTGTGGGTCTAGATATGGTCAATCCAGGTTGCATCACAGCCCCTGAACGAATTTTGTAAGAATTTCTCTCTCTTTCACTCTTTGTTTCACGGGTTTTGAAAAGTAATTTATTTTTATAATGGGGTTTAGCTGCTTTTCACGGCTGTGTTTATGCCGCTTTACACCCCCTTGGCTCACTTACAGAGAGAAATCAATACATAGGTTTGAAGGTTCTTACTAGTCAGATATATTCTTCGGCGGTGAATAGGGGGTGTTGAGTCCAGTTCACTGAAAAAGGAATAGGTCTTGTCTCTTACATATTGGGTTTATGGAACGGTATCTGAGCTAATTTGAAACCCTTGTTTTATGCTTCACCCCACCTCACCTTTCCCGTTCAGCAGCCATAGTGTGTTTTCTAAACGTGTGACTCTGTTCTGTTTTGTAATTCAGTTCAAGTGTAGCGGTTTTTACATTCCCTCTCTAAGTGATATCTTATGATAAGTGTCTTTTTCTGTGTGACTTATTTCACTTAGAATCGTCGTACCTAAATCCACTCATCGTGCTGCTACTAGCCTTATGACGTTGATTTCATGGCTGAGTGATATTCCATTGTACAGGAGGACCACAACTTCTTTATCCATTTTTCTCTTTCCTAGGATATTTAAGGTGTAATGAAGTGGGGGTTCTTGTCAACAGAGCAGCCCTAAACTTTGGGGTGCCTGTGTCTTGCTGATTTTTAGTTTTCCCAATTTATACGCCCATGAGTGGAAGTGCCCTATGCTCTCCAAGCTGTGTTTTTTAGATGTTTCAGAACACACCGTACACTTCTCCAGCGTGGCTGTTGGCAATTTACATCCCACCCATCAGCGTAGCAAGGCTCCCATTTCTCCATGGCCGGTCCTGCATTTCTGGTTTGGACACTTTTTTCCGCATGGCCCTTTTGCCCGCTGGGAAGCGAGACTTCTTTGGAGCGCTGATTGGCCTTTCCAGGTTGCTTGGTTGGCCAAAAAGGGCGTATGCGTTTTTTCCTGAATATATTCAGGAAAAAACGCATACGCCCTTTTTGGCCAAGGGCATCATTGTCCACGTTTTGCCGCTTTTCATGTGCTTTCAAGGCGATTCGAATCTACCTCCTGAAATCTGTTTCCTGCAATTCTGCCTTGCTTTCAAAGCCTCTTCGTTGCCTTCCCTTAATATATTTGTGGACGAGAGGTATCATTTAAAACTCTGCAGGTTTGTGAATTACAGTGCCCCTGAGCTCCATTTTTCCAGTCGCTTTTTTAGGAGCTGGCCGCAAAAGCGCAGGATTGCTTCAGGCCCTCTTCTGGTTCTGGGGGGCAGGCTGAGCTTGTGCTTAATTCTTCTTCCTGATGGGAAAATAGAGTGACCTGTGCCTGTCCCAACACCTAGAGCTAGTCTCTCATTGGTTCCCCCTCTTCCCGTTCATCCTCAGGACAAATTGCAACCTGTACGGAACAGGAGGTTAAAGGTGCTGATTCTCCAAGGAGGGAGATGGCTAGTAAATCGGCTGGAATGGCGAACCCGAGCAAAGGAGATGAGAAATGAGGTGCGTTTTAGAAACCTTTCCCGATCACACGGTGTACCATCTTCTGGGTTTCTCATGCCTGTTTTCGATGTAGGAAGATGCCCTTGAACCTGGAGATTTGGGACCCATGGGATGGGTACCATGCAGTATTACTTGAAAGGGTCTGCGTTGGCTCACCCAACCTCACCGAACCTCTCAGCCCCAAGAGTGTCCACCCTTATGTCTCAATCAGCTGTGGGTCTAGATATGGTCAATCCAGGTTGCATCACAGCCCCTGAAAGAATTTTGTAAGAATTTCTCTCTCTTTCACTGTCTTTGTTTCACGGGTTTTGAAAAGTAATTTATTTTTATAATGGGGTTTAGCTGCTTTTCACGGCTGTGTTTATGCTGCTTTACACCCCCTTGATTCACTTACAGAGAGATATCAATACATAGGTTTGAAGATTCTTACTAGTCAGATATATTCTTGTGCGGTGAATAGGGGGTGTTGAGTCCAGTTCACTGAAAAAGGAATAGGTCTTGTCTCTTACATATTGGGTATATGGAACGGTATCTGAGCTAATTTGAAACCCTTGTTTTATGCATCACCCCACCTCACCTTTCCCGTTCAGCAGCCATAGTGTGTTTTCTAAACGTGTGACTCTGTTCTGTTTTGTAATTCAGTTCAAGTGTAGCGGTTTTTACATTCCCTCTCTAAGTGATATCTTAGGATAAGTGTCTTTTTCTGTGTGACTTATTTCACTTAGAATCGTCGTACCTAAATCCACTCATCGTGCTGCTACTAGCCTTATGACGTTGATTTCATGGCTGAGTGATATTCCATTGTAAAGGAGGACCACAACTACTTTATCCATTTTTCTCTTTCCTAGGATATTGAAGGTGTAATGAAGTGGGGGTTCTTGTCAACAGAGCAGCCCTAAACTTTGGGGTGCCTGTGTCTTGCTGATTTTTAGTTTTCCCAATTTATACGGCCATGACTGGAAGTGCCCTATGCTCTCCAAGCTGTGTTTTTCAGATGTTTCAGGACACACCGTACACTTCTCCAGAGTGGCTGTTGGCAATTTACATCCCACCCATCAGCGTAGCAAGGCTCCCATTTCTCCATGGCCGGTCCTGCATTTCTGGTTTGGACACTTTTTTCCGCATGGCCCTTTTGCCCGCTGGGAAGCCAGACTTCTTTGGAGCGCTGATTGGCCTTTCCAGGTTGCTTGGTTGGCCAAAAAGGGCGTATGCGTTTTTTCCTGAATATATTCAGGAAAAAACGCATACGCCCTTTTTGGCCAAGGGCATCATTGTCCACGTTTTGCCGCTTTTCATGTGCTTTCAAGGCGATTCGAATCTACCTCCTGAAATCTGTTTCCTGCAATTCTGCCTTGCTTTCAAAGCCTCTTCGTTGCCTTCCCTTAATATATTTGTGGACGAGAGGTATCATTTAAAACTCTGCAGGTTTGTGAATTGCAGTGCCCCTGAGCTCCATTTTTCAACTCGCTTTTTTGGGAGCTGGCCGCAAAAGCGCAGGATTGCTTCAGGCCCTCTTCTGGTTCTGGGGGGCAGGCTGAGCTTGTGCTTAATTCTTCTTCCTGATGGGAAAATAGAGTGACCTGTGCCTGTTCCAACACCGAGAGCTAGTCTCTCATTGGTTCCCCCTCTTCCCGTTCATCCTCAGGACAAATTGCAACCTGTATGGAACAGGAGGTTAAAGGTGCTGATTCTCCAAGGAGGGAGATGGCTAGTAAATCGGCTGGAATGGCGAACCCGAGCAAAGGAGATGAGAAATGAGGTGCGTTTTAGAAACCTTTCCCGATCACACGGTGTACCATCTTCTGGGTTTCTCATGCCTGTTTTCGATGTAGGAAGATGCCCTTGAACCTGGAGATTTGGGACCCATGGGATGGGTACCATGCAGTACTACTTGAAAGGGTCTGCGTTGGCTCACCCAACCTCACCGAACCTCTCAGCCGCAAGAGTGTCCACCCTTATGTCTCAATCAGCTGTTGGTCTAGATATGGTCAATCCAGGTTGCATCACAGCCCCTGAACGAATTTTGTAAGAATTTCTCTCTCTTTCACTCTTTGTTTCACGGGTTTTGAAAAGTAATTTATTTTTATAATGGGGTTTAGCTGCTTTTCACGGCTGTGTTTATGCCGCTTTACACCCCCTTGGCTCACTTACAGAGAGAAATCAATACATAGGTTTGAAGATTCTTACTAGTCAGATATATTCTTCGGCGGTGAATAGGGGGTGTTGAGTCCAGTTCACTGAAAAAGGAATAGGTCTTGTCTCTTACATATTGGGTTTATGGAACGGTATCTGAGCTAATTTGAAACCCTTGTTTTATGCTTCACCCCACCTCACCTTTCCCGTTCAGCAGCCATAGTGTGTTTTCTAAACGTGTGACTCTGTTCTGTTTTGTAATTCAGTTCAAGTGTAGCGGTTTTTACATTCCCTCTCTAAGTGATATCTTATGATAAGTGTCTTTTTCTGTGTGACTTATTTCACTTAGAATCGTCGTACCTAAATCCACTCATCGTGCTGCTACTAGCCTTATGACGTTGATTTCATGGCTGAGTGATATTCCATTGTACAGGAGGACCACAACTTCTTTATCCATTTTTCTCTTTCCTAGGATATTTAAGGTGTAATGAAGTGGGGGTTCTTGTCAACAGAGCAGCCCTAAACTTTGGGGTGCCTGTGTCTTGCTGATTTTTAGTTTTCCCAATTTATACGCCCATGAGTGGAAGTGCCCTATGCTCTCCAAGCTGTGTTTTTTAGATGTTTCAGAACACACCGTACACTTCTCCAGCGTGGCTGTTGGCAATTTACATCCCACCCATCAGCGTAGCAAGGCTCCCATTTCTCCATGGCCGGTCCTGCATTTCTGGTTTGGACACTTTTTTCCGCATGGCCCTTTTGCCCGCTGGGAAGCGAGACTTCTTTGGAGCGCTGATTGGCCTTTCCAGGTTGCTTGGTTGGCCAAAAAGGGCGTATGCGTTTTTTCCTGAATATATTCAGGAAAAAACGCATACGCCCTTTTTGGCCAAGGGCATCATTGTCCACGTTTTGCCGCTTTTCATGTGCTTTCAAGGCGATTCGAATCTACCTCCTGAAAACTGTTTCCTGCAATTCTGCCTTGCTTTCAAAGCCTCTTCGTTGCCTTCCCTTAATATATTTGTGGACGAGAGGTATCATTTAAAACTCTGCAGGTTTGTGAATTACAGTGCCCCTGAGCTCCATTTTTCCAGTCGCTTTTTTAGGAGCTGGCCGCAAAAGCGCAGGATTGCTTCAGGCCCTCTTCTGGTTCTGGGGGGCAGGCTGAGCTTGTGCTTAATTCTTCTTCCTGATGGGAAAATAGAGTGACCTGTGCCTGTCCCAACACCTAGAGCTAGTCTCTCATTGGTTCCCCCTCTTCCCGTTCATCCTCAGGACAAATTGCAACCTGTACGGAACAGGAGGTTAAAGGTGCTGATTCTCCAAGGAGGGAGATGGCTAGTAAATCGGCTGGAATGGCGAACCCGAGCAAAGGAGATGAGAAATGAGGTGCGTTTTAGAAACCTTTCCCGATCACACAGTGTACCATCTTCTGGGTTTCTCATGCCTGTTTTCGACGTAGGAAGATGCCCTTGAACCTGGAGATTTGGGACCCATGGGATGGGTACCATGCAGTATTACTTGAAAGGGTCTGCGTTGGCTCACCCAACCTCACCGAACCTCTCAGCCCCAAGAGTGTCCACCCTTATGTCTCAATCAGCTGTGGGTCTAGATATGGTCAATCCAGGTTGCATCACAGCCCCTGAAAGAATTTTGTAAGAATTTCTCTCTCTTTCACTGTCTTTGTTTCACGGGTTTTGAAAAGTAATTTATTTTTATAATGGGGTTTAGCTGCTTTTCACGGCTGTGTTTATGCTGCTTTACACCCCCTTGATTCACTTACAGAGAGATATCAATACATAGGTTTGAAGATTCTTACTAGTCAGATATATTCTTGTGCGGTGAATAGGGGGTGTTGAGTCCAGTTCACTGAAAAAGGAATAGGTCTTGTCTCTTACATATTGGGTATATGGAACGGTATCTGAGCTAATTTGAAACCCTTGTTTTATGCATCACCCCACCTCACCTTTCCCGTTCAGCAGCCATAGTGTGTTTTCTAAACGTGTGACTCTGTTCTGTTTTGTAATTCAGTTCAAGTGTAGCGGTTTTTACATTCCCTCTATAAGTGATATCTTAGGATAAGTGTCTTTTTCTGTGTGACTTATTTCACTTAGAATCGTCGTACCTAAATCCACTCATCGTGCTGCTACTAGCCTTATGACGTTGATTTCATGGCTGAGTGATATTCCATTGTACAGGAGGACCACAACTACTTTATCCATTTTTCTCTTTCCTAGGATATTGAAGGTGTAATGAAGTGGGGGTTCTTGTCAACAGAGCAGCCCTAAACTTTGGGGTGCCTGTGTCTTGCTGATTTTTAGTTTTCCCAATTTATACGGCCATGAGTGGAAGTGCCCTATGCTCTCCAAGCTGTGTTTTTTAGATGTTTCAGGACACACCGTACACTTCTCCAGAGTGGCTGTTGGCAATTTACATCCCACCCATCAGCGTAGCAAGGCTCCCATTTCTCCATGGCCGGTCCTGCATTTCTGGTTTGGACACTTTTTTCCGCATGGCCCTTTTGCCCGCTGGGAAGCGAGACTTCTTTGGAGCGCTGATTGGCCTTTCCAGGTTGCTTGGTTGGCCAAAAAGGGCGTATGTGTTTTTTCCTGAATATATTCAGGAAAAAACGCATACGCCCTTTTTGGCCAAGGGCATCATTGTCCACGTTTTGCCGCTTTTCATGTGCTTTCAAGGCGATTCGAATCTACCTCCTGAAATCTGTTTCCTGCAATTCTGCCTTGCTTTCAAAGCCTCTTCGTTGCCTTCCCTTAATATATTTGTGGACGAGAGGTATCATTTAAAACTCTGCAGGTTTGTGAATTACAGTGCCCCTGAGCTCCATTTTTCCAGTCGCTTTTTTAGGAGCTGGCCGCAAAAGCGCAGGATTGCTTCAGGCCCTCTTCTGGTTCTGGGGGGCAGGCTGAGCTTGTGCTTAATTCTTCTTCCTGATGGGAAAATAGAGTGACCTGTGCCTGTCCCAACACCTAGAGCTAGTCTCTCATTGGTTCCCCCTCTTCCCGTTCATCCTCAGGACAAATTGCAACCTGTACGGAACAGGAGGTTAAAGGTGCTGATTCTCCAAGGAGGGAGATGGCTAGTAAATCGGCTGGAATGGCGAACCCGAGCAAAGGAGATGAGAAATGAGGTGCGTTTTAGAAACCTTTCCCGATCACAAGGTGTACCATCTTCTGGGTTTCTCATGCCTGTTTTCGATGTAGGAAGATGCCCTTGAACCTGGAGATTTGGGACCCATGGGATGGGTACCATGCAGTATTACTTGAAAGGGTCTGCGTTGGCTCACCCAACCTCACCGAACCTCTCAGCCCCAAGAGTGTCCACCCTTATGTCTCAATCAGCTGTGGGTCTAGATATGGTCAATCCAGGTTGCATCACAGCCCCTGAAAGAATTTTGTAAGAATTTCTCTCTCTTTCACTGTCTTTGTTTCACGGGTTTTGAAAAGTAATTTATTTTTATAATGGGGTTTAGCTGCTTTTCACGGCTGTGTTTATGCTGCTTTACACCCCCTTGATTCACTTACAGAGAGATATCAATACATAGGTTTGAAGATTCTTACTAGTCAGATATATTCTTGTGCGGTGAATAGGGCGTGTTGAGTCCAGTTCACTGAAAAAGGAATAGGTCTTGTCTCTTACATATTGGGTATATGGAACGGTATCTGAGCTAATTTGAAACCCTTGTTTTATGCATCACCCCACCTCACCTTTCCCGTTCAGCAGCCATAGTGTGTTTTCTAAACGTGTGACTCTGTTCTGTTTTGTAATTCAGTTCAAGTGTAGCGGTTTTTACATTCCCTCTATAAGTGATATCTTAGGATAAGTGTCTTTTTCTGTGTGACTTATTTCACTTAGAATCGTCGTACCTAAATCCACTCATCGTGCTGCTACTAGCCTTATGACGTTGATTTCATGGCTGAGTGATATTCCATTGTACAGGAGGACCACAACTACTTTATCCATTTTTCTCTTTCCTAGGATATTGAAGGTGTAATGAAGTGGGGGTTCTTGTCAACAGAGCAGCCCTAAACTTTGGGGTGCCTGTGTCTTGCTGATTTTTAGTTTTCCCAATTTATACGGCCATGAGTGGAAGTGCCCTATGCTCTCCAAGCTGTGTTTTTTAGATGTTTCAGGACACACCGTACACTTCTCCAGAGTGGCTGTTGGCAATTTACATCCCACCCATCAGCGTAGCAAGGCTCCCATTTCTCCATGGCCGGTCCTGCATTTCTGGTTTGGACACTTTTTTCCGCATGGCCCTTTTGCCCGCTGGGAAGCGAGACTTCTTTGGAGCGCTGATTGGCCTTTCCAGGTTGCTTGGTTGGCCAAAAAGGGCGTATGTGTTTTTTCCTGAATATATTCAGGAAAAAACGCATACGCCCTTTTTGGCCAAGGGCATCATTGTCCACGTTTTGCCGCTTTTCATGTGCTTTCAAGGCGATTCGAATCTACCTCCTGAAATCTGTTTCCTGCAATTCTGCCTTGCTTTCAAAGCCTCTTCGTTGCCTTCCCTTAATATATTTGTGGACGAGAGGTATCATTTAAAACTCTGCAGGTTTGTGAATTACAGTGCCCCTGAGCTCCATTTTTCCAGTCGCTTTTTTAGGAGCTGGCCGCAAAAGCGCAGGATTGCTTCAGGCCCTCTTCTGGTTCTGGGGGGCAGGCTGAGCTTGTGCTTAATTCTTCTTCCTGATGGGAAAATAGAGTGACCTGTGCCTGTCCCAACACCTAGAGCTAGTCTCTCATTGGTTCCCCCTCTTCCCGTTCATCCTCAGGACAAATTGCAACCTGTACGGAACAGGAGGTTAAAGGTGCTGATTCTCCAAGGAGGGAGATGGCTAGTAAATCGGCTGGAATGGCGAACCCGAGCAAAGGAGATGAGAAATGAGGTGCGTTTTAGAAACCTTTCCCGATCACAAGGTGTACCATCTTCTGGGTTTCTCATGCCTGTTTTCGATGTAGGAAGATGCCCTTGAACCTGGAGATTTGGGACCCATGGGATGGGTACCATGCAGTATTACTTGAAAGGGTCTGCGTTGGCTCACCCAACCTCACCGAACCTCTCAGCCCCAAGAGTGTCCACCCTTATGTCTCAATCAGCTGTGGGTCTAGATATGGTCAATCCAGGTTGCATCACAGCCCCTGAAAGAATTTTGTAAGAATTTCTCTCTCTTTCACTGTCTTTGTTTCACGGGTTTTGAAAAGTAATTTATTTTTATAATGGGGTTTAGCTGCTTTTCACGGCTGTGTTTATGCTGCTTTACACCCCCTTGATTCACTTACAGAGAGATATCAATACATAGGTTTGAAGATTCTTACTAGTCAGATATATTCTTGTGCGGTGAATAGGGCGTGTTGAGTCCAGTTCACTGAAAAAGGAATAGGTCTTGTCTCTTACATATTGGGTATATGGAACGGTATCTGAGCTAATTTGAAACCCTTGTTTTATGCATCACCCCACCTCACCTTTCCCGTTCAGCAGCCATAGTGTGTTTTCTAAACTTGTGACTCTGTTCTGTTTTGTAATTCAGTTCAAGTGTAGCGGTTTTTACATTCCCTCTATAAGTGATATCTTAGGATAAGTGTCTTTTTCTGTGTGACTTATTTCACTGAGAATCGTCGTACCTAAATCCACTCATCGTGCTGCTACTAGCCTTATGACGTTGATTTCATGGCTGAGTGATATTCCATTGTACAGGAGGACCACAACTACTTTATCCATTTTTCTCTTTCCTAGGATATTGAAGGTGTAATGAAGTGGGGGTTCTTGTCAACAGAGCAGCCCTAAACTTTGGGGTGCCTGTGTCTTGCTGATTTTTAGTTTTCCCAATTTATACGGCCATGAGTGGAAGTGCCCTATGCTCTCCAAGCTGTGTTTTTTAGATGTTTCAGGACACACCGTACACTTCTCCAGAGTGGCTGTTGGCAATTTACATCCCACCCATCAGCGTAGCAAGGCTCCCATTTCTCCATGGCCGGTCCTGCATTTCTGGTTTGGACACTTTTTTCCGCATGGCCCTTTTGCCCGCTGGGAAGCGAGACTTCTTTGGAACGCTGATTGGCCTTTCCAGGTTGCTTGGTTGGCCAAAAAGGGCGTATGCGTTTTTTCCTGAATATATTCAGGAAAAAACGCATACGCCCTTTTTGGCCAAGGGCATCATTGTCCACGTTTTGCTGCTTTTCATGTGCTTTCAAGGCGATTCGAATCTACCTCCTGAAATCTGTTTCCTGCAATTCTGCCTTGCTTTCAAAGCCTCTTCGTTGCCTTCCCTTAATATATTTGTGGACGAGAGGTATCATTTAAAACTCTGCAGGTTTGTGAATTGCAGTGCCCCTGAGCTCCATTTTTCAACTCGCTTTTTTGGGAGCTGGGCGCAAAAGCGCAGGATTGCTTCAGGCCCTCTTCTGGTTCTGGGGGGCAGGCTGAGCTTGTGCTTAATTCTTCTTCCTGATGGGAAAATAGAGTGACCTGTGCCTGTTCCAACACCTAGAGCTAGTCTCTGATTGGTTCCCCCTCTTCCCGTTCATCCTCAGGACAAATTGCAACCTGTATGGAACAGGAGGTTAAAGGTGCTGATTCTCCAAGGAGGGAGATGGCTAGTAAATCGGCTGGAATGGCGAACCCGAGCAAAGGAGATGAGAAATGAGGTGCGTTTTAGAAACCTTTCCCGATCACACGGTGTACCATCTTCTGGGTTTCTCATGCCTGTTTTCGATGTAGGAAGATGCCCTTGAACCTGGAGATTTGGGACCCATGGGATGGGTACCATGCAGTACTACTTGAAAGGGTCTGCGTTGGCTCACCCAACCTCACCGAACCTCTCAGCCGCAAGAGTGTCCACCCTTATGTCTCAATCAGCTGTGGGTCTAGATATGGTCAATCCAGGTTGCATCACAGCCCCTGAACGAATTTTGTAAGAATTTCTCTCTCTTTCACTCTTTGTTTCACGGGTTTTGAAAAGTAATTTATTTTTATAATGGGGTTAACTGCTTTTCACGGCTGTGTTTATGCCGCTTTACACCCCCTTGGCTCACTTACAGAGAGAAATCAATACATAGGTTTGAAGATTCTTACTAGTCAGATATATTCTTCGGCGGTGAATAGGGGGTGTTGAGTCCAGTTCACTGAAAAAGGAATAGGTCTTGTCTCTTACATATTGGGTTTATGGAACGGTATCGGAGCTAATTTGAAACCCTTGTTTTATGCATCACCCCACCTCACCTTTCCCGTTCAGCAGCCATAGTGTGTTTCCTAAACGTGTGACTCTGTTCTGTTTTGCAATTCAGTTCAAGTGTAGCGGTTTTTACATTCCCTCTCTAAGTGATATCTTAGGATAAGTGTCTTTTTCTGTGTGACTTATTTCACTTAGAATCGTCGTACCTAAATCCACTCATCGTGCTGCTACTAGCCTTATGACGTGGATTTCATGGCTGAGTGATATTCCATTGTACAGAAGGGCCACAACTTCTTTATCCATTTTTCGCTTTCCTAGGATATTTAAGGTGTAATGAAGTGGGGGTTCTTGTCCACAGAGCAGCCCTAAACTTTGGGGTGCCTGTGTCTTGCTGATTTTTAGTTTTCCCAATTTATACGCCCATGAGTGGAAGTGCCCTATGCTCTCCAAGCTGTGTTTTTTAGATGTTTCAGAACACACCGTACACTTCTCCAGAGTGGCTGTTGGCAATTTACATCCCACCCATCAGCGTAGCAAGGCTCCCATTTCTCCATGGCCGGTCCTGCATTTCTGGTTTGGACACTTTTTTCCACATGGCCCTTTTGCCCGCTGGGAAGCGAGACTTCTTTGGAGCGCTGATTGGCCTTTCCAGGTTGCTTGGTTGGCCAAAAAGGGCGTATGCGTTTTTTCCTGAATATATTCAGGAAAAAACGCATACGCCCTTTTTGGCCAAGGGCATCATTGTCCACGTTTTGCCGCTTTTCATGTGCTTTCAAGGCGATTCGAATCTACCTCCTGAAATCTGTTTCCTGCAATTCTGCCTTGCTTTCAAAGCCTCTTCGTTGCCTTCCCTTAATATATTTGTGGACGAGAGGTATCATTTAAAACTCTGCAGGTTTGTGAATTGCAGGGCCCCTGAGCTCCATTTTTCAACTCGCTTTTTTGGGAGCTGGCCGCAAAAGCGCAGGATTGCTTCAGGCCCTCTTCTGGTTCTGGGGGGCAGGCTGAGCTTGTGCTTAATTCTTCTTCCTGATGGGAAAATAGAGTGACCTGTGCCTGTCCCAACACCTAGAGCTAGTCTCTCATTGGTTCCCCCTCTTCCCGTTCTTCCTCAGGACAAATTGCAACCTGTACGGAACAGGAGGTTAAAGGTGCTGATTCTCCAAGGAGGGAGATGGCTAGTAAATCGGCTGGAATGGCGAACCCGAGCAAAGGAGATGAGAAATGAGGTGCGTTTTAGAAACCTTTCCCGATCACACGGTGTACCATCTTCTGGGTTTCTCATGCCTGTTTTCGACGTAGGAAGATGCCCTTGAACCTGGAGATTTGGGACCCATGGGATGGGTACCATGCAGTATTACTTGAAAGGGTCTGCGTTGGCTCACCCAACCTCACCGAACCTCTCAGCCCCAAGAGTGTCCACCCTTATGTCTCAATCAGCTGTGGGTCTAGATATGGTCAATCCAGGTTGCATCACAGCCCCTGAACGAATTTTGTAAGAATTTCTCTCTCTTTCACTGTCTTTGTTTCACGGGTTTTGAAAAGTAATTTATTTTTATAATGGGGTTTAGCTGCTTTTCACGGCTGTGTTTATGCCGCTTTACACCCCCTTGACTCACTCACAGAGAGATATCAATACATAGGTTTGAAGATTCTTACTAGTCAGATATATTCTTGTGCGGTGAATAGGGGGTGTTGAGTCCAGTTCACTGAAAAAGGAATAGGTCTTGTCTCTTACATATTGGGTTTATGGAACGGTATCGGAGCTAATTTGAAACCCTTGTTTTATGCATCACCCCACCTCACCTTTCCCGTTCAGCAGCCATAGTGTGTTTCCTAAACGTGTGACTCTGTTCTGTTTTGCAATTCAGTTCAAGTGTAGCGGTTTTTACATTCCCTCTCTAAGTGATATCTTAGGATAAGTGTCTTTTTCTGTGTGACTTATTTCACTTAGAATCGTCATACCTAAATCCACTCATCGTGCTGCTACTAGCCTTATGACGTTGATTTCATGGCTGAGTGATATTCCATTGTACATGAGGACCACAACTTCTTTATCCATTTTTCGCTTTCCTAGGATATTTAAGGTGTAATGAAGTGGGGGTTCTTGTCCACAGAGCAGCCCTAAACTTTGGGGTGCCTGTGTCTTGCTGATTTTTAGTTTTCCCAATTTATACGCCCATGAGTGGAAGTGCCCTATGCTCTCCAAGCTGTGTTTTTTAGATGTTTCAGAACACACCGTACACTTCTCCAGAGTGGCTGTTGGCAATTTACATCCCACCCATCAGCGTAGCAAGGCTCCCATTTCTCCATGGCCGGTCCTGCATTTCTGGTTTGGACACTTTTTTCCACATGGCCCTTTTGCCCGCTGGGAAGCGAGACTTCTTTGGAGCGCTGATTGGCCTTTCCAGGTTGCTTGGTTGGCCAAAAAGGGCGTATGCGTTTTTTCCTGAATATATTCAGGAAAAAACGCATACGCCCTTTTTGGCCAAGGGCATCATTGTCCACGTTTTGCCGCTTTTCATGTGCTTTCAAGGCGATTCGAATCTACCTCCTGAAATCTGTTTCCTGCAATTCTGCCTTGCTTTCAAAGCCTCTTCGTTGCCTTCCCTTAATATATTTGTGGACGAGAGGTATCATTTAAAACTCTGCAGGTTTGTGAATTGCAGGGCCCCTGAGCTCCATTTTTCAACTCGCTTTTTTGGGAGCTGGCCGCAAAAGCGCAGGATTGCTTCAGGCCCTCTTCTGGTTCTGGGGGGCAGGCTGAGCTTGTGCTTAATTCTTCTTCCTGATGGGAAAATAGAGTGACCTGTGCCTGTCCCAACACCTAGAGCTAGTCTCTCATTGGTTCCCCCTCTTCCCGTTCATCCTCAGGACAAATTGCAACCTGTACGGAACAGGAGGTTAAAGGTGCTGATTCTCCAAGGAGGGAGATGGCTAGTAAATCGGCTGGAATGGCGAACCCGAGCAAAGGAGATGAGAAATGAGGTGCGTTTTAGAAACCTTTCCCGATCACACGGTGTACCATCTTCTGGGTTTCTCATGCCTGTTTTCGACGTAGGAAGATGCCCTTGAACCTGGAGATTTGGGACCCATGGGATGGGTACCATGCAGTATTACTTGAAAGGGTCTGCGTTGGCTCACCCAACCTCACCGAACCTCTCAGCCCCAAGAGTGTCCACCCTTATGTCTCAATCAGCTGTGGGTCTAGATATGGTCAATCCAGGTTGCATCACAGCCCCTGAACGAATTTTGTAAGAATTTCTCTCTCTTTCACTGTCTTTGTTTCACGGGTTTTGAAAAGTAATTTATTTTTATAATGGGGTTTAGCTGCTTTTCACGGCTGTGTTTATGCCGCTTTACACCCCCTTGACTCACTCACAGAGAGATATCAATACATAGGTTTGAAGATTCTTACTAGTCAGATATATTCTTGTGCGGTGAATAGGGGGTGTTGAGTCCAGTTCACTGAAAAAGGAATAGGTCTTGTCTCTTACATATTGGGTTTATGGAACGGTATCGGAGCTAATTTGAAACCCTTGTTTTATGCATCACCCCACCTCACCTTTCCCGTTCAGCAGCCATAGTGTGTTTCCTAAACGTGTGACTCTGTTCTGTTTTGCAATTCAGTTCAAGTGTAGTGGTTTTTACATTCCCTCTCTAAGTGATATCTTATGATAAGTGTCTTTTTCTGTGTGACTTATTTCACTTAGAATCGTCGTACCTAAATCCACTCATCGTGCTGCTACTAGCCTTATGACGTGGATTACATGGCTGAGTGATATTCCATTGTACATGAGGAACACAACTTCTTTATCCATTTTTCGCTTTCCTAGGATATTTAAGGTGTAATGAAGTGGGGGTTCTTGTCCACCGAGCAGCCCTAAACTTTGGGGTGCCTGTGTCTTGCTGATTTTTAGTTTTCCCAATTTATACGCCCATGAGTGGAAGTGCCCTATGCTCTCCAAGCTGTGTGTTTTAGATGTTTCAGAACACACCGTACACTTCTCCAGAGTGGCTGTTGGCAATTTACATCCCACCCATCAGCGTAGCAAGGCTCCCATTTCTCCATGGCCGGTCCTGCATTTCTGGTTTGGACACTTTTTTCCGCATGGCCCTTTTGCCCGCTGGGAAGCGAGACTTCTTTGGAGCGCTGATTGGCCTTTCCAGGTTGCTTGGTTGGCCAAAAAGGGCGTATGCGTTTTTTCCTGAATATATTCAGGAAAAAACGCATACGCCCTTTTTGGCCAAGGGCATCATTGTCCACGTTTTGCCGCTTTTCATGTGCTTTCAAGGCGATTCGAATCTACCTCCTGAAATCTGTTTCCTGCAATTCTGCCTTGCTTTCAAAGCCTCTTCGTTGCCTTCCCTTAATATATTTGTGGACGAGAGGTATCATTTAAAACTCTGCAGGTTTGTGAATTGCAGTGCCCCTGAGCTCCATTTTTCAACTCGCTTTTTTGGGAGCTGGCCGCAAAAGCGCAGGATTGCTTCAGGCCCTCTTCTGGTTCTGGGGGGCAGGCTGAGCTTGTGCTTAATTCTTCTTCCTGATGGGAAAATAGAGTGACCTGTGCCTGTCCCAACACCTAGAGCTAGTCTCTCATTGGTTCCCCCTCTTCCCGTTCATCCTCAGGACAAATTGCAACCTGTACGGAACAGGAGGTTAAAGGTGCTGATTCTCCAAGGAGGGAGATGGCTAGTAAATCGGCTGGAATGGCGAACCCGAGCAAAGGAGATGAGAAATGAGGTGCGTTTTAGAAACCTTTCCCGATCACACGGTGTACCATCTTCTGGGTTTCTCATGCCTGTTTTCGACGTAGGAAGATGCCCTTGAACCTGGAGATTTGGGACCCATGGGATGGGTACCATGCAGTATTACTTGAAAGGGTCTGCGTTGGCTCACCCAACCTCACCGAACCTCTCAGCCCCAAGAGTGTCCACCCTTATGTCTCAATCAGCTGTGGGTCTAGATATGGTCAATCCAGGTTGCATCACAGCCCCTGAACGAATTTTGTAAGAATTTCTCTCTCTTTCACTGTCTTTGTTTCACGGGTTTTGAAAAGTAATTAATTTTTATAATGGGGTTTAGCTGCTTTTCACGGCTGTGTTTATGCCGCTTTACACCCCCTTGACTCACTCACAGAGAGATATCAATACATAGGTTTGAAGATTCTTACTAGTCAGATATATTCTTGTGCGGTGAATAGGGGGTGTTGAGTCCAGTTCACTGAAAAAGGAATAGGTCTTGTCTCTTACATATTGGGTTTATGGAACGGTATCGGAGCTAATTTGAAACCCTTGTTTTATGCATCACCCCACCTCACCTTTCCCGTTCAGCAGCCATAGTGTGTTTCCTAAACGTGTGACTCTGTTCTGTTTTGCAATTCAGTTCAAGTGTAGCGGTTTTTACATTCCCTCTCTAAGTGATATCTTAGGATAAGTGTCTTTTTCTGTGTGACTTATTTCACTTAGAATCGTCGTACCTAAATCCACTCATCGTGCTGCTACTAGCCTTATGACGTGGATTTCATGGCTGAGTGATATTCCATTGTACATGAGGACCACAACTTCTTTACCCATTTTTCTCTTTCCTAGGATATTTAAGGTGTAATGAAGTGGGGGTTCTTGTCAACAGAGCAGCCCTAAACTTTGGGGTGCCTGTGTCTTGCTGATTTTTAGTTTTCCCAATTTATACGCCCATGAGTGGAAGTGCCCTATGCTCTCCAAGCTGTGTGTTTTAGATGTTTCAGAACACACCGTACACTTCTCCAGAGTGGCTGTTGGCAATTTACATCCCACCCATCAGCGTAGCAAGGCTCCCATTTCTCCATGGCCGGTCCTGCATTTCTGGTTTGGACACTTTTTTCCGCATGGCCCTTTTGCCCGCTGGGAAGCGAGACTTCTTTGGAGCGCTGATTGGCCTTTCCAGGTTGCTTGGTTGGCCAAAAAGGGCGTATGCGTTTTTTCCTGAATATATTCAGGAAAAAACGCATACGCCCTTTTTGGCCAAGGGCATCATTGTCCACGTTTTGCCGCTTTTCATGTGCTTTCAAGGCGATTCGAATCTACCTCCTGAAATCTGTTTCCTGCAATTCTGCCTTGCTTTCAAAGCCTCTTCGTTGCCTTCCCTTAATATATTTGTGGACGAGAGGTATCATTTAAAACTCTGCAGGTTTGTGAATTGCAGTGCCCCTGAGCTCCATTTTTCAACTCGCTTTTTTGGGAGCTGGCCGCAAAAGCGCAGGATTGCTTCAGGCCCTCTTCTGGTTCTGGGGGGCAGGCTGAGCTTGTGCTTAATTCTTCTTCCTGATGGGAAAATAGAGTGACCTGTGCCTGTCCCAACACCTAGAGCTAGTCTCTCATTGGTTCCCCCTCTTCCCGTTCATCCTCAGGACAAATTGCAACCTGTACGGAACAGGAGGTTAAAGGTGCTGATTCTCCAAGGAGGGAGATGGCTAGTAAATCGGCTGGAATGGCGAACCCGAGCAAAGGAGATGAGAAATGAGGTGCGTTTTAGAAACCTTTCCCGATCACACGGTGTACCATCTTCTGGGTTTCTCATGCCTGTTTTCGACGTAGGAAGATGCCCTTGAACCTGGAGATTTGGGACCCATGGGATGGGTACCATGCAGTATTACTTGAAAGGGTCTGCGTTGGCTCACCCAACCTCACCGAACCTCTCAGCCCCAAGAGTGTCCACCCTTATGTCTCAATCTGCTGTGGGTCTAGATATGGTCAATCCAGGTTGCATCACAGCCCCTGAACGAATTTTGTAAGAATTTCTCTCTCTTTCACTGTCTTTGTTTCACGGGTTTTGAAAAGTAATTTATTTTTATAATGGGGTTTAGCTGCTTTTCACGGCTGTGTTTATGCCGCTTTACACCCCCTTGACTCACTCACAGAGAGATATCAATACATAGGTTTGAAGATTCTTACTAGTCAGATATATTCTTGTGCGGTGAATAGGGGGTGTTGAGTCCAGTTCACTGAAAAAGGAATAGGTCTTGTCTCTTACATATTGGGTTTATGGAATGGTATCGGAGCTAATTTGAAACCCTTGTTTTATGCATCACCCCACCTCACCTTTCCCGTTCAGCAGCCATAGTGTGTTTCCTAAACGTGTGACTCTGTTCTGTTTTGCAATTCAGTTCAAGTGTAGCGGTTTTTACATTCCCTCTCTAAGTGATATCTTATGATAAGTGTCTTTTTCTGTGTGACTTATTTCACTTAGAATCGTCGTACCTAAATCCACTCATCGTGCTGCTACTAGCCTTATGACGTGGATTACATGGCTGAGTGATATTCCATTGTACATGAGGAACACAACTTCTTTATCCATTTTTCGCTATCCTAGGATATTTAAGGTGTAATGAAGTGGGGGTTCTTGTCCACCGAGCAGCCCTAAACTTTGGGGTGCCTGTGTCTTGCTGATTTTTAGTTTTCCCAATTTATACGCCCATGAGTGGAAGTGCCCTATGCTCTCCAAGCTGTGTGTTTTAGATGTTTCAGAACACACCGTACACTTCTCCAGAGTGGCTGTTGGCAATTTACATCCCACCCATCAGCGTAGCAAGGCTCCCATTTCTCCATGGCCGGTCCTGCATTTCTGGTTTGGACACTTTTTTCCGCATGGCCCTTTTGCCCGCTGGGAAGCGAGACTTCTTTGGAGCGCTGATTGGCCTTTCCAGGTTGCTTGGTTGGCCAAAAAGGGCGTATGCGTTTTTTCCTGAATATATTCAGGAAAAAACGCATACGCCCTTTTTGGCCAAGGGCATCATTGTCCACGTTTTGCCGCTTTTCATGTGCTTTCAAGGCGATTCGAATCTACCTCCTGAAATCTGTTTCCTGCAATTCTGCCTTGCTTTCAAAGCCTCTTCGTTGCCTTCCCTTAATATATTTGTGGACGAGAGGTATCATTTAAAACTCTGCAGGTTTGTGAATTGCAGTGCCCCTGAGCTCCATTTTTCAACTCGCTTTTTTGGGAGCTGGCCGCAAAAGCGCAGGATTGCTTCAGGCCCTCTTCTGGTTCTGGGGGGCAGGCTGAGCTTGTGCTTAATTCTTCTTCCTGATGGGAAAATAGAGTGACCTGTGCCTGTCCCAACACCTAGAGCTAGTCTCTCATTGGTTCCCCCTCTTCCCGTTCATCCTCAGGACAAATTGCAACCTGTACGGAACAGGAGGTTAAAGGTGCTGATTCTCCAAGGAGGGAGATGGCTAGTAAATCGGCTGGAATGGCGAACCCGAGCAAAGGAGATGAGAAATGAGGTGCGTTTTAGAAACCTTTCCCGATCACACGGTGTACCATCTTCTGGGTTTCTCATGCCTGTTTTCGACGTAGGAAGATGCCCTTGAACCTGGAGATTTGGGACCCATGGGATGGGTACCATGCAGTATTACTTGAAAGGGTCTGCGTTGGCTCACCCAACCTCACCGAACCTCTCAGCCCCAAGAGTGTCCACCCTTATGTCCCAATCTGCTGTGGGTCTAGATATGGTCAATCCAGGTTGCATCACAGCCCCTGAACGAATTTTGTAAGAATTTCTCTCTCTTTCACTGTCTTTGTTTCACGGGTTTTGAAAAGTAATTTATTTTTATAATGGGGTTTAGCTGCTTTTCACGGCTGTGTTTATGCCGCTTTACACCCCCTTGACTCACTCACAGAGAGATATCAATACATAGGTTTGAAGATTCTTACTAGTCAGATATATTCTTGTGCGGTGAATAGGGGGTGTTGAGTCCAGTTCACTGAAAAAGGAATAGGTCTTGTCTCTTACATATTGGGTTTATGGAACGGTATCGGAGCTAATTTGAAACCCTTGTTTTATGCATCACCCCACCTCACCTTTCCCGTTCAGCAGCCATAGTGTGTTTCCTAAACGTGTGACTCTGTTCTGTTTTGCAATTCAGTTCAAGTGTAGCGGTTTTTACATTCCCTCTCTAAGTGATATCTTAGGATAAGTGTCTTTTTCTGTGTGACTTATTTCACTTAGAATCGTCGTACCTAAATCCACTCATCGTGCTGCTACTAGCCTTATGACGTGGATTACATGGCTGAGTGATATTCCATTGTACATGAGGACCACAACTTCTTTATCCATTTTTCGCTATCCTAGGATATTTAAGGTGTAATGAAGTGGGGGTTCTTGTCCACCGAGCAGCCCTAAACTTTGGGGTGCCTGTGTCTTGCTGATTTTTAGTTTTCCCAATTTATACGCCCATGAGTGGAAGTGCCCTATGCTCTCCAAGCTGTGTGTTTTAGATGTTTCAGAACACACCGTACACTTCTCCAGAGTGGCTGTTGGCAATTTACATCCCACCCATCAGCGTAGCAAGGCTCCCATTTCTCCATGGCCGGTCCTGCATTTCTGGTTTGGACACTTTTTTCCGCATGGCCCTTTTGCCCGCTGGGAAGCGAGACTTCTTTGGAGCGCTGATTGGCCTTTCCAGGTTGCTTGGTTGGCCAAAAAGGGCGTATGCGTTTTTTCCTGAATATATTCAGGAAAAAACGCATACGCCCTTTTTGGCCAAGGGCATCATTGTCCACGTTTTGCCGCTTTTCATGTGCTTTCAAGGCGATTCGAATCTACCTCCTGAAATCTGTTTCCTGCAATTCTGCCTTCCTTTCAAAGCCTCTTCGTTGCCTTCCCTTAATATATTTGTGGACGAGAGGTATCATTTAAAACTCTGCAGGTTTGTGAATTGCAGTGCCCCTGAGCTCCATTTTTCAACTCGCTTTTTTGGGAGCTGGCCGCAAATCGCAGGATTGCTTCAGGCCCTCTTCTGGTTCTGGGGGGCAGGCTGAGCTTGTGCTTAATTCTTCTTCCTGATGGGAAAATAGAGTGACCTGTGCCTGTCCCAACACCTAGAGCTAGTCTCTCATTGGTTCCCCCTCTTCCCGTTCATCCTCAGGACAAATTGCAACCTGTACGGAACAGGAGGTTAAAGGTGCTGATTCTCCAAGGAGGGAGATGGCTAGTAAATCGGCTGGAATGGCGAACCCGAGCAAAGGAGATGAGAAATGAGGTGCGTTTTAGAAACCTTTCCCGATCACACGGTGTACCATCTTCTGGGTTTCTCATGCCTGTTTTCGACGTAGGAAGATGCCCTTGAACCTGGAGATTTGGGACCCATGGGATGGGTACCATGCAGTATTACTTGAAAGGGTCTGCGTTGGCTCACCCAACCTCACCGAACCTCTCAGCCCCAAGAGTGTCCACCCTTATGTCTCAATCAGCTGTGGGTCTAGATATTGTCAATCCAGGTTGCATCACAGCCCCTGAACGAATTTTGTAAGAATTTCTCTCTCTTTCACTGTCTTTGTTTCACGGGTTTTGAAAAGTAATTTATTTTTATAATGGGGTTTAGCTGCTTTTCACGGCTGTGTTTATGCCGCTTTACACCCCCTTGACTCACTCACAGAGAGATATCAATACATAGGTTTGAAGATTCTTACTAGTCAGATATATTCTTGTGCGGTGAATAGGGGGTGTTGAGTCCAGTTCACTGAAAAAGGAATAGGTCTTGTCTCTTACATATTGGGTTTATGGAACGGTATCGGAGCTAATTTGAAACCCTTGTTTTATGCATCACCCCACCTCACCTTTCCCGTTCAGCAGCCATAGTGTGTTTCCTAAACGTGTGACTCTGTTCTGTTTTGCAATTCAGTTCAAGTGTAGCGGTTTTTACATTCCCTCTCTAAGTGATATCTTAGGATAAGTGTCTTTTTCTGTGTGACTTATTTCACTTAGAATCGTCGTACCTAAATCCACTCATCGTGCTGCTACTAGCCTTATGACGTGGATTTCATGGCTGAGTGATATTCCATTGTACATGAGGACCACAACTTCTTTATCCATTTTTCGCTTTCCTAGGATATTTAAGGTGTAATGAAGTGGGGGTTCTTGTCCACCGAGCAGCCCTAAACTTTGGGGTGCCTGTGTCTTGCTGATTTTTAGTTTTCCCAATTTATACGCCCATGAGTGGAAGTGCCCTATGCTCTCCAAGCTGTGTTTTTTAGGTGTTTCAGAACACACCGTACACTTCTCCAGAGTGGCTGTTGGCAATTTACATCCCACCCATCAGCGTAGCAAGGCTCCCATTTCTCCATGGCCGGTCCTGCATTTCTGGTTTGGACACTTTTTTCCGCATGGCCCTTTTGCCCGCTGGGAAGCGAGACTTCTTTGGAGCGCTGATTGGCCTTTCCAGGTTGCTTGGTTGGCCAAAAAGGGCGTATGCGTTTTTTCCTGAATATATTCAGGAAAAAACGCATACGCCCTTTTTGGCCAAGGGCATCATTGTCCACGTTTTGCCGCTTTTCATGTGCTTTCAAGGCGATTCGAATCTACCTCCTGAAATCTGTTTCCTGCAATTCTGCCTTGCTTTCAAAGCCTCTTCGTTGCCTTCCCTTAATATATTTGTGGACGAGAGGTATCATTTAAAACTCTGCAGGTTTGTGAATTGCAGTGCCCCTGAGCTCCATTTTTCAACTCGCTTTTTTGGGAGCTGGCCGCAAAAGCGCAGGATTGCTTCAGGCCCTCTTCTGGTTCTGGGGGGCAGGCTGAGCTTGTGCTTAATTCTTCTTCCTGATGGGAAAATAGAGTGACCTGTGCCTGTCCCAACACCTAGAGCTAGTCTCTCATTGGTTCCCCCTCTTCCCGTTCATCCTCAGGACAAATTGCAACCTGTACGGAACAGGAGGTTAAAGGTGCTGATTCTCCAAGGAGGGAGATGGCTAGTAAATCGGCTGGAATGGCGAACCCGAGCAAAGGAGATGAGAAATGAGGTGCGTTTTAGAAACCTTTCCCGATCACACGGTGTACCATCTTCTGGGTTTCTCATGCCTGTTTTCGACGTAGGAAGATGCCCTTGAACCTGGAGATTTGGGACCCATGGGATGGGTACCATGCAGTATTACTTGAAAGGGTCTGCGTTGGCTCACCCAACCTCACCGAACCTCTCAGCCCCAAGAGTGTCCACCCTTATGTCCCAATCTGCTGTGGGTCTAGATATGGTCAATCCAGGTTGCATCACAGCCCCTGAACGAATTTTGTAAGAATTTCTCTCTCTTTCACTGTCTTTGTTTCACGGGTTTTGAAAAGTAATTAATTTTTATAATGGGGTTTAGCTGCTTTTCACGGCTGTGTTTATGCCGCTTTACACCCCCTTGACTCACTCACAGAGAGATATCAATACATAGGTTTGAAGATTCTTACTAGTCAGATATATTCTTGTGCGGTGAATAGGGGGTGTTGAGTCCAGTTCACTGAAAAAGGAATAGGTCTTGTCTCTTACATATTGGGTTTATGGAACGGTATCGGAGCTAATTTGAAACCCTTGTTTTATGCATCACCCCACCTCACCTTTCCCGTTCAGCAGCCATAGTGTGTTTCCTAAACGTGTGACTCTGTTCTGTTTTGCAATTCAGTTCAAGTGTAGCGGTTTTTACATTCCCTCTCTAAGTGATATCTTAGGATAAGTGTCTTTTTCTGTGTGACTTATTTCACTTAGAATCGTCGTACCTAAATCCACTCATCGTGCTGCTACTAGCCTTATGACGTGGATTACATGGCTGAGTGATATTCCATTGTACATGAGGACCACAACTTCTTTATCCATTTTTCGCTATCCTAGGATATTTAAGGTGTAATGAAGTGGGGGTTCTTGTCCACCGAGCAGCCCTAAACTTTGGGGTGCCTGTGTCTTGCTGATTTTTAGTTTTCCCAATTTATACGCCCATGAGTGGAAGTGCCCTATGCTCTCCAAGCTGTGTGTTTTAGATGTTTCAGAACACACCGTACACTTCTCCAGAGTGGCTGTTGGCAATTTACATCCCACCCATCAGCGTAGCAAGGCTCCCATTTCTCCATGGCCGGTCCTGCATTTCTGGTTTGGACACTTTTTTCCGCATGGCCCTTTTGCCCGCTGGGAAGCGAGACTTCTTTGGAGCGCTGATTGGCCTTTCCAGGTTGCTTGGTTGGCCAAAAAGGGCGTATGCGTTTTTTCCTGAATATATTCAGGAAAAAACGCATACGCCCTTTTTGGCCAAGGGCATCATTGTCCACGTTTTGCCGCTTTTCATGTGCTTTCAAGGCGATTCGAATCTACCTCCTGAAATCTGTTTCCTGCAATTCTGCCTTCCTTTCAAAGCCTCTTCGTTGCCTTCCCTTAATATATTTGTGGACGAGAGGTATCATTTAAAACTCTGCAGGTTTGTGAATTGCAGTGCCCCTGAGCTCCATTTTTCAACTCGCTTTTTTGGGAGCTGGCCGCAAATCGCAGGATTGCTTCAGGCCCTCTTCTGGTTCTGGGGGGCAGGCTGAGCTTGTGCTTAATTCTTCTTCCTGATGGGAAAATAGAGTGACCTGTGCCTGTCCCAACACCTAGAGCTAGTCTCTCATTGGTTCCCCCTCTTCCCGTTCATCCTCAGGACAAATTGCAACCTGTACGGAACAGGAGGTTAAAGGTGCTGATTCTCCAAGGAGGGAGATGGCTAGTAAATCGGCTGGAATGGCGAACCCGAGCAAAGGAGATGAGAAATGAGGTGCGTTTTAGAAACCTTTCCCGATCACACGGTGTACCATCTTCTGGGTTTCTCATGCCTGTTTTCGACGTAGGAAGATGCCCTTGAACCTGGAGATTTGGGACCCATGGGATGGGTACCATGCAGTATTACTTGAAAGGGTCTGCGTTGGCTCACCCAACCTCACCGAACCTCTCAGCCCCAAGAGTGTCCACCCTTATGTCTCAATCAGCTGTGGGTCTAGATATGGTCAATCCAGGTTGCATCACAGCCCCTGAACGAATTTTGTAAGAATTTCTCTCTCTTTCACTGTCTTTGTTTCACGGGTTTTGAAAAGTAATTTATTTTTATAATGGGGTTTAGCTGCTTTTCACGGCTGTGTTTATGCCGCTTTACACCCCCTTGACTCACTCACAGAGAGATATCAATACATAGGTTTGAAGATTCTTACTAGTCAGATATATTCTTGTGCGGTGAATAGGGGGTGTTGAGTCCAGTTCACTGAAAAAGGAATAGGTCTTGTCTCTTACATATTGGGTTTATGGAACGGTATCGGAGCTAATTTGAAACCCTTGTTTTATGCATCACCCCACCTCACCTTTCCCGTTCAGCAGCCATAGTGTGTTTCCTAAACGTGTGACTCTGTTCTGTTTTGCAATTCAGTTCAAGTGTAGCGGTTTTTACATTCCCTCTCTAAGTGATATCTTAGGATAAGTGTCTTTTTCTGTGTGACTTATTTCACTTAGAATCGTCGTACCTAAATCCACTCATCGTGCTGCTACTAGCCTTATGACGTGGATTTCATGGCTGAGTGATATTCCATTGTACGTGAGGACCACAACTTCTTTATCCATTTTTCGCTTTCCTAGGATATTTAAGGTGTAATGAAGTGGGGGTTCTTGTCCACAGAGCAGCCCTAAACTTTGGGGTGCCTGTGTCTTGCTGATTTTTAGTTTTCCCAATTTATACGCCCATGAGTGGAAGTGCCCTATGCTCTCCAAGCTGTGTTTTTTAGATGTTTCAGAACACACCGTACACTTCTCCAGAGTGGCTGTTGGCAATTTACATCCCACCCATCAGTGTAGCAAGGCTCCCATTTCTCCATGGCCGGTCCTGCATTTCTGGTTTGGACACTTTTTTCCGCATGGCCCTTTTGCCCGCTGGGAAGCGAGACTTCTTTGGAGCGCTGATTGGCCTTTCCAGGTTGCTTGGTTGGCCAAAAAGGGCGTATGCGTTTTTTCCTGAATATATTCAGGAAAAAACGCATACACCCTTTTTGGCCAAGGGCATCATTGTCCACGTTTTGCCGCTTTTCATGTGCTTTCAAGGCGATTCGAATCTACCTCCTGAAATCTGTTTCCTGCAATTCTGCCTTGCTTTCAAAGCCTCTTCGTTGCCTTCCCTTAATATATTTGTGGACGAGAGGTATCATTTAAAACTCTGCAGGTTTGTGAACTGCAGGGCCCCTGAGCTCCATTTTTCAACTCGCTTTTTTGGGAGCTGGCCGCAAAAGCGCAGGATTGCTTCAGGCCCTCTTCTGGTTCTGGGGGGCAGGCTGAGCTTGTGCTTAATTCTTCTTCCTGATGGGAAAATAGAGTGACCTGTGCCTGTCCCAACACCTAGAGCTAGTCTCTCATTGGTTCCCCCTCTTCCCGTTCATCCTCAGGACAAATTGCAACCTGTACGGAACAGGAGGTTAAAGGTGCTGATTCTCCAAGGAGGGAGATGGCTAGTAAATCGGCTGGAATGGCGAACCCGAGCAAAGGAGATGAGAAATGAGGTGCGTTTTAGAAACCTTTCCCGATCACACGGTGTACCATCTTCTGGGTTTCTCATGCCTGTTTTCGACGTAGGAAGATGCCCTTGAACCTGGAGATTTGGGACCCATGGGATGGGTACCATGCAGTATTACTTGAAAGGGTCTGCGTTGGCTCACCCAACCTCACCGAACCTCTCAGCCCCAAGAGTGTCCACCCTTATGTCTCAATCAGCTGTGGGTCTAGATATGGTCAATCCAGGTTGCATCACAGCCCCTGAACGAATTTTGTAAGAATTTCTCTCTCTTTCACTGTCTTTGTTTCACGGGTTTTGAAAAGTAATTTATTTTTATAATGGGGTTTAGCTGCTTTTCACGGCTGTGTTTATGCCGCTTTACACCCCCTCGACTCACTCACAGAGAGATATCAATACATAGGTTTGAAGATTCTTACTAGTCAGATATATTCTTGTGCGGTGAATAGGGGGTGTTGAGTCCAGTTCACTGAAAAAGGAATAGGTCTTGTCTCTTACATATTGGGTTTATGGAACGGTATCGGAGCTAATTTGAAACCCTTGTTTTATGCATCACCCCACCTCACCTTTCCCGTTCAGCAGCCATAGTGTGTTTCCTAAACGTGTGACTCTGTTCTGTTTTGCAATTCAGTTCAAGTGTAGCGGTTTTTACATTCCCTCTCTAAGTGATATCTTAGGATAAGTGTCTTTTTCTGTGTGACTTATTTCACTTAGAATCGTCGTACCTAAATCCACTCATCGTGCTGCTACTAGCCTTATGACGTGGATTTCATGGCTGAGTGATATTCCATTGTACATGAGGACCACAACTTCTTTATCCATTTTTCGCTTTCCTAGGATATTTAAGGTGTAATGAAGTGGGGGTTCTTGTCCACAGAGCAGCCCTAAACTTTGGGGTGCCTGTGTCTTGCTGATTTTTAGTTTTCCCAATTTATACGCCCATGAGTGGAAGTGCCCTATGCTCTCCAAGCTGTGTTTTTTAGATGTTTCAGAACACACCGTACACTTCTCCAGAGTGGCTGTTGGCAATTTACATCCCACCCATCAGCGTAGCAAGGCTCCCATTTCTCCATGGCCGGTCCTGCATTTCTGGTTTGGACACTTTTTTCCGCATGGCCCTTTTGCCCGCTGGGAAGCGAGACTTCTTTGGAGCGCTGATTGGCCTTTCCAGGTTGCTTGGTTGGCCAAAAAGGGCGTATGCGTTTTTTCCTGAATATATTCAGGAAAAAACGCATACGCCCTTTTTGGCCAAGGGCATCATTGTCCACGTTTTGCCGCTTTTCATGTGCTTTCAAGGCGATTCGAATCTACCTCCTGAAATCTGTTTCCTGCAATTCTGCCTTGCTTTCAAAGCCTCTTCGTTGCCTTCCCTTAATATATTTGTGGACGAGAGGTATCATTTAAAACTCTGCAGGTTTGTGAATTGCAGTGCCCCTGAGCTCCATTTTTCAACTCGCTTTTTTGGGAGCTGGCCGCAAAAGCGCAGGATTGCTTCAGGCCCTCTTCTGGTTCTGGGGGGCAGGCTGAGCTTGTGCTTAATTCTTCTTCCTGATGGGAAAATAGAGTGACCTGTGCCTGTCCCAACACCTAGAGCTAGTCTCTCATTGGTTCCCCCTCTTCCCGTTCATCCTCAGGACAAATTGCAACCTGTACGGAACAGGAGGTTAAAGGTGCTGATTCTCCAAGGAGGGAGATGGCTAGTAAATCGGCTGGAATGGCGAACCCGAGCAAAGGAGATGAGAAATGAGGTGCGTTTTAGAAACCTTTCCCGATCACACGGTGTACCATCTTCTGGGTTTCTCATGCCTGTTTTCGACGTAGGAAGATGCCCTTGAACCTGGAGATTTGGGACCCATGGGATGGGTACCATGCAGTATTACTTGAAAGGGTCTGCGTTGGCTCACCCAACCTCACCGAATCTCTCAGCCCCAAGAGTGTCCACCCTTATGTCTCAATCAGCTGTGGGTCTAGATATGGTCAATCCAGGTTGCATCACAGCCCCTGAACGAATTTTGTAAGAATTTCTCTCTCTTTCACTGTCTTTGTTTCACGGGTTTTGAAAAGTAATTTATTTTTATAATGGGGTTTAGCTGCTTTTCACGGCTGTGTTTATGCCGCTTTACACCCCCTTGACTCACTCACAGAGAGATATCAATACATAGGTTTGAAGATTCTTACTAGTCAGATATATTCTTGTGCGGTGAATAGGGGGTGTTGAGTCCAGTTCACTGAAAAAGGAATAGGTCTTGTCTCTTACATATTGGGTTTATGGAACGGTATCGGAGCTAATTTGAAACCCTTGTTTTATGCATCACCCCACCTCACCTTTCCCGTTCAGCAGCCATAGTGTGTTTCCTAAACGTGTGACTCTGTTCTGTTTTGCAATTCAGTTCAAGTGTAGTGGTTTTTACATTCCCTCTCTAAGTGATATCTTATGATAAGTGTCTTTTTCTGTGTGACTTATTTCACTTAGAATCGTCGTACCTAAATCCACTCATCGTGCTGCTACTAGCCTTATGACGTGGATTACATGGCTGAGTGATATTCCATTGTACATGAGGAACACAACTTCTTTATCCATTTTTCGCTTTCCTAGGATATTTAAGGTGTAATGAAGTGGGGGTTCTTGTCCACCGAGCAGCCCTAAACTTTGGGGTGCCTGTGTCTTGCTGATTTTTAGTTTTCCCAATTTATACGCCCATGAGTGGAAGTGCCCTATGCTCTCCAAGCTGTGTGTTTTAGATGTTTCAGAACACACCGTACACTTCTCCAGAGTGGCTGTTGGCAATTTACATCCCACCCATCAGCGTAGCAAGGCTCCCATTTCTCCATGGCCGGTCCTGCATTTCTGGTTTGGACACTTTTTTCCGCATGGCCCTTTTGCCCGCTGGGAAGCGAGACTTCTTTGGAGCGCTGATTGGCCTTTCCAGGTTGCTTGGTTGGCCAAAAAGGGCGTATGCGTTTTTTCCTGAATATATTCAGGAAAAAACGCATACGCCCTTTTTGGCCAAGGGCATCATTGTCCACGTTTTGCCGCTTTTCATGTGCTTTCAAGGCGATTCGAATCTACCTCCTGAAATCTGTTTCCTGCAATTCTGCCTTGCTTTCAAAGCCTCTTCGTTGCCTTCCCTTAATATATTTGTGGACGAGAGGTATCATTTAAAACTCTGCAGGTTTGTGAATTGCAGTGCCCCTGAGCTCCATTTTTCAACTCGCTTTTTTGGGAGCTGGCCGCAAAAGCGCAGGATTGCTTCAGGCCCTCTTCTGGTTCTGGGGGGCAGGCTGAGCTTGTGCTTAATTCTTCTTCCTGATGGGAAAATAGAGTGACCTGTGCCTGTCCCAACACCTAGAGCTAGTCTCTCATTGGTTCCCCCTCTTCCCGTTCATCCTCAGGACAAATTGCAACCTGTACGGAACAGGAGGTTAAAGGTGCTGATTCTCCAAGGAGGGAGATGCCTAGTAAATCGGCTGGAATGGCGAACCCGAGCAAAGGAGATGAGAAATGAGGTGCGTTTTAGAAACCTTTCCCGATCACACGGTGTACCATCTTCTGGGTTTCTCATGCCTGTTTTCGACGTAGGAAGATGCCCTTGAACCTGGAGATTTGGGACCCATGGGATGGGTACCATGCAGTATTACTTGAAAGGGTCTGCGTTGGCTCACCCAACCTCACCGAACCTCTCAGCCCCAAGAGTGTCCACCCTTATGTCTCAATCTGCTGTGGGTCTAGATATGGTCAATCCAGGTTGCATCACAGCCCCTGAACGAATTTTGTAAGAATTTCTCTCTCTTTCACTGTCTTTGTTTCATGGGTTTTGAAAAGTAATTAATTTTTATAATGGGGTTTAGCTGCTTTTCACGGCTGTGTTTATGCCGCTTTACACCCCCTTGACTCACTCACAGAGAGATATCAATACATAGGTTTGAAGATTCTTACTAGTCAGATATATTCTTGTGCGGTGAATAGGGGGTGTTGAGTCCAGTTCACTGAAAAAGGAATAGGTCTTGTCTCTTACATATTGGGTTTATGGAACGGTATCGGAGCTAATTTGAAACCCTTGTTTTATGCATCACCCCACCTCACCTTTCCCGTTCAGCAGCCATAGTGTGTTTCCTAAACGTGTGACTCTGTTCTGTTTTGCAATTCAGTTCAAGTGTAGCGGTTTTTACATTCCCTCTCTAAGTGATATCTTAGGATAAGTGTCTTTTTGTGTGACTTATTTCACTTAGAATCGTCGTACCTAAATCCACTCATCGTGCTGCTACTAGCCTTATGACGTGGATTTCATGGCTGAGTGATATTCCATTGTACATGAGGACCACAACTTCTTTACCCATTTTTCTCTTTCCTAGGATATTTAAGGTGTAATGAAGTGGGGGTTCTTGTCAACAGAGCAGCCCTAAACTTTGGGGTGCCTGTGTCTTGCTGATTTTTAGTTTTCCCAATTTATACGCCCATGAGTGGAAGTGCCCTATGCTCTCCAAGCTGTGTTTTTTAGATGTTTCAGAACACACCGTACACTTCTCCAGAGTGGCTGTTGGCAATTTACATCCCACCCATCAGCGTAGCAAGGCTCCCATTTCTCCATGGCCGGTCCTGCATTTCTGGTTTGGACACTTTTTTCCGCATGGCCTTTTGCCCGCTGGGAAGCGAGACTTCTTTGGAGCGCTGATTGGCCTTTCCAGGTTGCTTGGTTGGCCAAAAAGGGCGTATGCGTTTTTTCCTGAATATATTCAGGAAAAAACGCATACGCCCTTTTTGGCCAAGGGCATCATTGTCCACGTTTTGCCGCTTTTCATGTGCTTTCAAGGCGATTCGAATCTACCTCCTGAAATCTGTTTCCTGCAATTCTGCCTTGCTTTCAAAGCCTCTTCGTTGCCTTCCCTTAATATATTTGTGGACGAGAGGTATCATTTAAAACTCTGCAGGTTTGTGAATTGCAGTGCCCCTGAGCTCCATTTTTCAACTCGCTTTTTTGGGAGCTGGCCGCAAAAGCGCAGGATTGCTTCAGGCCCTCTTCTGGTTCTGGGGGGCAGGCTGAGCTTGTGCTTAATTCTTCTTCCTGATGGGAAAATAGAGTGACCTGTGCCTGTCCCAACACCTAGAGCTAGTCTCTCATTGGTTCCCCCTCTTCCCGTTCATCCTCAGGACAAATTGCAACCTGTACGGAACAGGAGGTTAAAGGTGCTGATTCTCCAAGGAGGGAGATGGCTAGTAAATCGGCTGGAATGGCGAACCCGAGCAAAGGAGATGAGAAATGAGGTGCGTTTTAGAAACCTTTCCCGATCACACGGTGTACCATCTTCTGGGTTTCTCATGCCTGTTTTCGACGTAGGAAGATGCCCTTGAACCTGGAGATTTGGGACCCATGGGATGGGTACCATGCAGTATTACTTGAAAGGGTCTGCGTTGGCTCACCCAACCTCACCGAATCTCTCAGCCCCAAGAGTGTCCACCCTTATGTCTCAATCAGCTGTGGGTCTAGATATGGTCAATCCAGGTTGCATCACAGCCCCTGAACGAATTTTGTAAGAATTTCTCTCTCTTTCACTGTCTTTGTTTCACGGGTTTTGAAAAGTAATTTATTTTTATAATGGGGTTTAGCTGCTTTTCACGGCTGTGTTTATGCCGCTTTACACCCCCTTGACTCACTCACAGAGAGATATCAATACATAGGTTTGAAGATTCTTACTAGTCAGATATATTCTTGTGCGGTGAATAGGGGGTGTTGAGTCCAGTTCACTGAAAAAGGAATAGGTCTTGTCTCTTACATATTGGGTTTATGGAACGGTATCGGAGCTAATTTGAAACCCTTGTTTTATGCATCACCCCACCTCACCTTTCCCGTTCAGCAGCCATAGTGTGTTTCCTAAACGTGTGACTCTGTTCTGTTTTGCAATTCAGTTCAAGTGTAGTGGTTTTTACATTCCCTCTCTAAGTGATATCTTATGATAAGTGTCTTTTTCTGTGTGACTTATTTCACTTAGAATCGTCGTACCTAAATCCACTCATCGTGCTGCTACTAGCCTTATGACGTGGATTACATGGCTGAGTGATATTCCATTGTACATGAGGAACACAACTTCTTTATCCATTTTTCGCTTTCCTAGGATATTTAAGGTGTAATGAAGTGGGGGTTCTTGTCCACCGAGCAGCCCTAAACTTTGGGGTGCCTGTGTCTTGCTGATTTTTAGTTTTCCCAATTTATACGCCCATGAGTGGAAGTGCCCTATGCTCTCCAAGCTGTGTGTTTTAGATGTTTCAGAACACACCGTACACTTCTCCAGAGTGGCTGTTGGCAATTTACATCCCACCCATCAGCGTAGCAAGGCTCCCATTTCTCCATGGCCGGTCCTGCATTTCTGGTTTGGACACTTTTTTCCGCATGGCCCTTTTGCCCGCTGGGAAGCGAGACTTCTTTGGAGCGCTGATTGGCCTTTCCAGGTTGCTTGGTTGGCCAAAAAGGGCGTATGCGTTTTTTCCTGAATATATTCAGGAAAAAACGCATACGCCCTTTTTGGCCAAGGGCATCATTGTCCACGTTTTGCCGCTTTTCATGTGCTTTCAAGGCGATTCGAATCTACCTCCTGAAATCTGTTTCCTGCAATTCTGCCTTGCTTTCAAAGCCTCTTCGTTGCCTTCCCTTAATATATTTGTGGACGAGAGGTATCATTTAAAACTCTGCAGGTTTGTGAATTGCAGTGCCCCTGAGCTCCATTTTTCAACTCGCTTTTTTGGGAGCTGGCCGCAAAAGCGCAGGATTGCTTCAGGCCCTCTTCTGGTTCTGGGGGGCAGGCTGAGCTTGTGCTTAATTCTTCTTCCTGATGGGAAAATAGAGTGACCTGTGCCTGTCCCAACACCTAGAGCTAGTCTCTCATTGGTTCCCCCTCTTCCCGTTCATCCTCAGGACAAATTGCAACCTGTACGGAACAGGAGGTTAAAGGTGCTGATTCTCCAAGGAGGGAGATGCCTAGTAAATCGGCTGGAATGGCGAACCCGAGCAAAGGAGATGAGAAATGAGGTGCGTTTTAGAAACCTTTCCCGATCACACGGTGTACCATCTTCTGGGTTTCTCATGCCTGTTTTCGACGTAGGAAGATGCCCTTGAACCTGGAGATTTGGGACCCATGGGATGGGTACCATGCAGTATTACTTGAAAGGGTCTGCGTTGGCTCACCCAACCTCACCGAACCTCTCAGCCCCAAGAGTGTCCACCCTTATGTCTCAATCTGCTGTGGGTCTAGATATGGTCAATCCAGGTTGCATCACAGCCCCTGAACGAATTTTGTAAGAATTTCTCTCTCTTTCACTGTCTTTGTTTCATGGGTTTTGAAAAGTAATTAATTTTTATAATGGGGTTTAGCTGCTTTTCACGGCTGTGTTTATGCCGCTTTACACCCCCTTGACTCACTCACAGAGAGATATCAATACATAGGTTTGAAGATTCTTACTAGTCAGATATATTCTTGTGCGGTGAATAGGGGGTGTTGAGTCCAGTTCACTGAAAAAGGAATAGGTCTTGTCTCTTACATATTGGGTTTATGGAACGGTATCGGAGCTAATTTGAAACCCTTGTTTTATGCATCACCCCACCTCACCTTTCCCGTTCAGCAGCCATAGTGTGTTTCCTAAACGTGTGACTCTGTTCTGTTTTGCAATTCAGTTCAAGTGTAGCGGTTTTTACATTCCCTCTCTAAGTGATATCTTAGGATAAGTGTCTTTTTGTGTGACTTATTTCACTTAGAATCGTCGTACCTAAATCCACTCATCGTGCTGCTACTAGCCTTATGACGTGGATTTCATGGCTGAGTGATATTCCATTGTACATGAGGACCACAACTTCTTTACCCATTTTTCTCTTTCCTAGGATATTTAAGGTGTAATGAAGTGGGGGTTCTTGTCAACAGAGCAGCCCTAAACTTTGGGGTGCCTGTGTCTTGCTGATTTTTAGTTTTCCCAATTTATACGCCCATGAGTGGAAGTGCCCTATGCTCTCCAAGCTGTGTTTTTTAGATGTTTCAGAACACACCGTACACTTCTCCAGAGTGGCTGTTGGCAATTTACATCCCACCCATCAGCGTAGCAAGGCTCCCATTTCTCCATGGCCAGTCCTGCATTTCTGGTTTGGACACTTTTTTCCGCATGGCCCTTTTGCCCGCTGGGAAGCGAGACTTCTTTGGAGCGCTGATTGGCCTTTCCAGGTTGTTTGGTTGGCCAAAAAGGGCGTATGCGTTTTTTCCTGAATATATTCAGGAAAAAACGCATACGCCCTTTTTGGCCAAGGGCATCATTGTCCACGTTTTGCCGCTTTTCATGTGCTTTCAAGGCGATTCGAATCTACCTCCTGAAATCTGTTTCCTGCAATTCTGCCTTGCTTTCAAAGCCTCTTCGTTGCCTTCCCTTAATATATTTGTGGACGAGAGGTATCATTTAAAACTCTGCAGGTTTGTGAATTGCAGTGCCCCTGAGCTCCATTTTTCAACTCGCTTTTTTGGGAGCTGGCCGCAAAAGCGCAGGATTGCTTCAGGCCCTCTTCTGGTTCTGGGGGGCAGGCTGAGCTTGTGCTTAATTCTTCTTCCTGATGGGAAAATAGAGTGACCTGTGCCTGTCCCAACACCTAGAGCTAGTCTCTCATTGGTTCCCCCTCTTCCCGTTCATCCTCAGGACAAATTGCAACCTGTACGGAACAGGAGGTTAAAGGTGCTGATTCTCCAAGGAGGGAGATGGCTAGTAAATCGGCTGGAATGGCGAACCCGAGCAAAGGAGATGAGAAATGAGGTGCGTTTTAGAAACCTTTCCCGATCACACGGTGTACCATCTTCTGGGTTTCTCATGCCTGTTTTCGACGTAGGAAGATGCCCTTGAACCTGGAGATTTGGGACCCATGGGATGGGTACCATGCAGTATTACTTGAAAGGGTCTGCGTTGGCTCACCCAACCTCACCGAACCTCTCAGCCCCAAGAGTGTCCACCCTTATGTCTCAATCTGCTGTGGGTCTAGATATGGTCAATCCAGGTTGCATCACAGCCCCTGAACGAATTTTGTAAGAATTTCTCTCTCTTTCACTGTCTTTGTTTCACGGGTTTTGAAAAGTAATTTATTTTTATAATGGGGTTTAGCTGCTTTTCACGGCTGTGTTTATGCCGCTTTACACCCCCTTGACTCACTCACAGAGAGATATCAATACATAGGTTTGAAGATTCTTACTAGTCAGATATATTCTTGTGCGGTGAATAGGGGGTGTTGAGTCCAGTTCACTGAAAAAGGAATAGGTCTTGTCTCTTACATATTGGGTTTATGGAACGGTATCGGAGCTAATTTGAAACCCTTGTTTTATGCATCACCCCACCTCACCTTTCCCGTTCAGCAGCCATAGTGTGTTTCCTAAACGTGTGACTCTGTTCTGTTTTGCAATTCAGTTCAAGTGTAGCGGTTTTTACATTCCCTCTCTAAGTGATATCTTAGGATAAGTGTCTTTTTCTGTGTGACTTATTTCACTTAGAATCGTCGTACCTAAATCCACTCATCGTGCTGCTACTAGCCTTATGACGTGGATTTCATGGCTGAGTGATATTCCATTGTACATGAGGACCACAACTTCTTTACCCATTTTTCTCTTTCCTAGGATATTTAAGGTGTAATGAAGTGGGGGTTCTTGTCAACAGAGCAGCCCTAAACTTTGGGGTGCCTGTGTCTTGCTGATTTTTAGTTTTCCCAATTTATACGCCCATGAGTGGAAGTGCCCTATGCTCTCCAAGCTGTGTTTTTTAGATGTTTCAGAACACACCGTACACTTCTCCAGAGTGGCTGTTGGCAATTTACATCCCACCCATCAGCGTAGCAAGGCTCCCATTTCTCCATGGCCGGTCCTGCATTTCTGGTTTGGACACTTTTTTCCGCATGGCCCTTTTGCCCGCTGGGAAGCGAGACTTCTTTGGAGCGCTGATTGGCCTTTCCAGGTTGCTTGGTTGGCCAAAAAGGGCGTATGCGTTTTTTCCTGAATATATTCAGGAAAAAACGCATACGCCCTTTTTGGCCAAGGGCATCATTGTCCACGTTTTGCCGCTTTTCATGTGCTTTCAAGGCGATTCGAATCTACCTCCTGAAATCTGTTTCCTGCAATTCTGCCTTGCTTTCAAAGCCTCTTCGTTGCCTTCCCTTAATATATTTGTGGACGAGAGGTATCATTTAAAACTCTGCAGGTTTGTGAATTGCAGTGCCCCTGAGCTCCATTTTTCAACTCGCTTTTTTGGGAGCTGGCCGCAAAAGCGCAGGATTGCTTCAGGCCCTCTTCTGGTTCTGGGGGGCAGGCTGAGCTTGTGCTTAATTCTTCTTCCTGATGGGAAAATAGAGTGACCTGTGCCTGTCCCAACACCTAGAGCTAGTCTCTCATTGGTTCCCCCTCTTCCCGTTCATCCTCAGGACAAATTGCAACCTGTACGGAACAGGAGGTTAAAGGTGCTGATTCTCCAAGGAGGGAGATGGCTAGTAAATCGGCTGGAATGGCGAACCCGAGCAAAGGAGATGAGAAATGAGGTGCGTTTTAGAAACCTTTCCCGATCACACGGTGTACCATCTTCTGGGTTTCTCATGCCTGTTTTCGACGTAGGAAGATGCCCTTGAACCTGGAGATTTGGGACCCATGGGATGGGTACCATGCAGTATTACTTGAAAGGGTCTGCGTTGGCTCACCCAACCTCACCGAATCTCTCAGCCCCAAGAGTGTCCACCCTTATGTCTCAATCTGCTGTGGGTCTAGATATGGTCAATCCAGGTTGCATCACAGCCCCTGAACGAATTTTGTAAGAATTTCTCTCTCTTTCACTGTCTTTGTTTCACGGGTTTTGAAAAGTAATTTATTTTTATAATGGGGTTTAGCTGCTTTTCACGGCTGTGTTTATGCCGCTTTACACCCCCTTGACTCACTCACAGAGAGATATCAATACATAGGTTTGAAGATTCTTACTAGTCAGATATATTCTTGTGCGGTGAATAGGGGGTGTTGAGTCCAGTTCACTGAAAAAGGAATAGGTCTTGTCTCTTACATATTGGGTTTATGGAACGGTATCGGAGCTAATTTGAAACCCTTGTTTTATGCATCACCCCACCTCACCTTTCCCGTTCAGCAGCCATAGTGTGTTTCCTAAACGTGTGACTCTGTTCTGTTTTGCAATTCAGTTCAAGTGTAGCGGTTTTTACATTCCCTCTCTAAGTGATATCTTAGGATAAGTGTCTTTTTCTGTGTGACTTATTTCACTTAGAATCGTCGTACCTAAATCCACTCATCGTGCTGCTACTAGCCTTATGACGTGGATTTCATGGCTGAGTGATATTCCATTGTACATGAGGACCACAACTTCTTTACCCATTTTTCTCTTTCCTAGGATATTTAAGGTGTAATGAAGTGGGGGTTCTTGTCAACAGAGCAGCCCTAAACTTTGGGGTGCCTGTGTCTTGCTGATTTTTAGTTTTCCCAATTTATACGCCCATGAGTGGAAGTGCCCTATGCTCTCCAAGCTGTGTTTTTTAGATGTTTCAGAACACACCGTACACTTCTCCAGAGTGGCTGTTGGCAATTTACATCCCACCCATCAGCGTAGCAAGGCTCCCATTTCTCCATGGCCGGTCCTGCATTTCTGGTTTGGACACTTTTTTCCGCATGGCCCTTTTGCCCGCTGGGAAGCGAGACTTCTTTGGAGCGCTGATTGGCCTTTCCAGGTTGCTTGGTTGGCCAAAAAGGGCGTATGCGTTTTTTCCTGAATATATTCAGGAAAAAACGCATACGCCCTTTTTGGCCAAGGGCATCATTGTCCACGTTTTGCCGCTTTTCATGTGCTTTCAAGGCGATTCGAATCTACCTCCTGAAATCTGTTTCCTGCAATTCTGCCTTGCTTTCAAAGCCTCTTCGTTGCCTTCCCTTAATATATTTGTGGACGAGAGGTATCATTTAAAACTCTGCAGGTTTGTGAATTGCAGTGCCCCTGAGCTCCATTTTTCAACTCGCTTTTTTGGGAGCTGGCCGCAAAAGCGCAGGATTGCTTCAGGCCCTCTTCTGGTTCTGGGGGGCAGGCTGAGCTTGTGCTTAATTCTTCTTCCTGATGGGAAAATAGAGTGACCTGTGCCTGTCCCAACACCTAGAGCTAGTCTCTCATTGGTTCCCCCTCTTCCCGTTCATCCTCAGGACAAATTGCAACCTGTACGGAACAGGAGGTTAAAGGTGCTGATTCTCCAAGGAGGGAGATGGCTAGTAAATCGGCTGGAATGGCGAACCCGAGCAAAGGAGATGAGAAATGAGGTGCGTTTTAGAAACCTTTCCCGATCACACGGTGTACCATCTTCTGGGTTTCTCATGCCTGTTTTCGACGTAGGAAGATGCCCTTGAACCTGGAGATTTGGGACCCATGGGATGGGTACCATGCAGTATTACTTGAAAGGGGTCTGCGTTGGCTCACCCAACCTCACCGAACCTCTCAGCCCCAAGAGTGTCCACCCTTATGTCTCAATCTGCTGTGGGTCTAGATATGGTCAATCCAGGTTGCATCACAGCCCCTGAACGAATTTTGTAAGAATTTCTCTCTCTTTCACTGTCTTTGTTTCACGGGTTTTGAAAAGTAATTTATTTTTATAATGGGGTTTAGCTGCTTTTCACGGCTGTGTTTATGCCGCTTTACACCCCCCTTGACTCACTCACAGAGAGATATCAATACATAGGTTTGAAGATTCTTACTAGTCAGATATATTCTTGTGCGGTGAATAGGGGGTGTTGAGTCCAGTTCACTGAAAAAGGAATAGGTCTTGTCTCTTACATATTGGGTTTATGGAACGGTATCGGAGCTAATTTGAAACCCTTGTTTTATGCATCACCCCACCTCACCTTTCCCGTTCAGCAGCCATAGTGTGTTTCCTAAACGTGTGACTCTGTTCTGTTTTGCAATTCAGTTCAAGTGTAGCGGTTTTTACATTCCCTCTCTAAGTGATATCTTAGGATAAGTGTCTTTTTCTGTGTGACTTATTTCACTTAGAATCGTCGTACCTAAATCCACTCATCGTGCTGCTACTAGCCTTATGACGTGGATTTCATGGCTGAGTGATATTCCATTGTACATGAGGACCCCAACTTCTTTATCCATTTTTCTCTTTCCTAGGATATTTAAGGTGTAATGAAGTGGGGGTTCTTGTCAACAGAGCAGCCCTAAACTTTGGGGTGCCTGTGTCTTGCTGATTTTTAGTTTTCCCAATTTATACGCCCATGAGTGGAAGTGCCCTATGCTCTCCAAGCTGTGTTTTTTTAGATGTTTCAGAACACACCGTACACTTCTCCAGAGTGGCTGTTGGCAATTTACATCCCACCCATCAGCGTAGCAAGGCTCCCATTTCTCCATGGCCGGTCCTGCATTTCTGGTTTGGACACTTTTTTCCGCATGGCCCTTTTGCCCGCTGGGAAGCGAGACTTCTTTGGAGCGCTGATTGGCCTTTCCAGGTTGCTTGGTTGGCCAAAAAGGGCGTATGCGTTTTTTCCTGAATATATTCAGGAAAAAACGCATACGCCCTTTTTGGCCAAGGGCATCATTGTCACGTTTTGCCGCTTTTCATGTGCTTTCAAGGCGATTCGAATCTACCTCCTGAAATCTGTTTCCTGCAATTCTGCCTTGCTTTCAAAGCCTCTTCGTTGCCTTCCCTTAATATATTTGTGGACGAGAGGTATCATTTAAAACTCTGCAGGTTTGTGAATTGCAGGGCCCCTGAGCTCCATTTTTCAACTCGCTTTTTTGGGAGCTGGCCGCAAAAGCGCAGGATTGCTTCAGGCCCTCTTCTGGTTCTGGGGGGCAGGCTGAGCTTGTGCTTAATTCTTCTTCCTGATGGGAAAATAGAGTGACCTGTGCCTGTCCCAACACCTAGAGCTAGTCTCTCATTGGTTCCCCCTCTTCCCGTTCATCCTCAGGACAAATTGCAACCTGTACGGAACAGGAGGTTAAAGGTGCTGATTCTCCAAGGAGGGAGATGGCTAGTAAATCGGCTGGAATGGCGAACCCGAGCAAAGGAGATGAGAAATGAGGTGCGTTTTAGAAACCTTTCCCGATCACACGGTGTACCATCTTCTGGGTTCTCATGCCTGTTTTCGACGTAGGAAGATGCCCTTGAACCTGGAGATTTGGGACCCATGGGATGGGTACCATGCAGTATTACTTGAAAGGGTCTGCGTTGGCTCACCCAACCTCACCGAACCTCTCAGCCCCAAGAGTGTCCACCCTTATGTCTCAATCTGCTGTGGGTCTAGATATGGTCAATCCAGGTTGCATCACAGCCCCTGAACGAATTTTGTAAGAATTTCTCTCTCTTTCACTGTCTTTGTTTCAACGGGTTTTGAAAAGTAATTTATTTTATAATGGGGTTTAGCTGCTTTTCACGGCTGTGTTTATGCCGCTTTACACCCCCTTGACTCACTCACAGAGAGATATCAATACATAGGTTTGAAGATTCTTACTAGTCAGATATATTCTTGTGCGGTGAATAGGGGGTGTTGAGTCCAGTTCACTGAAAAAGGAATAGGTCTTGTCTCTTACATATTGGGTTTATGGAACGGTATCGGAGCTAATTTGAAACCCTTGTTTTATGCATCACCCCACCTCACCTTTCCCGTTCAGGCAGCCATAGTGTGTTTCCTAAACGTGTGACTCTGTTCTGTTTTGCAATTCAGTTCAAGTGTAGCGGTTTTTACATTCCCTCTCTAAGTGATATCTTAGGATAAGTGTCTTTTTCTGTGTGACTTATTTCACTTAGAATCGTCGTACCTAAATCCACTCATCGTGCTGCTACTAGCCTTATGACGTGGATTTCATGGCTGAGTGATATTCCATTGTACATGAGGACCACAACTTCTTTACCCATTTTTCTCTTTCCTAGGATATTTAAGGTGTAATGAAGTGGGGGTTCTTGTCAACAGAGCAGCCCTAAACTTTGGGGTGCCTGTGTCTTGCTGATTTTTAGTTTTCCCAATTTATACGCCAATGTGGAAGTGCCCTATGCTCTCCAAGCTGTGTTTTTTAGATGTTTCAGAACACACCGTACACTTCTCCAGAGTGGCTGTTGGCAATTTACATCCCACCCATCAGCGTAGCAAGGCTCCCATTTCTCCATGGCCGGTCCTGCATTTCTGGTTTGGACACTTTTTTCCGCATGGCCCTTTTGCCCGCTGGGAAGCGAGACTTCTTTGGAGCGCTGATTGGCCTTTCCAGGTTGCTTGGTTGGCCAAAAAGGGCGTATGCGTTTTTTCCTGAATATATTCAGGAAAAAACGCATACGCCCTTTTTGGCCAAGGGCATCATTGTCCACGTTTTGCCGCTTTTCATGTGCTTTCAAGGCGATTCGAATCTACCTCCTGAAATCTGTTTCCTGCAATTCTGCCTTGCTTTCAAAGCCTCTTCGTTGCCTTCCCTTAATATATTTGTGGACGAGAGGTACCATTTAAAACTCTGCAGGTTTGTGAATTGCAGTGCCCCTGAGCTCCATTTTTCAACTCGCTTTTTTGGGAGCTGGCCGCAAAAGCGCAGGATTGCTTCAGGCCCTCTTCTGGTTCTGGGGGGCAGGCTGAGCTTGTGCTTAATTCTTCTTCCTGATGGGAAAATAGAGTGACCTGTGCCTGTCCCAACACCTAGAGCTAGTCTCTCATTGGTTCCCCCTCTTCCCGTTCATCCTCAGGACAAATTGCAACCTGTACGGAACAGGAGGTTAAAGGTGCTGATTCTCCAAGGAGGGAGATGGCTAGTAAATCGGCTGGAATGGCGAACCCGAGCAAAGGAGATGAGAAATGAGGTGCGTTTTAGAAACCTTTCCCGATCACACGGTGTACCATCTTCTGGGTTTCTCATGCCTGTTTTCGACGTAGGAAGATGCCCTTGAACCTGGACATTTGGGACCCATGGGATGGGTACCATGCAGTATTACTTGAAAGGGTCTGCGTTGGCTCACCCAACCTCACCGAACCTCTAAGCCCCAAGAGTGTCCACCCTTATGTCTCAATCAGCTGTGGGTCTAGATATGGTCAATCCAGGTTGCATCACAGCCCCTGAACGAATTTTGTAAGAATTTCTCTCTCTTTCACTGTCTTTGTTTCACGGGTTTTGAAAAGTAATTTATTTTTATAATGGGGTTTAGCTGCTTTTCACGGCTGTGTTTATGCCGCTTTACACCCCCTTGACTCACTTACGGAGAGATATCAATACATAGGTTTGAAGATTATTCCTAGTCAGATATATTCTTGTGCGGTGAATAGGGGGTGTTGAGTCCAGTTCACTGAAAAAGGAATAGGTCTTGTCTCTTACATATTGGGTTTATGGAACGGTATCTGAGCTAATTTGAAACCCTTGTTTTATGCATCACCCCACCTCACCTTTCCTGTTCAGCAGCCATAGTGTGTTTCCTAAACGTGTGACTCTGTTCTGTTTTGTAATTCAGTTCAATGTAGCGGTTTTACATACCCTCTAGAAGTGATATCTTATGATAAGTGTCTTTTTCTGTGTGACTTATTTCACTTAGAATCGTCGTACCTAAATCCACTCATCGTGCTGCTACTAGCCTTATGACGTTGATTTCCTGGCTGAGTGATATTCCATTGTACATGAGGACCCCAACTTCTTTATCCATTTTTCTCTTTCCTAGGATATTTAAGGTGTAATGAAGTGGGGGTTCTTGTCAACAGAGCAGCCCTAAACTTTGGGGTGCCTGTGTCTTGCTGATGTTTAGTTTTCCCAATTTATACGCCCATGAGTGGAAGTGCCCTGTGCTCTCCAAGCTGTGTTTTTTAGATGTTTCAGGACACACCGTACACTTCTCCAGAGTGGCTGTTGGCAATTTACATCCCGCCCATCAGCGTAGCAAGGCTCCCATTTCTCCATGGCCGGTCCTGCATTTCTGGTTTGGACACTTTTTTCCGCATGGCCCTTTTGCCCGCTGGGAAGCGAGACTTCTTTGGAGCGCTGATTGGCCTTTCCAGGTTGCTTGGTTGGCCAAAAAGGGCGTATGCGTTTTTTCCTGAATATATTCAGGAAAAAACGCATACGCCCTTTTTGGCCAAGGGCATCATTGTCCACGTTTTGCCGCTTTTCATGTGCTTTCAAGGCGATTCGAATCTACCTCCTGAAATCTGTTTCCTGCAATTCTGCCTTGCTTTCAAAGCCTCTTCGTTGCCTTCCCTTAATATATTTGTGGACGAGAGGTATCATTTAAAACTCTGCAGGTTTGTGAATTGCAGTGCCCCTGAGCTCCATTTTTCAACTCGCTTTTTTGGGAGCTGGCCGCAAAAGCGCAGGATTGCTTCAGGCCCTCTTCTGGTTCTGGGGGGCAGGCTGAGCTTGTGCTTAATTCTTCTTCCTGATGGGAAAATAGAGTGACCTGTGCCTGTCCCAACCCCTGGAACTAGTCTCTCATTGGTTCCCCCTCTTCCCGTTCATCCTCAGGACAAATTGCAACCTGTACGGAACAGGAGGGTAAAGGTGCTGATTCTCCAAGGAGGGAGATGGCTAGTAAATCGGCTGGAATGGCGAACCCGAGCAAAGGAGATGAGAAATGAGGTGCGTTTTAGAAACCTTTCCCGATCACACGGTGTACCATCTTCTGGGTTTCTCATGCCTGTTTTCGACGTAGGAAGATGCCCTTGAACCTGGAGATTTGGGACCCATGGGATGGGTACCATGCAGTATTACTTGAAAGGGTCTGCGTTGGCTCACCCAACCTCACCGAACCTCTCAGCCCCAAGAGTGTCCACCCTTATGTCTCAATCAGCTGTGGGTCTAGATATGGTCAATCCAGGTTGCATCACAGCCCCTGAACGAATTTTGTAAGAATTTCTCTCTCTTTCACTGTCTTTGTTTCACGGGTTTTGAAAAGTAATTTATTTTTATAATGGGGTTTAGCTGCTTTTCACGGCTGTGTTTATGCCGCTTTACACCCCCTTGACTCACTCACAGAGAGATATCAATACATAGGTTTGAAGATTCTTACTAGTCAGATATATTCTTGTGCGGTGAATAGGGGGTGTTGAGTCTACTTCACTGAAAAAGGAATAGGTCTTGTCTCTTACATATTGGGTTTATGGAACGGTATCTGAGCTAATTTGAAACCCTTGTTTTATGCATCACCCCACCTCACCTTGCCCGTTCAGCAGCCATAGTGTGTTTCCTAAACGTGTGACTCTGTTCTGTTTTGCAATTCAGTTCAAGTGTAGCGGTTTTTACATTCCCTCTCTAAGTGATATCTTATGATAAGTGTCTTTTTCTGTGTGACTTATTACACTTAGAATCGTCGTACCTAAATCCACTCATCGTGCTGCTACTAGCCTTATGACGTTGATTTCATGGCTGAGTGATATTCCATTGTACATGAGGACCACAACTTCTTTATCCATTTTTCTCTTTCCTAGGATATTTAAGGTGTAATGAAGTGGGGGTTCTTGTCAACAGAGCAGCCCTAAACTTTGGGATGCCTGTGTCTTGCTGATTTTTAGTTTTCCCAATTTATACGCCCATGAGTGGAAGTGCCCTATGCTCTCCAAGCTGTGTTTTTTAGATGTTTCAGAACACACCGTACACTTCTCCAGAGTGGCTGTTGGCAATTTACATCCCAGCCATCAGCGTAGCAAGGCTCCCATTTCTCCATGGCCGGTCCTGCATTTCTGGTTTGGACACTTTTTTCCACATGGCCCTTTTGCCCGCTGGGAAGCGAGACTTCTTTGGAGCGCTGATTGGCCTTTCCAGGTTGCTTGGTTGGCCAAAAAGGGCGTATGCGTTTTTTCCTGAATATATTCAGGAAAAAACGCATACGCCCTTTTTGGCCAAGGGCATCATTGTCCACGTTTTGCCGCTTTTCATGTGCTTTCAAGGCGATTCGAATCTACCTCCTGAAATCTGTTTCCTGCAATTCTGCCTTGCTTTCAAAGCCTCTTCGTTGCCTTCCCTTAATATATTTGTGGACGAGAGGTATCATTTAAAACTCTGCAGGTTTGTGAATTGCAGTGCCCCTGAGCTCCATTTTTCAACTCGCTTTTTTGGGAGCTGGCCGCAAAAGCGCAGGATTGCTTCAGGCCCTCTTTTGGTTCTGGGGGGCAGGCTGAGCTTGTGCTTAATTCTTCTTCCTGATGGGAAAATAGAGTGACCTGTGCTTGTCCCAACACCTAGAGCTAGTCTCTCATTGGTTCCCCCTCTTCCCGTTCATCCTCAGGACAAATTGCAACCTGTACGGAACAGGAGGTTAAAGGTGCTGATTCTCCATGGAGGGAGATGGCTAGTAAATCGGCTGGAATGGCGAACCCGAGCAAAGGAGATGAGAAATGAGGTGCGTTTTAGAAACCTTTCCCGATCACACGGTGTACCATCTTCTGGGTTTCTCATGCCTGTTTTCGACGTAGGAAGATGCCCTTGAACCTGGAGATTTGGGACCCATGGGATGGGTACAATGCAGTATTACTTGAAAGGGTCTGCGTTGGCTCACCCAACCTCACCGAACCTCTCAGCCCCAAGAGTGTCCACCCTTATGTCTCAATCAGCTCTGGGTCTAGATATGGTCAATCCAGGTTGCATCACAGCCCCTGAACGAATTTTGTAAGAATTTCTCTCTCTTTCACTGTCTTTGTTTCACGGGTTTTGAAAAGTAATTTATTTTTATAATGGGGTTTAGCTGCGTTTCACGGCTGTGTTTATGCCGCTTTACACCCCCTTGATTCACTCACAGAGAGATATCAATACATAGGTTTGAAGATTCTTACTAGTCAGATATATTCTTGTGCGGTGAATAGGGGGTGTTGAGTCCAGTTCACTGAAAAAGGAATAGGTCTTGTCTCTTACATATTGGGTTTATGGAACGGTATCTGAGCTAATTTGAAACCCTTGTTTTATGCATCACCCCACCTCACCTTTCCCGTTCAGCAGCCATAGTGTGTTTCCTAAACGTGTGACTCTGTTCTGTTTTGCAATTCAGTTCAAGTGTAGCGGTTTTTACATTCCCTCTCTAAGTGATATCTTATGATAAGTGTCTTTTTCTGTGTGACTTATTACACTTAGAATCGTCGTACCTAAATCCACTCATCGTGCTGCTACTAGCCTTATGACGTTGATTTCATGGCTGAGTGATATTCCATTGTACATGAGGACCACAACTTCTTTATCCATTTTTCTCTTTCCTAGGATTTTTAAGGTGTAATGAAGTGGGGGTTCTTGTCAACAGAGCAGCCCTAAACTTTGGGATGCCTGTGTCTTGCTGATTTTTAGTTTTCCCAATTTATACGCCCATGAGTGGAAGTGCCCTATGCTCTCCAAGCTGTGTTTTTTAGATGTTTCAGAACACACCGTACACTTCTCCAGAGTGGCTGTTGGCAATTTACATCCCAGCCATCAGCGTAGCAAGGCTCCCATTTATCCATGGCCGGTCCTGCATTTCTGGTTTGGACACTTTTTTCCACATGGCCCTTTTGCCCGCTGGGAAGCGAGACTTCTTTGGAGCGCTGATTGGCCTTTCCAGGTTGCTTGGTTGGCCAAAAAGGGCGTATGCGTTTTTTCCTGAATATATTCAGGAAAAAACGCATACGCCCTTTTTGGCCAAGGGCATCATTGTCCACGTTTTGCCGCTTTTCATGTGCTTTCAAGGCGATTCGAATCTACCTCCTGAAATCTGTTTCCTGCAATTCTGCCTTGCTTTCAAAGCCTCTTCGTTGCCTTCCCTTAATATATTTGTGGACGAGAGGTATCATTTAAAACTCTGCAGGTTTGTGAATTGTAGTGCCCCTGAGCTCCATTTTTCAACTCGCTTTTTTGGGAGCTGGCCGCAAAAGCGCAGGATTGCTTCAGGCCCTCTTTTGGTTCTGGGGGGCAGGCTGAGCTTGTGCTTAATTCTTCTTCCTGATGGGAAAATAGAGTGACCTGTGCTTGTCCCAACACCTAGAGCTAGTCTCTCATTGGTTCCCCCTCTTCCCGTTCATCCTCAGGACAAATTGCAACCTGTACGGAACAGGAGGTTAAAGGTGCTGATTCTCCATGGAGGGAGATGGCTAGTAAATCGGCTGGAATGGCGAACCCGAGCAAAGGAGATGAGAAATGAGGTGCGTTTTAGAAACCTTTCCCGATCACACGGTGTACCATCTTCTGGGTTTCTCATGCCTGTTTTCGACGTAGGAAGATGCCCTTGAACCTGGAGATTTGGGACCCATGGGATGGGTACAATGCAGTATTACTTGAAAGGGTCTGCGTTGGCTCACCCAACCTCACCGAACCTCTCAGCCCCAAGAGTGTCCACCCTTATGTCTCAATCAGCTCTGGGTCTAGATATGGTCAATGCAGGTTGCATCACAGCCCCTGAACGAATTTTGTAAGAATTTCTCTCTCTTTCACTGTCTTTGTTTCACGGGTTTTGAAAAGTAATTTATTTTTATAATGGGGTTTAGCTGCGTTTCACGGCTGTGTTTATGCCGCTTTACACCCCCTTGACTCACTCACAGAGAGATATCAATACATAGGTTTGAAGATTCTTACTAGTCAGATATATTCTTGTGCGGTGAATAGGGGGTGTTGAGTCCAGTTCACTGAAAAAGGAATAGGTCTTGTCTCTTACATATTGGGTTTATGGAACGGTATCTGAGCTAATTTGAAACCCTTGTTTTATGCATCACCCCACCTCACCTTTCCCGTTCAGCAGCCATAGTGTGTTTCCTAAACGTGTGACTCTGTTCTGTTTTGCAATTCAGTTCAAGTGTAGCGGTTTTTACATTCCCTCTCTAAGTGATATCTTATGATAAGTGTCTTTTTCTGTGTGACTTATTACACTTAGAATCGTCGTACCTCAATCCACTCATCGTGCTGCTACTAGCCTTATGACGTTGATTTCATGGCTGAGTGATATTCCATTGTACATGAGGACCACAACTTCTTTATCCATTTTTCTCTTTCCTAGGATATTTAAGGTGTAATGAAGTGGGGGTTCTTGTCAACAGAGCAGCCCTAAACTTTGGGATGCCTGTGTCTTGCTGATTTTTAGTTTTCCCAATTTATACGCCCATGAGTGGAAGTGCCCTATGCTCTCCAAGCTGTGTTTTTTAGATGTTTCAGAACACACCGTACACTTCTCCAGAGTGGCTGTTGGCAATTTACATCCCACCCATCAGCGTAGCAAGGCTCCCATTTCTCCATGGCCGGTCCTGCATTTCTGGTTTGGACACTTTTTTCCACATGGCCCTTTTGCCCGCTGGGAAGCGAGACTTCTTTGGAGCGCTGATTGGCCTTTCCAGGTTGCTTGGTTGGCCAAAAAGGGCGTATGCGTTTTTTCCTGAATATATTCAGGAAAAAACGCATACGCCCTTTTTGGCCAAGGGCATCATTGTCCACGTTTTGCCGCTTTTCATGTGCTTTCAAGGCGATTCGAATCTACCTCCTGAAATCTGTTTCCTGCAATTCTGCCTTGCTTTCAAAGCCTCTTCGTTGCCTTCCCTTAATATATTTGTGGACGAGAGGTATCATTTAAAACTCTGCAGGTTTGTGAATTGCAGTGCCCCTGAGCTCCATTTTTCAACTCGCTTTTTTGGGAGCTGGCCGCAAAAGCGCAGGATTGCTTCAGGCCCTCTTTTGGTTCTGGGGGGCAGGCTGAGCTTGTGCTTAATTCTTCTTCCTGATGGGAAAATAGAGTGACCTGTGCCTGTCCCAACACCTAGAGCTAGTCTCTCATTGGTTCCCCCTCTTCCCGTTCATCCTCAGGACAAATTGCAACCTGTACGGAACAGGAGGTTAAAGGTGCTGATTCTCCATGGAGGGAGATGGCTAGTAAATCGGCTGGAATGGCGAACCCGAGCAAAGGAGATGAGAAATGAGGTGCGTTTTAGAAACCTTTCCCGATCACACGGTGTACCATCTTCTGGGTTTCTCATGCCTGTTTTCGACGTAGGAAGATGCCCTTGAACCTGGAGATTTGGGACCCATGGGATGGGTACAATGCAGTATTACTTGAAAGGGTCTGCGTTGGCTCACCCAACCTCACCGAACCTCTCAGCCCCAAGAGTGTCCACCCTTATGTCTCAATCAGCTCTGGGTCTAGATATGGTCAATCCAGGTTGCATCACAGCCCCTGAACGAATTTTGTAAGAATTTCTCTCTCTTTCACTGTCTTTGTTTCACGGGTTTTGAAAAGTAATTTATTTTTATAATGGGGTTTAGCTGCTTTTCACGGCTGTGTTTATGCTGCTTTACACCCCCTTGACTCACTTACAGAGAGATATCAATACATAGGTTTGAAGATTCTTACTAGTCAGATATATTCTTGTGTGGTGAATAGGGGGTGTTGAGTCCAGTTCACTGAAAAAGGAATAGGTCTTGTCTCTTACATATTGGGTTTATGGAACGGTATCTGAGCTAATTTGAAACCCTTGTTTTATGCATCACCCCACCTCACCTTTCCCGTTCAGCAGCCATAGTGTGTTTCCTAAACGTGTGACTCTGTTCTGTTTTGCAATTCAGTTCAAGTGTAGCGGTTTTTACATTCCCTCTCTAAGTGATATCTTATGATAAGTGTCTTTTTCTGTGTGACTTATTTCACTTAGAATCGTCGTACCTAAATCCACTCATCGTGCTGCTACTAGCCTTATGACGTGGATTTCATGGCTGAGTGATATTCCATTGTACATGAGGACCACAACTTCTTTATCCATTTTTCTCTTTCCTAGGATATTTAAGGTGTAATGAAGTGGGGGTTCTTGTCAACAGAGCAGCCCTAAACTTTGGGGTGCCTGTGTCTTGCTGATTTTTAGTTTTCCCAATTTATACGCCCATGAGTGGAAGTGCCCTATGCTCTCCAAGCTGTGTTTTTTAGATGTTTCAGAACACACCGTACACTTCTCCAGAGTGGCTGTTGGCAATTTACATCCCAGCCATCAGCGTAGCAAGGCTCCCATTTCTCCATGGCCGGTCCTGCATTTCTGGTTTGGACACTTTTTTCCGCATGGCCCTTTTGCCCGCTGGGAAGCGAGACTTCTTTGGAGCGCTGATAGGCCTTTCCAGGTTGCTTGGTTGGCCAAAAAGGGCGTATGCGTTTTTTCCTGAATATATTCAGGAAAATATATTTTGAATATATTCAGGAAAAAACGCATACGCCCTTTTTGGCCAAGGGCATCATTGTCCACGTTTTGCCGCTTTTCATGTGCTTTCAAGGCGATTCGAATCTACCTCCTGAAATCTGTTTCCTGCAATTCTGCCTTGCTTTCAAAGCCTCTTCGTTGCCTTCCCTTAATATATTTGTGGACGAGAGGTATCATTTAAAACTCTGCAGGTTTGTGAATTGCAGTGCCCCTGAGCTCCATTTTTCAACTCGCTTTTTTGGGAGCTGGCCGCAAAAGCGCAGGATTGCTTCAGGCCCTCTTTTGGTTCTGGGGGGCAGGCTGAGCTTGTGCTTAATTCTTCTTCCTGATGGGAAAATAGAGTGACCTGTGCCTGTCCCAACACCTAGAGCTAGTCTCTCATTGGTTCCCCCTCTTCCCGTTCATCCTCAGGACAAATTGCAACCTGTACGGAACAGGAGGTTAAAGGTGCTGATTCTCCATGGAGGGAGATGGCTAGTAAATCGGCTGGAATGGCGAACCCGAGCAAAGGAGATGAGAAATGAGGTGCGTTTTAGAAACCTTTCCCGATCACACGGTGTACCATCTTCTGGGTTTCTCATGCCTGTTTTCGACGTAGGAAGATGCCCTTGAACCTGGAGATTTGGGACCCATGGGATGGGTACAATGCAGTATTACTTGAAAGGGTCTGCGTTGGCTCACCCAACCTCACCGAACCTCTCAGCCCCAAGAGTGTCCACCCTTATGTCTCAATCAGCTCTGGGTCTAGATATGGTCAATCCAGGTTGCATCACAGCCCCTGAACGAATTTTGTAAGAATTTCTCTCTCTTTCACTGTCTTTGTTTCACGGGTTTTGAAAAGTAATTTATTTTTATAATGGGGTTTAGCTGCTTTTCACGGCTGTGTTTATGCCGCTTTACACCCCCTTGACTCACTTACAGAGAGATATCAATACATAGGTTTGAAGATTCTTACTAGTCAGATATATTCTTGTGTGATGAATAGGGGGTGTTGAGTCCAGTTCACTGAAAAAGGAATAGGTCTTGTCTCTTACATATTGGGTTTATGGAACGGTATCTGAGCTAATTTGAAACCCTTGTTTTATGCATCACCCCACCTCACCTTTCCCGTTCAGCAGCCATAGTGTGTTTCCTAAACGTGTGACTCTGTTCTGTTTTGCAATTCAGTTCAAGTGTAGCGGTTTTTACATTCCCTCTCTAAGTGATATCTTATGATAAGTGTCTTTTTCTGTGTGACTTATTTCACTTAGAATCGTCGTACCTAAATCCACTCATCCTGCTGCTACTAGCCTTATGACGTGGATTTCATGGCTGAGTGATATTCCATTGTACATGAGGACCACAACTTCTTTATCCATTTTTCTCTTTCCTAGGATATTTAAGGTGTAATGAAGTGGGGGTTCTTGTCAACAGAGCAGCCCTAAACTTTGGGGTGCCTGTGTCTTGCTGATTTTTAGTTTTCCAAATTTATACGCCCATGAGTGGAAGTGCCCTATGCTCTCCAAGCTGTGTTTTTTAGATGTTTCAGAACACACCGTACACTTCTCCAGAGTGGCTGTTGGCAATTTACATCCCACCCATCAGCGTAGCAAGGCTCCCATTTCTCCATGGCCGGTCCTGCATTTCTGGTTTGGACACTTTTTTCCGCATGGCCCTTTTGCCCGCTGGGAAGCGAGACTTCTTTGGAGCGCTGATAGGCCTTTCCGGGTTGCTTGGTTGGCCAAAAAGGGCGTATGCGTTTTTTCCTGAATATATTCAGGAAAATATATTTTGAATATATTCAGGAAAAAACGCATACGCCCTTTTTGGCCAAGGGCATCATTGTCCACGTTTTGCCGCTTTTCATGTGCTTTCAAGGCGATTCGAATCTACCTCCTGAAATCTGTTTCCTGCAATTCTGCCTTGCTTTCAAAGCCTCTTCGTTGCCTTCCCTTAATATATTTGTGGACGAGAGGTATCATTTAAAACTCTGCAGGTTTGTGAATTGCAGTGCCCCTGAGCTCCATTTTTCAACTCGCTTTTTTGGGAGCTGGCCGCAAAAGCGCAGGATTGCTTCAGGCCCTCTTTTGGTTCTGGGGGGCAGGCTGAGCTTGTGCTTAATTCTTCTTCCTGATGGGAAAATAGAGTGACCTGTGCCTGTCCCAACACCTAGAGCTAGTCTCTCATTGGTTCCCCCTCTTCCCGTTCATCCTCAGGACAAATTGCAACCTGTACGGAACAGGAGGTTAAAGGTGCTGATTCTCCATGGAGGGAGATGGCTAGTAAATCGGCTGGAATGGCGAACCCGAGCAAAGGAGATGAGAAATGAGGTGCGTTTTAGAAACCTTTCCCGATCACACGGTGTACCATCTTCTGGGTTTCTCATGCCTGTTTTCGACGTAGGAAGATGCCCTTGAACCTGGAGATTTGGGACCCATGGGATGGGTACAATGCAGTATTACTTGAAAGGGTCTGCGTTGGCTCACCCAACCTCACCGAACCTCTCAGCCCCAAGAGTGTCCACCCTTATGTCTCAATCAGCTCTGGGTCTAGATATGGTCAATCCAGGTTGCATCACAGCCCCTGAACGAATTTTGTAAGAATTTCTCTCTCTTTCACTGTCTTTGTTTCACGGGTTTTGAAAAGTAATTTATTTTTATAATGGGGTTTAGCTGCTTTTCACGGCTGTGTTTATGCCGCTTTACACCCCCTTGACTCACTTACAGAGAGATATCAATACATAGGTTTGAAGATTCTTACTAGTCAGATATATTCTTGTGTGATGAATAGGGGGTGTTGAGTCCAGTTCACTGAAAAAGGAATAGGTCTTGTCTCTTACATATTGGGTTTATGGAACGGTATCTGAGCTAATTTGAAACCCTTGTTTTATGCATCACCCCACCTCACCTTTCCCGTTCAGCAGCCATAGTGTGTTTCCTAAACGTGTGACTCTGTTCTGTTTTGCAATTCAGTTCAAGTGTAGCGGTTTTTACATTCCCTCTCTAAGTGATATCTTATGATAAGTGTCTTTTTCTGTGTGACTTATTTCACTTAGAATCGTCGTACCTAAATCCACTCATCCTGCTGCTACTAGCCTTATGACGTGGATTTCATGGCTGAGTGATATTCCATTGTACATGAGGACCACAACTTCTTTATCCATTTTTCTCTTTCCTAGGATATTTAAGGTGTAATGAAGTGGGGGTTCTTGTCAACAGAGCAGCCCTAAACTTTGGGGTGCCTGTGTCTTGCTGATTTTTAGTTTTCCAAATTTATACGCCCATGAGTGGAAGTGCCCTATGCTCTCCAAGCTGTGTTTTTTAGATGTTTCAGAACACACCGTACACTTCTCCAGAGTGGCTGTTGGCAATTTACATCCCACCCATCAGCGTAGCAAGGCTCCCATTTCTCCATGGCCGGTCCTGCATTTCTGGTTTGGACACTTTTTTCCGCATGGCCCTTTTGCCCGCTGGGAAGCGAGACTTCTTTGGAGCGCTGATAGGCCTTTCCGGGTTGCTTGGTTGGCCAAAAAGGGCGTATGCGTTTTTTCCTGAATATATTCAGGAAAATATATTTTGAATATATTCAGGAAAAAACGCATACGCCCTTTTTGGCCAAGGGCATCATTGTCCACGTTTTGCCGCTTTTCATGTGCTTTCAAGGCGATTCGAATCTACCTCCTGAAATCTGTTTCCTGCAATTCTGCCTTGCTTTCAAAGCCTCTTCGTTGCCTTCCCTTAATATATTTGTGGACGAGAGGTATCATTTAAAACTCTGCAGGTTTGTGAATTGCAGTGCCCCTGAGCTCCATTTTTCAACTCGCTTTTTTGGGAGCTGGCCGCAAAAGCGCAGGATTGCTTCAGGCCCTCTTCTGGTTCTGGGGGGCAGGCTGAGCTTGTGCTTAATTCTTCTTCCTGATGGGAAAATAGAGTGACCTGTGCCTGTCCCAACACCTAGAGCTAGTCTCTCATTGGTTCCCCCTCTTCCCGTTCATCCTCAGGACAAATTGCAACCTGTACGGAACAGGAGGTTAAAGGTGCTGATTCTCCAAGGAGGGAGATGGCTAGTAAATCGGCTGGAATGGCGAACCCGAGCAAAGGAGATGAGAAATGAGGTGCGTTTTAGAAACCTTTCGCGATCACACGGTGTACCATCTTCTCGGTTTCTCATGCCTGTTTTCGACGTAGGAAGATGCCCTTGAACCTGGAGATTTGGGACCCATGGGATGGGTACCATGCAGTATTACTTGAAAGGGTCTGCGTTGGCTCACCCAACCTCACCGAACCTCTCAGCCCCAAGAGTGTCCACCCTTATGTCTCAATCAGCTCTGGGTCTAGATATGGTCAATCCAGGTTGCATCACAGCCCCTGAACGAATTTTGTAAGAATTTCTCTCTCTTTCACTGTCTTTGTTTCACGGGTTTTGAAAAGTAATTTATTTTTATAATGGGGTTTAGCTGCTTTTCACGGCTGTGTTTATGCTTCTTTACACCCCCTTGACTCACTCACAGAGAGATATCAATACATAGGTTTGAAGATTCTTACTAGTCAGATATATTCTTGTGCGGTGAATAGGGGGTGTTGAGTCCAGTTCACTGAAAAAGGAATAGGTCTTGTCTCTTACATATTGGGTTTATGGAACGGTATCTGAGCTAATTTGAAACCCTTGTTTTATGCATCACCCCACCTCACCTTTCCCGTTCAGCAGCCATAGTGTGTTTCCTAAACGTGTGACTCTGTTCTGTTTTGCAATTCAGTTCAAGTGTAGCGGTTTTTACATTCCCTCTCTAAGTGATATCTTATGATAAGTGTCTTTTTCTGTGTGACTTATTTCACTTAGAATCGTCGTACCTAAATCCACTCATCGTGCTGCTACTAGCCTTATGACGTGGATTTCATGGCTGAGTGATATTCCATTGTACATGAGGACCACAACTTCTTTATCCATTTTTCTCTTTCCTAGGATATTTAAGGTGTAATGAAGTGGGGGTTCTTGTCAACAGAGCAGCCCTAAACTTTGGGGTGCCTGTGTCTTGCTGATTTTTAGTTTTCCCAATTTATACGCCCATGAGTGGAAGTGCCCTATGCTCTCCAAGCTGTGTTTTTTAGATGTTTCAGAACACACCGTACACTTCTCCAGAGTGGCTGTTGGCAATTTACATCCCACCCATCAGCGTAGCAAGGCTCCCATTTCTCCATGGCCGGTCCTGCATTTCTGGTTTGGACACTTTTTTCCACATGGCCCTTTTGCCCGCTGGGAAGCGAGACATCTTTGGAGCGCTGATTGGCCTTTCCAGGTTGCTTGGTTGGCCAAAAAGGGCGTATGCGTTTTTTCCTGAATATATTCAGGAAAAAACGCATACGCCCTTTTTGGCCAAGGGCATCATTGTCCACGTTTTGCCGCTTTTCATGTGCTTTCAAGGCGATTCGAATCTACCTCCTGAAATCTGTTTCCTGCAATTCTGCCTTGCTTTCAAAGCCTCTTCGTTGCCTTCCCTTAATATATTTGTGGACGAGAGGTATCATTTAAAACTCTGCAGGTTTGTGAATTGCAGTGCCCCTGAGCTCCATTTTTCAACTCGCTTTTTTGGGAGCTGGCCGCAAAAGCGCAGGATTGCTTCAGGCCCTCTTTTGGTTCTGGGGGGCAGGCTGAGCTTGTGCTTAATTCTTCTTCCTGATGGGAAAATAGAGTGACCTGTGCCTGTCCCAACACCTAGAGCTAGTCTCTCATTGGTTCCACCTCTTCCCGTTCATCCTCAGGACAAATTGCAACCTGTACGGAACAGGAGGTTAAAGGTGCTGATTCTCCATGGAGGGAGATGGCTAGTAAATCGGCTGGAATGGCGAACCCGAGCAAAGGAGATGAGAAATGAGGTGCGTTTTAGAAACCTTTCCCGATCACACGGTGTACCATCTTCTGGGTTTCTCATGCCTGTTTTCGACGTAGGAAGATGCCCTTGAACCTGGAGATTTGGGACCCATGGGATGGGTACAATGCAGTATTACTTGAAAGGGTCTGCGTTGGCTCACCCAACCTCACCGAACCTCTCAGCCCCAAGAGTGTCCACCCTTATGTCTCAATCAGCTCTGGGTCTAGATATGGTCAATCCAGGTTGCATCACAGCCCCTGAACGAATTTTGTAAGAATTTCTCTCTCTTTCACTGTCTTTGTTTCACGGGTTTTGAAAAGTAATTTATTTTTATAATGGGGTTTAGCTGCGTTTCACGGCTGTGTTTATGCCGCTTTACACCCCCTTGACTCACTCACAGAGAGATATCAATACATAGGTTTGAAGATTCTTACTAGTCAGATATATTCTTGTGCGGTGAATAGGGGGTGTTGAGTCCAGTTCACTGAAAAAGGAATAGGTCTTGTCTCTTACATATTGGGTTTATGGAACGGTATCTGAGCTAATTTGAAACCCTTGTTTTATGCATCACCCCACCTCACCTTTCCCGTTCAGCAGCCATAGTGTGTTTCCTAAATGTGTGACTCTGTTCTGTTTTGCAATTCAGTTCAAGTGTAGCGGTTTTTACATTCCCTCTCTAAGTGATATCTTAGGATAAGTGTCTTTTTCTGTGTGACTTATTACACTTAGAATCGTCGTACCTAAATCCACTCATCGTGCTGCTACTAGCCTTATGACGTTGATTTCATGGCTGAGTGATATTCCATTGTACATGAGGACCACAACTTGTTTATCCATTTTTCTCTTTCCTAGGATATTTAAGGTGTAATGAAGTGGGGGTTCTTGTCAACAGAGCAGCCCTAAACTTTGGGATGCCTGTGTCTTGCTGATTTTTAGTTTTCCCAATTTATACGCCCATGAGTGGAAGTGCCCTATGCTCTCCAAGCTGTGTTTTTTAGATGTTTCAGAACACACCGTACACTTCTCCAGAGTGGCTGTTGGCAATTTACATCCCAGCCATCAGCGTAGCAAGGCTCCCATTTCTCCATGGCCGGTCCTGCATTTCTGGTTTGGACACTTTTTTCCACATGGCCCTTTTGCCCGCTGGGAAGCGAGACTTCTTTGGAGCGCTGATTGGCCTTTCCAGGTTGCTTGGTTGGCCAAAAAGGGCGTATGCGTTTTTTCCTGAATATATTCAGGAAAAAACGCATACGCCCTTTTTGGCCAAGGGCATCATTGTCCACGTTTTGCCGCTTTTCATGTGCTTTCAAGGCGATTCGAATCTACCTCCTGAAATCTGTTTCCTGCAATTCTGCCTTGCTTTCAAAGCCTCTTCGTTGCCTTCCCTTAATATATTTGTGGACGAGAGGTATCATTTAAAACTCTGCAGGTTTGTGAATTGCAGTGCCCCTGAGCTCCATTTTTCAACTCGCTTTTTTGGGAGCTGGCCGCAAAAGCGCAGGATTGCTTCAGGCCCTCTTTTGGTTCTGGGGGGCAGGCTGAGCTTGTGCTTAATTCTTCTTCCTGATGGGAAAATAGAGTGACCTGTGCCTGTCCCAACACCTAGAGCTAGTCTCTCATTGGTTCCCCCTCTTCCCGTTCATCCTCAGGACAAATTGCAACCTGTACGGAACAGGAGGTTAAAGGTGCTGATTCTCCATGGAGGGAGATGGCTAGTAAATCGGCTGGAATGGCGAACCCGAGCAAAGGAGATGAGAAATGAGGTGCGTTTTAGAAACCTTTCCCGATCACACGGTGTACCATCTTCTGGGTTTCTCATGCCTGTTTTCGACGTAGGAAGATGCCCTTGAACCTGGAGATTTGGGACCCATGGGATGGGTACCATGCAGTATTACTTGAAAGGGTCTGCGTTGGCTCACCCAACCTCACCGAACCTCTCAGCCCCAAGAGTGTCCACCCTTATGTCTCAATCAGCTGTGGGTCTAGATATGGTCAATCCAGGTTGCATCACAGCCCCTGAACGAATTTTGTAAGAATTTCTCTCTCTTTCACTGTCTTTGTTTCACGGGTTTTGAAAAGTAATTTATTTTTATAATGGGGTTTAGCTGCGTTTCACGGCTGTGTTTATGCCGCTTTACACCCCCTTGACTCACTCACAGAGAGATATCAATACATAGGTTTGAAGATTCTTACTAGTCAGATATATTCTTGTGCGGTGAATAGGGGGTGTTGAGTCCAGTTCACTGAAAAAGGAATAGGTCTTGTCTCTTACATATTGGGTTTATGGAACGGTATCTGAGCTAATTTGAAACCCTTGTTTTATGCATCACCCCACCTCACCTTTCCCGTTCAGCAGCCATAGTGTGTTTCCTAAACGTGTGACTCTGTTCTGTTTTGCAATTCAGTTCAAGTGTAGCGGTTTTTACATTCCCTCTCTAAGTGATATCTTATGATAAGTGTCTTTTTCTGTGTGACTTATTTCACTTAGAATCGTCGTACCTAAATCCACTCATCGTGCTGCTACTAGCCTTATGACGTGGATTTCATGGCTGAGTGATATTCCATTGTACATGAGGACCACAACTTCTTTATCCATTTTTCTCTTTCCTAGGATATTTAAGGTGTAATGAAGTGGGGGTTCTTGTCAACAGAGCAGCCCTAAACTTTGGGGTGCCTGTGTCTTGCTGATTTTTAGTTTTCCCAATTTATACGCCCATGAGTGGAAGTGCCCTATGCTCTCCAAGCTGTGTTTTTTAGATGTTTCAGAACACACCGTACACTTCTCCAGAGTGGCTGTTGGCAATTTACATCCCACCCATCAGCGTAGCAAGGCTCCCATTTCTCCATGGCCGGTCCTGCATTTCTGGTTTGGACACTTTTTTCCGCATGGCCCTTTTGCCCGCTGGGAAGCGAGACTTCTTTGGAGCGCTGATTGGCCTTTCCAGGTTGCTTGGTTGGCCAAAAAGGGCGTATGCGTTTTTTCCTGAATATATTCAGGAAAAAACGCATACGCCCTTTTTGGCCAAGGGCATCATTGTCCACGTTTTGCCGCTTTTCATGTGCTTTCAAGGCGATTCGAATCTACCTCCTGAAATCTGTTTCCTGCAATTCTGCCTTGCTTTCAAAGCCTCTTCGTTGCCTTCCCTTAATATATTTGTGGACGAGAGGTATCATTTAAAACTCTGCAGGTTTGTGAATTGCAGTGCCCCTGAGCTCCATTTTTCAACTCGCTTTTTTGGGAGCTGGCCGCAAAAGCGCAGGATTGCTTCAGGCCCTCTTTTGGTTCTGGGGGGCAGGCTGAGCTTGTGCTTAATTCTTCTTCCTGATGGGAAAATAGAGTGACCTGTGCCTGTCCCAACACCTAGAGCTAGTCTCTCATTGGTTCCCCCTCTTCCCGTTCATCCTCAGGACAAATTGCAACCTGTACGGAACAGGAGGTTAAAGGTGCTGATTCTCCATGGAGGGAGATGGCTAGTAAATCGGCTGGAATGGCGAACCCGAGCAAAGGAGATGAGAAATGAGGTGCGTTTTAGAAACCTTTCCCGATCACATGGTGTACCATCTTCTGGGTTTCTCATGCCTGTTTTCGACGTAGGAAGATGCCCTTGAACCTGGAGATTTGGGACCCATGGGATGGGTACAATGCAGTATTACTTGAAAGGGTCTGCGTTGGCTCACCCAACCTCACCGAACCTCTCAGCCCCAAGAGTGTCCACCCTTATGTCTCAATCAGCTCTGGGTCTAGATATGGTCAATCCAGGTTGCATCACAGCCCCTGAACGAATTTTGTAAGAATTTCTCTCTCTTTCACTGTCTTTGTTTCACGGGTTTTGAAAAGTAATTTATTTTTATAATGGGGTTTAGCTGCTTTTCACGGCTGTGTTTATGCCGCTTTACACCCCCTTGACTCACTCACAGAGAGATATCAATACATAGGTTTGAAGATTCTTACTAGTCAGATATATTCTTGTGCGGTGAATAGGGGGTGTTGAGTCCAGTTCACTGAAAAAGGAATAGGTCTTGTCTCTTACATATTGGGTTTATGGAACGGTATCTGAGCTAATTTGAAACCCTTGTTTTATGCATCACCCCACCTCACCTTTCCCGTTCAGCAGCCATAGTGTGTTTCCTAAACGTGTGACTCTGTTCTGTTTTGCAATTCAGTTCAAGTGTAGCGGTTTTTACATTCCCTCTCTAAGTGATATCTTATGATAAGTGTCTTTTTCTGTGTGACTTATTTCACTTAGAATCGTCGTACCTAAATCCACTCATCGTGCTGCTACTAGCCTTATGACGTGGATTTCATGGCTGAGTGATATTCCATTGTACATGAGGACCACAACTTCTTTATCCATTTTTCTCTTTCCTAGGATATTTAAGGTGTAATGAAGTGGGGGTTCTTGTCAACAGAGCAGCCCTAAACTTTGGGGTGCCTGTGTCTTGCTGATTTTTAGTTTTCCCAATTTATACGCCCATGAGTGGAAGTGCCCTATGCTCTCCAAGCTGTGTTTTTTAGATGTTTCAGAACACACCGTACACTTCTCCAGAGTGGCTGTTGGCAATTTACATCCCACCCATCAGCGTAGCAAGGCTCCCATTTCTCCATGGCCGGTCCTGCATTTCTGGTTTGGACACTTTTTTCCGCATGGCCCTTTTGCCCGCTGGGAAGCGAGACTTCTTTGGAGCGCTGATAGGCCTTTCCAGGTTGCTTGGTTGGCCTAAAAGGGCGTATGCGTTTTTTCCTGAATATATTCAGGAAAATATATTTTGAATATATTCAGGAAAAAACGCATACGCCCTTTTTGGCCAAGGGCATCATTGTCCACGTTTTGCCGCTTTTCATGTGCTTTCAAGGCGATTCGAATCTACCTCCTGAAATCTGTTTCCTGCAATTCTGCCTTGCTTTCAAAGCCTCTTCGTTGCCTTCCCTTAATATATTTGTGGACGAGAGGTATCATTTAAAACTCTGCAGGTTTGTGAATTGCAGTGCCCCTGAGCTCCATTTTTCAACTCGCTTTTTTGGGAGCTGGCCGCAAAAGCGCAGGATTGCTTCAGGCCCTCTTCTGGTTCTGGGGGGCAGGCTGAGCTTGTGCTTAATTCTTCTTCCTGATGGGAAAATAGAGTGACCTGTGCCTGTCCCAACCCCTAGAGCTAGTCTCTCATTGGTTCCCCCTCTTCCCGTTCATCCTCAGGACAAATTGCAACCTGTACGGAACAGGAGGTTAAAGGTGCTGATTCTCCAAGGAGGGAGATGGCTAGTAAATCGGCTGGAATGGCGAACCCGAGCAAAGGAGATGAGAAATGAGGTGCGTTTTAGAAACCTTTCCCAATCACACGGTGTACCATCTTCTGGGTTTCTCATGCCTGTTTTCGACGTAGGAAGATGCCCTTGAACCTGGAGATTTGGGACCCATGGGATGGGTACCATGCAGTATTACTTGAAAGGGTCTGCGTTGGCTCACCCAACCTCACCGAACCTCTCAGCCCCAAGAGTGTCCACCCTTATGTCTCAATCAGCTGTGGGTCTAGATATGGTCAATCCAGGTTGCATCACAGCCCGTGAACGAATTTTGTAAGAATTTCTCTCTCTTTCACTGTCTTTGTTTCACGGGTTTTGAAAAGTAATTTATTTTTATAATGGGGTTTAGCTGCTTTTCACGGCTGTGTTTATGCCGCTTTACACCCCCTTGACTCACTTACAGAGAGATATCAATACATAGGTTTGAAGATTCTTACTAGTCAGATATATTCTTGTGCGGTGAATAGGGGGTGTTGCGTCCAGTTCACTGAAAAAGGAATAGGTCTTGTCTCTTACATATTGGGTTTATGGAACGGTATCGGAGCTAATTTGAAACCCTTGTTTTATGCATCACCCCACCTCACCTTGCCCGTTCAGCAGCCATAGTGTGTTTCCTAAACGTGTGACTCTGTTCTGTTTTGCAATTCAGTTCAAGTGTAGCGGTTTTTACATTCCCTCTCTAAGTGATATCTTATGATAAGTGTCTTTTTCTGTGTGACTTATTTCACTTAGAATCGTCGTACCTAAATCCACTCATCGTGCTGCTACTAGCCTTATGACGTTGATTTCATGGCTGAGTGATATTCCATTGTACATGAGGACCACAACTTCTTTACCCATTTTTCTCTTTCCTAGGATATTTAAGGTGTAATGAAGTGGGGGTTCTTGTCAACAGAGCAGCCCTAAACTTTGGGGTTCCTGTGTCTTGCTGATTTTTAGTTTTCCCAATTTATACGCCCATGAGTGGAAGTGCCCTATGCTCTCCAAGCTGTGTTTTTTAGATGTTTCAGAACACACCGTACACTTCTCCAGAGTGGCTGTTGGCAATTTACATCCCACCCATCAGCGTAGCAAGGCTCCCATTTCTCCATGGCCGGTCCTGCATTTCTGGTTTGGACACTTTTTTCCGCATGGCCCTTTTGCCCGCTGGGAAGCGAGACTTCTTTGGAGCGCTGATTGGCCTTTCCAGGTTGCTTGGTTGGCCAAAAAGGGCGTATGCGTTTTTTCCTGAATATATTCAGGAAAAAACGCATACGCCCTTTTTGGCCAAGGGCATCATTGTCCACGTTTTGCCGCTTTTCATGTGCTTTCAAGGCGATTCGAATCTACCTCCTGAAATCTGTTTCCTGCAATTCTGCCTTGCTTTCAAAGCCTCTTCGTTGCCTTCCCTTAATATATTTGTGGACGAGAGGTATCATTTAAAACTCTGCAGGTTTGTGAATTGCAGTGCCCCTGAGCTCCATTTTTCAACTCGCTTTTTTGGGAGCTGGCCGCAAAAGCGCAGGATTGCTTCAGGCCCTCTTCTGGTTCTGGGGGGCAGGCTGAGCTTGTGCTTAATTCTTCTTCCTGATGGGAAAATAGAGTGACCTGTGCCTGTCCCAACACCTAGAGCTAGTCTCTCATTGGTTCCCCCTCTTCCCGTTCATCCTCAGGACAAATTGCAACCTGTACGGAACAGGAGGTTAAAGGTGCTGATTCTCCAAGGAGGGAGATGGCTAGTAAATCGGCTGGAATGGCGAACCCGAGCAAAGGAGATGAGAAATGAGGTGCGTTTTAGAAACCTTTCCCGATCACACGGTGTACCATCTTCTGGGTTTCTCATGCCTGTTTTCGACGTAGGAAGATGCCCTTGAACCTGGAGATTTGGGACCCATGGGATGGGTACCATGCAGTATTACTTGAAAGGGTCTGCGTTGGCTCACCCAACCTCACCGAACCTCTCAGCCCCAAGAGTGTCCACCCTTATGTCTCAATCAGCTGTGGGTCTAGATATGGTCAATCCAGGTTGCATCACAGCCCCTGAACGAATTTTGTAAGAATTTCTCTCTCTTTCACTGTCTTTGTTTCACGGGTTTTGAAAAGTAATTTATTTTTATAATGGGGTTTAGCTGCTTTTCACGGCTGTGTTTATGCCGCTTTACACCCCCTTGACTCACTTACAGAGAGATATCAATACATAGGTTTGAAGATTCTTACTAGTCAGATATATTCTTGTGCGGTGAATAGGGGGTGTTGCGTCCAGTTCACTGAAAAAGGAATAGGTCTTGTCTCTTACATATTGGGTTTATGGAACGGTATCGGAGCTAATTTGAAACCCTTGTTTTATGCATCACCCCACCTCACCTTTCCCGTTCAGCAGCCATAGTGTGTTTCCTAAACGTGTGACTCTGTTCTGTTTTGCAATTCAGTTCAAGTGTAGCGGTTTTTACATTCCCTCTCTAAGTGATATCTTATGATAAGTGTCTTTTTCTGTGTGACTTATTTCACTTAGAATCGTCGTACCTAAATCCACTCATCGTGCTGCTACTAGCCTTATGACGTTGATTTCATGGCTGAGTGATATTCCATTGTACATGAGGACCACAACTTCTTTACCCATTTTTCTCTTTCCTAGGATATTTAAGGTGTAATGAAGTGGGGGTTCTTGTCAACAGAGCAGCCCTAAACTTTGGGGTTCCTGTGTCTTGCTGATTTTTAGTTTTCCCAATTTATACGCCCATGAGTGGAAGTGCCCTATGCTCTCCAAGCTGTGTTTTTTAGATGTTTCAGAACACACCGTACACTTCTCCAGAGTGGCTGTTGGCAATTTACATCCCACCCATCAGCGTAGCAAGGCTCCCATTTCTCCATGGCCGGTCCTGCATTTCTGGTTTGGACACTTTTTTCCGCATGGCCCTTTTGCCCGCTGGGAAGCGAGACTTCTTTGGAGCGCTGATTGGCCTTTCCAGGTTGCTTGGTTGGCCAAAAAGGGCGTATGCGTTTTTTCCTGAATATATTCAGGAAAAAACGCATACGCCCTTTTTGGCCAAGGGCATCATTGTCCACGTTTTGCTGCTTTTCATGTGCTTTCAAGGCGATTCGAATCTACCTCCTGAAATCTGTTTCCTGCAATTCTGCCTTGCTTTCAAAGCCTCTTCGTTGCCTTCCCTTAATATATTTGTGGACGAGAGGTATCATTTAAAACTGTGCAGGTTTGTGAATTGCAGTGCCCCTGAGCTCCATTTTTCAACTCGCTTTTTTGGGAGCTGGCCGCAAAAGCGCAGGATTGCTTCAGGCCCTCTTCTGGTTCTGGGGGGCAGGCTGAGCTTGTGCTTAATTCTTCTTCCTGATGGGAAAATAGAGTGACCTGTGCCTGTCCCAACACCTAGAGCTAGTCTCTCATTGGTTCCCCCTCTTCCCGTTCATCCTCAGGACAAATTGCAACCTGTACGGAACAGGAGGTTAAAGGTGCTGATTCTCCAAGGAGGGAGATGGCTAGTAAATCGGCTGGAATGGCGAACCCGAGCAAAGGAGATGAGAAATGAGGTGCGTTTTAGAAACCTTTCCCGATCACACGGTGTACCATCTTCTGGGTTTCTCATGCCTGTTTTCGACGTAGGAAGATGCCCTTGAACCTGGAGATTTGGGACCCATGGGATGGGTACCATGCAGTATTACTTGAAAGGGTCTGCGTTGGCTCACCCAACCTCACCGAACCTCTCAGCCCCAAGAGTGTCCACCCTTATGTCTCAAACAGCTGTGGGTCTAGATATGGTCAATCCAGGTTGCATCACAGCCCGTGAACGAATTTTGTAAGAATTTCTCTCTCTTTCACTGTCTTTGTTTCACGGGTTTTGAAAAGTAATTTATTTTTATAATGGGGTTTAGCTGCTTTTCACGGCTGTGTTTATGCCGCTTTACACCCCCTTGACTCACTTACAGAGAGATATCAATACATAGGTTTGAAGATTCTTACTAGTCAGATATATTCTTGTGCGGTGAATAGGGGGTGTTGCGTCCAGTTCACTGAAAAAGGAATAGGTCTTGTCTCTTACATATTGGGTTTATGGAACGGTATCGGAGCTAATTTGAAACCCTTGTTTTATGCATCACCCCACCTCACCTTGCCCGTTCAGCAGCCATAGTGTGTTTCCTAAACGTGTGACTCTGTTCTGTTTTGCAATTCAGTTCAAGTGTAGCGGTTTTTACATTCCCTCTCTAAGTGATATCTTATGATAAGTGTCTTTTTCTGTGTGACTTATTTCACTTAGAATCGTCGTACCTAAATCCACTCATCGTGCTGCTACTAGCCTTATGACGTTGATTTCATGGCTGAGTGATATTCCATTGTACATGAGGACCACAACTTCTTTACCCATTTTTCTCTTTCCTAGGATATTTAAGGTGTAATGAAGTGGGGGTTCTTGTCAACAGAGCAGCCCTAAACTTTGGGGTTCCTGTGTCTTGCTGATTTTTAGTTTTCCCAATTTATACGCCCATGAGTGGAAGTGCCCTATGCTCTCCAAGCTGTGTTTTTTAGATGTTTCAGAACACACCGTACACTTCTCCAGAGTGGCTGTTGGCAATTTACATCCCACCCATCAGCGTAGCAAGGCTCCCATTTCTCCATGGCCGGTCCTGCATTTCTGGTTTGGACACTTTTTTCCGCATGGCCCTTTTGCCCGCTGGGAAGCGAGACTTCTTTGGAGCGCTGATTGGCCTTTCCAGGTTGCTTGGTTGGCCAAAAAGGGCGTATGCGTTTTTTCCTGAATATATTCAGGAAAAAACGCATACGCCCTTTTTGGCCAAGGGCATCATTGTCCACGTTTTGCCGCTTTTCATGTGCTTTCAAGGCGATTCGAATCTACCTCCTGAAATCTGTTTCCTGCAATTCTGCCTTGCTTTCAAAGCCTCTTCGTTGCCTTCCCTTAATATATTTGTGGACGAGAGGTATCATTTAAAACTCTGCAGGTTTGTGAATTGCAGTGCCCCTGAGCTCCATTTTTCAACTCGCTTTTTTGGGAGCTGGCCGCAAAAGCGCAGGATTGCTTCAGGCCCTCTTCTGGTTCTGGGGGGCAGGCTGAGCTTGTGCTTAATTCTTCTTCCTGATGGGAAAATAGAGTGACCTGTGCCTGTCCCAACACCTAGAGCTAGTCTCTCATTGGTTCCCCCTCTTCCCGTTCATCCTCAGGACAAATTGCAACCTGTACGGAACAGGAGGTTAAAGGTGCTGATTCTCCAAGGAGGGAGATGGCTAGTAAATCGGCTGGAATGGCGAACCCGAGCAAAGGAGATGAGAAATGAGGTGCGTTTTAGAAACCTTTCCCGATCACACGGTGTACCATCTTCTGGGTTTCTCATGCCTGTTTTCGACGTAGGAAGATGCCCTTGAACCTGGAGATTTGGGACCCATGGGATGGGTACCATGCAGTATTACTTGAAAGGGTCTGCGTTGGCTCACCCAACCTCACCGAACCTCTCAGCCCCAAGAGTGTCCACCCTTATGTCTCAATCAGCTGTGGGTCTAGATATGGTCAATCCAGGTTGCATCACAGCCCCTGAACGAATTTTGTAAGAATTTCTCTCTCTTTCACTGTCTTTGTTTCACGGGTTTTGAAAAGTAATTTATTTTTATAATGGGGTTTAGCTGCTTTTCACGGCTGTGTTTATGCCGCTTTACACCCCCTTGACTCACTTACAGAGAGATATCAATACATAGGTTTGAAGATTCTTACTAGTCAGATATATTCTTGTGCGGTGAATAGGGGGTGTTGCGTCCAGTTCACTGAAAAAGGAATAGGTCTTGTCTCTTACATATTGGGTTTATGGAACGGTATCGGAGCTAATTTGAAACCCTTGTTTTATGCATCACCCCACCTCACCTTTCCCGTTCAGCAGCCATAGTGTGTTTCCTAAACGTGTGACTCTGTTCTGTTTTGCAATTCAGTTCAAGTGTAGCGGTTTTTACATTCCCTCTCTAAGTGATATCTTATGATAAGTGTCTTTTTCTGTGTGACTTATTTCACTTAGAATCGTCGTACCTAAATCCACTCATCGTGCTGCTACTAGCCTTATGACGTTGATTTCATGGCTGAGTGATATTCCATTGTACATGAGGACCACAACTTCTTTACCCATTTTTCTCTTTCCTAGGATATTTAAGGTGTAATGAAGTGGGGGTTCTTGTCAACAGAGCAGCCCTAAACTTTGGGGTGCCTGTGTCTTGCTGATTTTTAGTTTTCCCAATTTATACGCCCATGAGTGGAAGTGCCCTATGCTCTCCAAGCTGTGTTTTTTAGATGTTTCAGAACACACCGTACACTTCTCCAGAGTGGCTGTTGGCAATTTACATCCCACCCATCAGCGTAGCAAGGCTCCCATTTCTCCATGGCCGGTCCTGCATTTCTGGTTTGGACACTTTTTTCCGCATGGCCCTTTTGCCCGCTGGGAAGCGAGACTTCTTTGGAGCGCTGATTGGCCTTTCCAGGTTGCTTGGTTGGCCAAAAAGGGCGTATGCGTTTTTTCCTGAATATATTCAGGAAAAAACGCATACGCCCTTTTTGGCCAAGGGCATCATTGTCCACGTTTTGCTGCTTTTCATGTGCTTTCAAGGCGATTCGAATCTACCTCCTGAAATCTGTTTCCTGCAATTCTGCCTTGCTTTCAAAGCCTCTTCGTTGCCTTCCCTTAATATATTTGTGGACGAGAGGTATCATTTAAAACTCTGCAGGTTTGTGAATTGCAGTGCCCCTGAGCTCCATTTTTCAACTCGCTTTTTTGGGAGCTGGCCGCAAAAGCGCAGGATTGCTTCAGGCCCTCTTCTGGTTCTGGGGGGCAGGCTGAGCTTGTGCTTAATTCTTCTTCCTGATGGGAAAATAGAGTGACCTGTGCCTGTCCCAACACCTAGAGCTAGTCTCTCATTGGTTCCCCCTCTTCCCGTTCATCCTCAGGACAAATTGCAACCTGTACGGAACAGGAGGTTAAAGGTGCTGATTCTCCAAGGAGGGAGATGGCTAGTAAATCGGCTGGAATGGCGAACCCGAGCAAAGGAGATGAGAAATGAGGTGCGTTTTAGAAACCTTTCCCGATCACACGGTGTACCATCTTCTGGGTTTCTCATGCCTGTTTTCGACGTAGGAAGATGCCCTTGAACCTGGAGATTTGGGACCCATGGGATGGGTACCATGCAGTATTACTTGAAAGGGTCTGCGTTGGCTCACCCAACCTCACCGAACCTCTCAGCCCCAAGAGTGTCCACCCTTATGTCTCAAACAGCTGTGGGTCTAGATATGGTCAATCCAGGTTGCATCACAGCCCGTGAACGAATTTTGTAAGAATTTCTCTCTCTTTCACTGTCTTTGTTTCACGGGTTTTGAAAAGTAATTTATTTTTATAATGGGGTTTAGCTGCTTTTCACGGCTGTGTTTATGCCGCTTTACACCCCCTTGACTCACTTACAGAGAGATATCAATACATAGGTTTGAAGATTCTTACTAGTCAGATATATTCTTGTGCGGTGAATAGGGGGTGTTGCGTCCAGTTCACTGAAAAAGGAATAGGTCTTGTCTCTTACATATTGGGTTTATGGAACGGTATCTGAGCTAATTTGAAACCCTTGTTTTATGCATCACCCCACCTCACCTTTCCCGTTCAGCAGCCATAGTGTGTTTCCTAAACGTGTGACTCTGTTCTGTTTTGCAATTCAGTTCAAGTGTAGCGGTTTTTACATTCCCTCTCTAAGTGATATCTTATGATAAGTGTCTTTTTCTGTGTGACTTATTTCACTTAGAATCGTCGTACCTAAATCCACTCATCGTGCTGCTACTAGCCTTATGACGTTGATTTCATGGCTGAGTGATATTCCATTGTACATGAGGACCACAACTTCTTTACCCATTTTTCTCTTTCCTATGATATTTAAGGTGTAATGAAGTGGGGGTTCTTGTCAACAGAGCAGCCCTAAACTTTGGGGTTCCTGTGTCTTGCTGATTTTTAGTTTTCCCAATTTATACGCCCATGAGTGGAAGTGCCCTATGCTCTCCAAGCTGTGTTTTTTAGATGTTTCAGAACACACCGTACACTTCTCCAGAGTGGCTGTTGGCAATTTACATCCCACCCATCAGCGTAGCAAGGCTCCCATTTCTCCATGGCCGGTCCTGCATTTCTGGTTTGGACACATTTTTCCGCATGGCCCTTTTGCCCGCTGGGAAGCGAGACTTCTTTGGAGCGCTGATTGGCCTTTCCAGGTTGCTTGGTTGGCCAAAAAGGGCGTATGCGTTTTTTCCTGAATATATTCAGGAAAAAACGCATACGCCCTTTTTGGCCAAGGGCATCATTGTCCACGTTTTGCTGCTTTTCATGTGCTTTCAAGGCGATTCGAATCTACCTCCTGAAATCTGTTTCCTGCAATTCTGCCTTGCTTTCAAAGCCTCTTCGTTGCCTTCCCTTAATATATTTGTGGACGAGAGGTATCATTTAAAACTCTGCAGGTTTGTGAATTGCAGTGCCCCTGAGCTCCATTTTTCAACTCGCTTTTTTGGGAGCTGGCCGCAAAAGCGCAGGATTGCTTCAGGCCCTCTTCTGGTTCTGGGGGGCAGGCTGAGCTTGTGCTTAATTCTTCTTCCTGATGGGAAAATAGAGTGACCTGTGCCTGTCCCAACACCTAGAGCTAGTCTCTCATTGGTTCCCCCTCTTCCCGTTCATCCTCAGGACAAATTGCAACCTGTACGGAACAGGAGGTTAAAGGTGCTGATTCTCCAAGGAGGGAGATGGCTAGTAAATCGGCTGGAATGGCGAACCCGAGCAAAGGAGATGAGAAATGAGGTGCGTTTTAGAAACCTTTCCCGATCACACGGTGTACCATCTTCTGGGTTTCTCATGCCTGTTTTCGACGTAGGAAGATGCCCTTGAACCTGGAGATTTGGGACCCATGGGATGGGTACCATGCAGTATTACTTGAAAGGGTCTGCGTTGGCTCACCCAACCTCACCGAACCTCTCAGCCCCAAGAGTGTCCACCCTTATGTCTCAAACAGCTGTGGGTCTAGATATGGTCAATCCAGGTTGCATCACAGCCCGTGAACGAATTTTGTAAGAATTTCTCTCTCTTTCACTGTCTTTGTTTCACGGGTTTTGAAAAGTAATTTATTTTTATAATGGGGTTTAGCTGCTTTTCACGGCTGTGTTTATGCCGCTTTACACCCCCTTGACTCACTTACAGAGAGATATCAATACATAGGTTTGAAGATTCTTACTAGTCAGATATATTCTTGTGCGGTGAATAGGGGGTGTTGCGTCCAGTTCACTGAAAAAGGAATAGGTCTTGTCTCTTACATATTGGGTTTATGGAACGGTATCGGAGCTAATTTGAAACCCTTGTTTTATGCATCACCCCACCTCACCTTTCCCGTTCAGCAGCCATAGTGTGTTTCCTAAACGTGTGACTCTGTTCTGTTTTGCAATTCAGTTCAAGTGTAGCGGTTTTTACATTCCCTCTCTAAGTGATATCTTATGATAAGTGTCTTTTTCTGTGTGACTTATTTCACTTAGAATCGTCGTACCTAAATCCACTCATCGTGCTGCTACTAGCCTTATGACGTTGATTTCATGGCTGAGTGATATTCCATTGTACATGAGGACCACAACTTCTTTACCCATTTTTCTCTTTCCTAGGATATTTAAGGTGTAATGAAGTGGGGGTTCTTGTCAACAGAGCAGCCCTAAACTTTGGGGTTCCTGTGTCTTGCTGATTTTTAGTTTTCCCAATTTATACGCCCATGAGTGGAAGTGCCCTATGCTCTCCAAGCTGTGTTTTTTAGATGTTTCAGAACACACCGTACACTTCTCCAGAGTGGCTGTTGGCAATTTACATCCCACCCATCAGCGTAGCAAGGCTCCCATTTCTCCATGGCCGGTCCTGCATTTCTGGTTTGGACACTTTTTTCCGCATGGCCCTTTTGCCCGCTGGGAAGCGAGACTTCTTTGGAGCGCTGATTGGCCTTTCCAGGTTGCTTGGTTGGCCAAAAAGGGCGTATGCGTTTTTTCCTGAATATATTCAGGAAAAAACGCATACGCCCTTTTTGGCCAAGGGCATCATTGTCCACGTTTTGCCGCTTTTCATGTGCTTTCAAGGCGATTCGAATCTACCTCCTGAAATCTGTTTCCTGCAATTCTGCCTTGCTTTCAAAGCCTCTTCGTTGCCTTCCCTTAATATATTTGTGGACGAGAGGTATCATTTAAAACTCTGCAGGTTTGTGAATTGCAGTGCCCCTGAGCTCCATTTTTCAACTCGCTTTTTTGGGAGCTGGCCGCAAAAGCGCAGGATTGCTTCAGGCCCTCTTCTGGTTCTGGGGGGCAGGCTGAGCTTGTGCTTAATTCTTCTTCCTGATGGGAAAATAGAGTGACCTGTGCCTGTCCCAACACCTAGAGCTAGTCTCTCATTGGTTCCCCCTCTTCCCGTTCATCCTCAGGACAAATTGCAACCTGTACGGAACAGGAGGTTAAAGGTGCTGATTCTCCAAGGAGGGAGATGGCTAGTAAATCGGCTGGAATGGCGAACCCGAGCAAAGGAGATGAGAAATGAGGTGCGTTTTAGAAACCTTTCCCGATCACACGGTGTACCATCTTCTGGGTTTCTCATGCCTGTTTTCGACGTAGGAAGATGCCCTTGAACCTGGAGATTTGGGACCCATGGGATGGGTACCATGCAGTATTACTTGAAAGGGTCTGCGTTGGCTCACCCAACCTCACCGAACCTCTCAGCCCCAAGAGTGTCCACCCTTATGTCTCAATCAGCTGTGGGTCTAGATATGGTCAATCCAGGTTGCATCACAGCCCCTGAACGAATTTTGTAAGAATTTCTCTCTCTTTCACTGTCTTTGTTTCACGGGTTTTGAAAAGTAATTTATTTTTATAATGGGGTTTAGCTGCTTTTCACGGCTGTGTTTATGCCGCTTTACACCCCCTTGACTCACTTACAGAGAGATATCAATACATAGGTTTGAAGATTCTTACTAGTCAGATATATTCTTGTGCGGTGAATAGGGGGTGTTGCGTCCAGTTCACTGAAAAAGGAATAGGTCTTGTCTCTTACATATTGGGTTTATGGAACGGTATCGGAGCTAATTTGAAACCCTTGTTTTATGCATCACCCCACCTCACCTTTCCCGTTCAGCAGCCATAGTGTGTTTCCTAAACGTGTGACTCTGTTCTGTTTTGCAATTCAGTTCAAGTGTAGCGGTTTTTACATTCCCTCTCTAAGTGATATCTTATGATAAGTGTCTTTTTCTGTGTGACTTATTTCACTTAGAATCGTCGTACCTAAATCCACTCATCGTGCTGCTACTAGCCTTATGACGTTGATTTCATGGCTGAGTGATATTCCATTGTACATGAGGACCACAACTTCTTTACCCATTTTTCTCTTTCCTAGGATATTTAAGGTGTAATGAAGTGGGGGTTCTTGTCAACAGAGCAGCCCTAAACTTTGGGGTGCCTGTGTCTTGCTGATTTTTAGTTTTCCCAATTTATACGCCCATGAGTGGAAGTGCCCTATGCTCTCCAAGCTGTGTTTTTTAGATGTTTCAGAACACACCGTACACTTCTCCAGAGTGGCTGTTGGCAATTTACATCCCACCCATCAGCGTAGCAAGGCTCCCATTTCTCCATGGCCGGTCCTGCATTTCTGGTTTGGACACTTTTTTCCGCATGGCCCTTTTGCCCGCTGGGAAGCGAGACTTCTTTGGAGCGCTGATTGGCCTTTCCAGGTTGCTTGGTTGGCCAAAAAGGGCGTATGCGTTTTTTCCTGAATATATTCAGGAAAAAACGCATACGCCCTTTTTGGCCAAGGGCATCATTGTCCACGTTTTGCCGCTTTTCATGTGCTTTCAAGGCGATTCGAATCTACCTCCTGAAATCTGTTAACGGCAATTCTGCCTTGCTTTCAAAGCCTCTTCGTTGCCTTCCCTTAATATATTTGTGGACGAGAGGTATCATTTAAAACTCTGCAGGTTTGTGAATTGCAGTGCCCCTGAGCTCCATTTTTCAACTCGCTTTTTTGGGAGCTGGCCGCAAAAGCGCAGGATTGCTTCAGGCCCTCTTCTGGTTCTGGGGGGCAGGCTGAGCTTGTGCTTAATTCTTCTTCCTGATGGGAAAATAGAGTGACCTGTGCCTGTCCCAACACCTAGAGCTAGTCTCTCATTGGTTCCCCCTCTTCCCGTTCATCCTCAGGACAAATTGCAACCTGTACGGAACAGGAGGTTAAAGGTGCTGATTCTCCAAGGAGGGAGATGGCTAGTAAATCGGCTGGAATGGCGAACCCGAGCAAAGGAGATGAGAAATGAGGTGCGTTTTAGAAACCTTTCCCGATCACACGGTGTACCATCTTCTGGGTTTCTCATGCCTGTTTTCGACGTAGGAAGATGCCCTTGAACCTGGAGATTTGGGACCCATGGGATGGCTACCATGCAGTATTACTTGAAAGGGTCTGCGTTGGCTCACCCAACCTCACCGAACCTCTCAGCCCCAAGAGTGTCCACCCTTATGTCTCAATCAGCTGTGGGTCTAGATATGGTCAATCCAGGTTGCATCACAGCCCGTGAACGAATTTTGTAAGAATTTCTCTCTCTTTCACTGTCTTTGTTTCACGGGTTTTGAAAAGTAATTTATTTTTATAATGGGGTTTAGCTGCTTTTCACGGCTGTGTTTATGCCGCTTTACACCCCCTTGACTCACTTACAGAGAGATATCAATACATAGGTTTGAAGATTCTTACTAGTCAGATATATTCTTGTGCGGTGAATAGGGGGTGTTGAGTCCAGTTCACTGAAAAAGGAATAGGTCTTGTCTCTTACATATTGGGTTTATGGAACGGTATCTGAGCCAATTTGAAACCCTTGTTTTATGCATCACCCCACCTCACCTTTCCCGTTCAGCAGCCATAGTGTGTTTCCTAAACGTGTGACTCTGTTCTGTTTTGCAATTCAGTTCAAGTGTAGCGGTTTTTACATTCCCTCTCTAAGTGATATCTTATGATAAGTGTCTTTTTCTGTGTGACTTATTTCACTTAGAATTGTCGTAGCTAAATCCACTCATCGTGCTGCTACTAGCCTTATGACGTTGATTTCATGGCTGAGTGATATTCCATTGTACATGAGGACCCCAACTTCTTTATCCATTTTTCTCTTTCCTAGGATATTTAAGGTGTAATGAAGTGGGGGTTCTTGTCAACAGAGCAGCCCTAAACTTTGGGGTGCCTGTGTCTTGCTGATTTTTAGTTTTCCCAATTTATACGCCCATGAGTGGAAGTGCCCTATGCTCTCCAAGCTGTGTTTTTTAGATGTTTCAGAACACACCGTACACTTCTCCAGAGTGGCTGTTGGCAATTTACATCCCACCCATCAGCGTAGCAAGGCTCCCATTTCTCCATGGCCGGTCCTGCATTTCTGGTTTGGACACTTTTTTCCACATGGCCCTTTTGCCCGCTGGGAAGCGAGACTTCTTTGGAGCGCTGATTGGCCTTTCCAGGTTGCTTGGTTGGCCAAAAAGGGCGTATGCGTTTTTTCCTGAATATATTCAGGAAAAAACGCATACGCCCTTTTTGGCCAAGGGCATCATTGTCCACGTTTTGCCGCTTTTCATGTGCTTTCAAGGCGATTCGAATCTACCTCCTGAAATCTGTTTCCTGCAATTCTGCCTTGCTTTCAAAGCCTCTTCGTTGCCTTCCCTTAGTATATTTGTGGACGAGAGGTATCATTTAAAACTCTGCAGGTTTGTGAATTGCAGGGCCCCTGAGCTCCATTTTTCAACTCGCTTTTTTGGGAGCTGGCCGCAAAAGCGCAGGATTGCTTCAGGCCCTCTTTTGGTTCTGGGGGGCAGGCTGAGCTTGTGCTTAATTCTTCTTCCTGATGGGAAAATAGAGTGACCTGTGCCTGTCCCAACACCTAGAGCTAGTCTCTCATTGGTTCCCCCTCTTCCCGTTCATCCTCAGGACAAATTGCAACCTGTACGGAACAGGAGGTTAAAGGTGCTGATTCTCCATGGAGGGAGATGGCTAGTAAATCGGCTGGAATGGCGAACCCGAGCAAAGGAGATGAGAAATGAGGTGCGTTTTAGAAACCTTTCCCGATCACACGGTGTACCATCTTCTGGGTTTCTCATGCCTGTTTTCGACGTAGGAAGATGCCCTTGAACCTGGAGATTTGGGACCCATGGGATGGGTACAATGCAGTATTACTTGAAAGGGTCTGCGTTGGCTCACCCAACCTCACCGAACCTCTCAGCCCCAAGAGTGTCCACCCTTATGTCTCAATCAGCTCTGGGTCTAGATATGGTCAATCCAGGTTGCATCAAAGCCCCTGAACGAATTTTGTAAGAATTTCTCTCTCTTTCACTGTCTTTGTTTCACGGGTTTTGAAAAGTAATTTATTTTTATAATGGGGTTTAGCTGCTTTTCACGGCTGTGTTTATGCCGCTTTACACCCCCTTGACTCACTCACAGAGAGATATCAATACATAGGTTTGAAGATTCTTACTAGTCAGATATATTCTTGTGCGGTGAATAGGGGGTGTTGAGTCCAGTTCACTGAAAAAGGAATAGGTCTTGTCTCTTACATATTGGGTTTATGGAACGGTATCGGAGCTAATTTGAAACCCTTGTTTTATGCATCACCCCACCTCACCTTGCCCGTTCAGCAGCCATAGTGTGTTTTCTAAACGTGTGACTCTGTTCTGTTTTGTAATTCAGTTCAAGTGTAGCGGTTTTTACATTCCCTCTCTAAGTGATATCTTATGATAAGTGTCTTTTTCTGTGTGACTTATTTCACTTAGAATCGTCGTACCTAAATCCACTCATCGTGCTGCTACTAGCCTTATGACGTTGATTTCATGGCTGAGTGATATTCCATTGTACATGAGGACCACAATGTCTTTACCCATTTTTCTCTTTCCTAGGATATTTAAGGTGTAATGAAGTGGCGGTTCTTGTCAACAGAGCAGCCCTAAACTTTGGGGTGCCTGTGTCTTGCTGATTTTTAGTTTTCCCAATTTATACGCCCATGAGTGGAAGTGCCCTATGCTCTCCAAGCTGTGTTTTTTAGATGTTTCAGAACACACCGTACACTTCTCCAGAGTGGCTGTTGGCAATTTACATCCCACCCATCAGCGTAGCAAGGCTCCCATTTCTCCATGGCCGGTCCTGCATTTCTGGTTTGGACACTTTTTTCCGCATGGCCTTTTTGCCCGCTGGGAAGCGAGACTTCTTTGGAGCGCTGATTGGCCTTTCCAGGTTGCTTGGTTGGCCAAAAAGGGCGTATGCGTTTTTTCCTGAATATATTCAGGAAAAAACGCATACGCCCTTTTTGGCCAAGGGCATCATTGTCCACGTTTTGCCGCTTTTCATGTGCTTTCAAGGCGATTCGAATCTACCTCCTGAAATCTGTTTACTGCAATTCTGCCTTGCTTTCAAAGCCTCTTCGTTGCCTTCCCTTAATATATTTGTGGACGAGAGGTATCATTTAAAACTCTGCAGGTTTGTGAATTGCAGGGCCCCTGAGCTCCATTTTTCAACTCGCTTTTTTGGGAGCTGGCCGCAAAAGCGCAGGATTGCTTCAGGCCCTCTTCTGGTTCTGGGGGGCAGGCTGAGCTTGTGCTTAATTCTTCTTCCTGATGGGAAAATAGAGTGACCTGTGCCTGTCCCAACACCTAGAGCTAGTCTCTCATTGGTTCCCCCTCTTCCCGTTCATCCTCAGGACAAATTGCAACCTGTACGGAACAGGAGGTTAAAGGTGCTGTTTCTCCAAGGAGGGAGATGGCTAGTAAATCGGCTGGAATGGCGAACCCGAGCAAAGGAGATGAGAAATGAGGTGCGTTTTAGAAACCTTTCCCGATCACACGGTGTACCATCTTCTGGGTTTCTCATGCCTGTTTTCGACGTAGGAAGATGCCCTTGAACCTGGAGATTTGGGACCCATGGGATGGCTACCATGCAGTATTACTTGAAAGGGTCTGCGTTGGCTCACCCAACCTCACCGAACCTCTCAGCCCCAAGAGTGTCCACCCTTATGTCTCAATCAGCTGTGGGTCTAGATATGGTCAATCCAGGTTGCATCACAGCCCCTGAACGAATTTTGTAAGAATTTCTCTCTCTTTCACTGTCTTTGTTTCACGGGTTTTGAAAAGTAATTTATTTTTATAATGGGGTTTAGCTGCTTTTCACGGCTGTGTTTATGCCGCTTTACACCCCCTTGACTCACTTACAGAGAGATATCAATACATAGGTTTGAAGATTCTTACTAGTCAGATATATTCTTGTGCGGTGAATAGGGGGTGTTGAGTCCAGTTCACTGAAAAAGGAATAGGTCTTGTCTCTTACATATTGGGTTTATGGAACGGTATCTGAGCCAATTTGAAACCCTTGTTTTATGCATCACCCCACCTCACCTTTCCCGTTCAGCAGCCATAGTGTGTTTCCTAAACGTGTGACTCTGTTCTGTTTTGCAATTCAGTTCAAGTGTAGCGGTTTTTACATTCCCTCTCTAAGTGATATCTTATGATAAGTGTCTTTTTCTGTGTGACTTATTTCACTTAGAATTGTCGTAGCTTAATCCACTCATCGTGCTGCTACTAGCCTTATGACGTGGATTTCATGGCTGAGTGATATTCCATTGTACATGAGGACCCCAACTTCTTTATCCATTTTTCTCTTTCCTAGGATATTTAAGGTGTAATGAAGTGGGGGTTCTTGTCAACAGAGCAGCCCTAAACTTTGGGGTGCCTGTGTCTTGCTGATTTTTAGTTTTCCCAATTTATACGCCCATGAGTGGAAGTGCCCTATGCTCTCCAAGCTGTGTTTTTTAGATGTTTCAGAACACACCGTACACTTCTCCAGAGTGGCTGTTGGCAATTTACATCCCACCCATCAGCGTAGCAAGGCTCCCATTTCTCCATGGCCGGTCCTGCATTTCTGGTTTGGACACTTTTTTCCGCATGGCCCTTTTGCCCGCTGGGAAGCGAGACTTCTTTGGAGCGCTGATTGGCCTTTCCAGGTTGCTTGGTTGGCCAAAAAGGGCGTATGCGTTTTTTCCTGAATATATTCAGGAAAAAACGCATACGCCCTTTTTGGCCAAGGGCATCATTGTCCACGTTTTGCCGCTTTTCATGTGCTTTCAAGGCGATTCGAATCTACCTCCTGAAATCTGTTTCCTGCAATTCTGCCTTGCTTTCAAAGCCTCTTCGTTGCCTTCCCTTAATATATTTGTGGACGAGAGGTATCATTTAAAACTCTGCAGGTTTGTGAATTGCAGTGCCCCTGAGCTCCATTTTTCAACTCGCTTTTTTGGGAGCTGGCCGCAAAAGCGCAGGATTGCTTCAGGCCCTCTTCTGGTTCTGGGGGGCAGGCTGAGCTTGTGCTTAATTCTTCTTCCTGATGGGAAAATAGAGTGACCTGTGCCTGTCCCAACACCTAGAGCTAGTCTCTCATTGGTTCCCCCTCTTCCCGTTCATCCTCAGGACAAATTGCAACCTGTACGGAACAGGAGGTTAAAGGTGCTGTTTCTCCAAGGAGGGAGATGGCTAGTAAATCGGCTGGAATGGCGAACCCGAGCAAAGGAGATGAGAAATGAGGTGCGTTTTAGAAACCTTTCCCGATCACACGGTGTACCATCTTCTGGGTTTCTCATGCCTGTTTTCGACGTAGGAAGATGCCCTTGAACCTGGAGATTTGGGACCCATGGGATGGGTACCATGCAGTATTACTTGAAAGGGTCTGCGTTGGCTCACCCAACCTCACCGAACCTCTCAGCCCCAAGAGTGTCCACCCTTATGTCTCAATCAGCTGTGGGTCTAGATATGGTCAATCCAGGTTGCATCACAGCCCCTGAACGAATTTTGTAAGAATTTTTCTCTCTTTCACTGTCTTTGTTTCACGGGTTTTGAAAAGTAATTTATTTTTATAATGGGGTTTAGCTGCTTTTCACGGCTGTGTTTATGCCGCTTTACACCCCCTTGACTCACTTACAGAGAGATATCAATACATAGGTTTGAAGATTCTTACTAGTCAGATATATTCTTGTGCGGTGAATAGGGGGTGTTGAGTCCAGTTCACTGAAAAAGGAATAGGTCTTGTCTCTTACATATTGGGTTTATGGAACGGTATCTGAGCCAATTTGAAACCCTTGTTTTATGCATCACCCCACCTCACCTTTCCCGTTCAGCAGCCATAGTGTGTTTCCTAAACGTGTGACTCTGTTCTGTTTTGCAATTCAGTTCAAGTGTAGCGGTTTTTACATTCCCTCTCTAAGTGATATCTTATGATAAGTGTCTTTTTCTGTGTGACTTATTTCACTTAGAATTGTCGTAGCTAAATCCACTCATCGTGCTGCTACTAGCCTTATGACGTTGATTTCATGGCTGAGTGATATTCCATTGTACATGAGGACCCCAACTTCTTTATCCATTTTTCTCTTTCCTAGGATATTTAAGGTGTAATGAAGTGGGGGTTCTTGTCAACAGAGCAGCCCTAAACTTTGGGGTGCCTGTGTCTTGCTGATTTTTAGTTTTCCCAATTTATACGCCCATGAGTGGAAGTGCCCTATGCTCTCCAAGCTGTGTTTTTTAGATGTTTCAGAACACACCGTACACTTCTCCAGAGTGGCTGTTGGCAATTTACATCCCACCCATCAGCGTAGCAAGGCTCCCATTTCTCCATGGCCGGTCCTGCATTTCTGGTTTGGACACTTTTTTCCGCATGGCCCTTTTGCCCGCTGGGAAGCGAGACTTCTTTGGAGCGCTGATTGGCCTTTCCAGGTTGCTTGGTTGGCCAAAAAGGGCGTATGCGTTTTTTCCTGAATATATTCAGGAAAAAACGCATACGCCCTTTTTGGCCAAGGGCATCATTGTCCACGTTTTGCCGCTTTTCATGTGCTTTCAAGGCGATTCGAATCTACCTCCTGAAATCTGTTTCCTGCAATTCTGCCTTGCTTTCAAAGCCTCTTCGTTGCCTTCCCTTAATATATTTGTGGACGAGAGGTATCATTTAAAACTCTGCAGGTTTGTGAATTGCAGTGCCCCTGAGCTCCATTTTTCAACTCGCTTTTTTGGGAGCTGGCCGCAAAAGCGCAGGATTGCTTCAGGCCCTCTTCTGGTTCTGGGGGGCAGGCTGAGCTTGTGCTTAATTCTTCTTCCTGATGGGAAAATAGAGTGACCTGTGCCTGTCCCAACACCTAGAGCTAGTCTCTCATTGGTTCCCCCTCTTCCCGTTCATCCTCAGGACAAATTGCAACCTGTACGGAACAGGAGGTTAAAGGTGCTGTTTCTCCAAGGAGGGAGATGGCTAGTAAATCGGCTGGAATGGCGAACCCGAGCAAAGGAGATGAGAAATGAGGTGCGTTTTAGAAACCTTTCCCGATCACACGGTGTACCATCTTCTGGGTTTCTCATGCCTGTTTTCGACGTAGGAAGATGCCCTTGAACCTGGAGATTTGGGACCCATGGGATGGGTACCATGCAGTATTACTTGAAAGGGTCTGCGTTGGCTCACCCAACCTCACCGAACCTCTCAGCCCCAAGAGTGTCCACCCTTATGTCTCAATCAGCTGTGGGTCTAGATATGGTCAATCCAGGTTGCATCACAGCCCCTGAACGAATTTTGTAAGAATTTCTCTCTCTTTCACTGTCTTTGTTTCACGGGTTTTGAAAAGTAATTTATTTTTATAATGGGGTTTAGCTGCTTTTCACGGCTGTGTTTATGCCGCTTTACACCCCCTTGACTCACTTACAGAGAGATATCAATACATAGGTTTGAAGATTCTTACTAGTCAGATATATTCTTGTGCGGTGAATAGGGGGTGTTGAGTCCAGTTCACTGAAAAAGGAATAGGTCTTGTCTCTTACATATTGGGTTTATGGAACGGTATCTGAGCCAATTTGAAACCCTTGTTTTATGCCTCACCCCACCTCACCTTTCCCGTTCAGCAGCCATAGTGTGTTTCCTAAACGTGTGACTCTGTTCTGTTTTGCAATTCAGTTCAAGTGTAGCGGTTTTTACATTCCCTCTCTAAGTGATATCTTATGATAAGTGTCTTTTTCTGTGTGACTTATTTCACTTAGAATTGTCGTAGCTAAATCCACTCATCGTGCTGCTACTAGCCTTATGACGTGGATTTCATGGCTGAGTGATATTCCATTGTACATGAGGACCCCAACTTCTTTATCCATTTTTCTCTTTCCTAGGATATTTAAGGTGTAATGAAGTGGGGGTTCTTGTCAACAGAGCAGCCCTAAACTTTGGGGTGCCTGTGTCTTGCTGATTTTTAGTTTTCCCAATTTATACGCCCATGAGTGGAAGTGCCCTATGCTCTCCAAGCTGTGTTTTTTAGATGTTTCAGAACACACCGTACACTTCTCCAGAGTGGCTGTTGGCAATTTACATCCCACCCATCAGCGTAGCAAGGCTCCCATTTCTCCATGGCCGGTCCTGCATTTCTGGTTTGGACACTTTTTTCCGCATGGCCCTTTTGCCCGCTGGGAAGCGAGACTTCTTTGGAGCGCTGATTGGCCTTTCCAGGTTGCTTGGTTGGCCAAAAAGGGCGTATGCGTTTTTTCCTGAATATATTCAGGAAAAAACGCATACGCCCTTTTTGGCCAAGGGCATCATTGTCCACGTTTTGCCGCTTTTCATGTGCTTTCAAGGCGATTCGAATCTACCTCCTGAAATCTGTTTCCTGCAATTCTGCCTTGCTTTCAAAGCCTCTTCGTTGCCTTCCCTTAATATATTTGTGGACGAGAGGTATCATTTAAAACTCTGCAGGTTTGTGAATTGCAGTGCCCCTGAGCTCCATTTTTCAACTCGCTTTTTTGGGAGCTGGCCGCAAAAGCGCAGGATTGCTTCAGGCCCTCTTCTGGTTCTGGGGGGCAGGCTGAGCTTGTGCTTAATTCTTCTTCCTGATGGGAAAATAGAGTGACCTGTGCCTGTCCCAACACCTAGAGCTAGTCTCTCATTGGTTCCCCCTCTTCCCGTTCATCCTCAGGACAAATTGCAACCTGTACGGAACAGGAGGTTAAAGGTGCTGTTTCTCCAAGGAGGGAGATGGCTAGTAAATCGGCTGGAATGGCGAACCCGAGCAAAGGAGATGAGAAATGAGGTGCGTTTTAGAAACCTTTCCCGATCACACGGTGTACCATCTTCTGGGTTTCTCATGCCTGTTTTCGACGTAGGAAGATGCCCTTGAACCTGGAGATTTGGGACCCATGGGATGGCTACCATGCAGTATTACTTGAAAGGGTCTGCGTTGGCTCACCCAACCTCACCGAACCTCTCAGCCCCAAGAGTGTCCACCCTTATGTCTCAATCAGCTGTGGGTCTAGATATGGTCAATCCAGGTTGCATCACAGCCCCTGAACGAATTTTGTAAGAATTTCTCTCTCTTTCATTGTCTTTGTTTCACGGGTTTTGAAAAGTAATTTATTTTTATAATGGGGTTTAGCTGCTTTTCACGGCTGTGTTTATGCTTCTTTACACCCCCTTGACTCACTTACAGAGAGATATCAATACATAGGTTTGAAGATTCTTACTAGTCAGATATATTCTTGTGCGGTGAATAGGGGGTGTTGAGTCCAGTTCACTGAAAAAGGAATAGGTCTTGTCTCTTACATATTGGGTTTATGGAACGGTATCTGAGCTAATTTGAAACCCTTGTTTTATGCATCACCCCACCTCACCTTTCCCGTTCAGCAGCCATAGTGTGTTTTCTGAACGTGTGACTCTGTTCTGTTTTGTAATTCAGTTCAAGTGTAGCGGTTTTTACATTCCCTCTCTAAGTGATATCTTATGATAAGTGTCTTTTTCTGTGTGACTTATTTCACTTAGAATCGTCGTACCTAAATCCACTCATCGTGCTGTTACTAGCCTTATGACGTTGATTTCACGGCTGAGTGATATTCCATTGTACATGAGGTCCACAACTTCTTTATCCATTTTTCTCTTTCCTAGGATATTTAAGGTGTAATGAAGTGGGGGTTCTTGTCAACAGAGCAGCCCTAAACTTTGGGGTGCCTGTGTCTTGCTGATTTTTAGTTTTCCCAATTTATACGCCCATGAGTGGAAGTGCCCTATGCTCTCCAAGCTGTGTTTTTTAGATGTTTCAGAACACACCGTACACTTCTCCAGAGTGGCTGTTGGCAATTTACATCCCACCCATCAGCGTAGCAAGGCTCCCATTTCTCCATGGCCGGTCCTGCATTTCTGGTTTGGACACTTTTTTCCGCATGGCCCTTTTGCCCGCTGGGAAGCGAGACTTCTTTGGAGCGCTGATTGGCCTTTCCAGGTTGCTTGGTTGGCCAAAAAGGGCGTATGCGTTTTTTCCTGAATATATTCAGGAAAAAACGCATACGCCCTTTTTGGCCAAGGGCATCATTGTCCACGTTTTGCCGCTTTTCATGTGCTTTCAAGGCGATTCGAATCTACCTCCTGAAATCTGTTTCCTGCAATTCTGCCTTGCTTTCAAAGCCTCTTCGTTGCCTTCCCTTAATATATTTGTGGACGAGAGGTATCATTTAAAACTCTGCAGGTTTGTGAATTGCAGGGCCCCTGAGCTCCATTTTTCAACTCGCTTTTTTGGGAGCTGGCCGCAAAAGCGCAGGATTGCTTCAGGCCCTCTTCTGGTTCTGGGGGGCAGGCTGAGCTTGTGCTTAATTCTTCTTCCTGATGGGAAAATAGAGTGACCTGTGCCTGTCCCAACACCTAGAGCTAGTCTCTCATTGGTTCCCCCTCTTCCCGTTCATCCTCAGGACAAATTGCAACCTGTACGGAACAGGAGGTTAAAGGTGCTGATTCTCCAAGGAGGGAGATGGCTAGTAAATCGGCTGGAATGTCGAACCCGAGCCAAGGAGATGAGAAATGAGGTGCGTTTTAGAAACCTTTCCTGATCACACGGTGTACCATCTTCTGGGTTTCTCATGCCTGTTTTCGACGTAGGAAGATGCCCTTGAACCTGGAGATTTGGGACCCATGGGATGGCTACCATGCAGTATTACTTGAAAGGGTCTGCGTTGGCTCACCCAACCTCACCGAACCTCTCAACCCCAAGAGTGTCCACCCTTATGTCTCAATGAGCTGTGGGTCTAGATATGGTCAATCCAGGTTGCATCACAGCCCCTGAAAGAATTTTGTAAGAATTTCTCTCTCTTTCACTGTCTTTGTTTCACGGGTTTTGAAAAGTAATTTATTTTTATAATGGGGTTTAGCTGCTTTTCACGGCTGTGTTTATGCCGCTTTACACCCCCTTGACTCACTTACAGAGAGATATCAATACATAGGTTTGAAGATTCTTACTAGTCAGATATATTCTTGTGCGGTGAATAGGGGGTGTTGAGTCCAGTTCACTGAAAAAGGAATAGGTCTTGTCTCTTACATATTGGGTTTATGGAACGGTATCTGAGCTAATTTGAAACCCTTGTTTTATGCATCACCCCACCTCACCTTTCCCGTTCAGCAGCCATAGTGTGTTTCCTAAACGTGTGACTCTGTTCTGTTTTGCAATTCAGTTCAAGTGTAGCGGTTTTTACATTCCCTCTCTAAGTGATATCTTATGATAAGTGTCTTTTTCTGTGTGACTTATTTCACTTAGAATTGTCGTAGCTTAATCCACTCATCGTGCTGCTACTAGCCTTATGACGTGGATTTCATGGCTGAGTGATATTCCATTGTACATGAGGACCCCAACTTCTTTATCCATTTTTCTCTTTCCTAGGATATTTAAGGTGTAATGAAGTGGGGGTTCTTGTCAACAGAGCAGCCCTAAACTTTGGGGTGCCTGTGTCTTGCTGATTTTTAGTTTTCCCAATTTATACGCCCATGAGTGGAAGTGCCCTATGCTCTCCAAGCTGTGTTTTTTAGATGTTTCAGAACACACCGTACACTTCTCCAGAGTGGCTGTTGGCAATTTACATCCCACCCATCAGCGTAGCAAGGCTCCCATTTCTCCATGGCCGGTCCTGCATTTCTGGTTTGGACACTTTTTTCCGCATGGCCCTTTTGCCCGCTGGGAAGCGAGACTTCTTTGGAGCGCTGATTGGCCTTTCCAGGTTGCTTGGTTGGCCAAAAAGGGCGTATGCGTTTTTTCCTGAATATATTCAGGAAAAAACGCATACGCCCTTTTTGGCCAAGGGCATCATTGTCCACGTTTTGCCGCTTTTCATGTGCTTTCAAGGCGATTCGAATCTACCTCCTGAAATCTGTTTCCTGCAATTCTGCCTTGCTTTCAAAGCCTCTTCGTTGCCTTCCCTTAATATATTTGTGGACGAGAGGTATCATTTAAAACTCTGCAGGTTTGTGAATTGCAGTGCCCCTGAGCTCCATTTTTCAACTCGCTTTTTTGGGAGCTGGCCGCAAAAGCGCAGGATTGCTTCAGGCCCTCTTCTGGTTCTGGGGGGCAGGCTGAGCTTGTGCTTAATTCTTCTTCCTGATGGGAAAATAGAGTGACCTGTGCCTGTCCCAACACCTAGAGCTAGTCTCTCATTGGTTCCCCCTCTTCCCGTTCATCCTCAGGACAAATTGCAACCTGTACGGAACAGGAGGTTAAAGGTGCTGTTTCTCCAAGGAGGGAGATGGCTAGTAAATCGGCTGGAATGGCGAACCCGAGCAAAGGAGATGAGAAATGAGGTGCGTTTTAGAAACCTTTCCCGATCACACGGTGTACCATCTTCTGGGTTTCTCATGCCTGTTTTCGACGTAGGAAGATGCCCTTGAACCTGGAGATTTGGGACCCATGGGATGGGTACCATGCAGTATTACTTGAAAGGGTCTGCGTTGGCTCACCCAACCTCACCGAACCTCTCAGCCCCAAGAGTGTCCACCCTTATGTCTCAATCAGCTGTGGGTCTAGATATGGTCAATCCAGGTTGCATCACAGCCCCTGAACGAATTTTGTAAGAATTTCTCTCTCTTTCACTGTCTTTGTTTCACGGGTTTTGAAAAGTAATTTATTTTTATAATGGGGTTTAGCTGCTTTTCACGGCTGTGTTTATGCCGCTTTACACCCCCTTGACTCACTTACAGAGAGATATCAATACATAGGTTTGAAGATTCTTACTAGTCAGATATATTCTTGTGCGGTGAATAGGGGGTGTTGAGTCCAGTTCACTGAAAAAGGAATAGGTCTTGTCTCTTACATATTGGGTTTATGGAACGGTATCTGAGCCAATTTGAAACCCTTGTTTTATGCATCACCCCACCTCACCTTTCCCGTTCAGCAGCCATAGTGTGTTTCCTAAACGTGTGACTCTGTTCTGTTTTGCAATTCAGTTCAAGTGTAGCGGTTTTTACATTCCCTCTCTAAGTGATATCTTATGATAAGTGTCTTTTTCTGTGTGACTTATTTCACTTAGAATTGTCGTAGCTAAATCCACTCATCGTGCTGCTACTAGCCTTATGACGTGGATTTCATGGCTGAGTGATATTCCATTGTACATGAGGACCCCAACTTCTTTATCCATTTTTCTCTTTCCTAGGATATTTAAGGTGTAATGAAGTGGGGGTTCTTGTCAACAGAGCAGCCCTAAACTTTGGGGTGCCTGTGTCTTGCTGATTTTTAGTTTTCCCAATTTATACGCCCATGAGTGGAAGTGCCCTATGCTCTCCAAGCTGTGTTTTTTAGATGTTTCAGAACACACCGTACACTTCTCCAGAGTGGCTGTTGGCAATTTACATCCCACCCATCAGCGTAGCAAGGCTCCCATTTCTCCATGGCCGGTCCTGCATTTCTGGTTTGGACACTTTTTTCCGCATGGCCCTTTTGCCCGCTGGGAAGCGAGACTTCTTTGGAGCGCTGATTGGCCTTTCCAGGTTGCTTGGTTGGCCAAAAAGGGCGTATGCGTTTTTTCCTGAATATATTCAGGAAAAAACGCATACGCCCTTTTTGGCCAAGGGCATCATTGTCCACGTTTTGCCGCTTTTCATGTGCTTTCAAGGCGATTCGAATCTACCTCCTGAAATCTGTTTCCTGCAATTCTGCCTTGCTTTCAAAGCCTCTTCGTTGCCTTCCCTTAATATATTTGTGGACGAGAGGTATCATTTAAAACTCTGCAGGTTTGTGAATTGCAGTGCCCCTGAGCTCCATTTTTCAACTCGCTTTTTGGGGAGCTGGCCGCAAAAGCGCAGGATTGCTTCAGGCCCTCTTCTGGTTCTGGGGGGCAGGCTGAGCTTGTGCTTAATTCTTCTTCCTGATGGGAAAATAGAGTGACCTGTGCCTGTCCCAACACCTAGAGCTAGTCTCTCATTGGTTCCCCCTCTTCCCGTTCATCCTCAGGACAAATTGCAACCTGTACGGAACAGGAGGTTAAAGGTGCTGTTTCTCCAAGGAGGGAGATGGCTAGTAAATCGGCTGGAATGGCGAACCCGAGCAAAGGAGATGAGAAATGAGGTGCGTTTTAGAAACCTTTCCCGATCACACGGTGTACCATCTTCTGGGTTTCTCATGCCTGTTTTCGACGTAGGAAGATGCCCTTGAACCTGGAGATTTGGGACCCATGGGATGGCTACCATGCAGTATTACTTGAAAGGGTCTGCGTTGGCTCACCCAACCTCACCGAACCTCTCAGCCCCAAGAGTGTCCACCCTTATGTCTCAATCAGCTGTGGGTCTAGATATGGTCAATCCAGGTTGCATCACAGCCCCTGAACGAATTTTGTAAGAATTTCTCTCTCTTTCATTGTCTTTGTTTCACGGGTTTTGAAAAGTAATTTATTTTTATAATGGGGTTTAGCTGCTTTTCACGGCTGTGTTTATGCTTCTTTACACCCCCTTGACTCACTTACAGAGAGATATCAATACATAGGTTTGAAGATTCTTACTAGTCAGATATATTCTTGTGCGGTGAATAGGGGGTGTTGAGTCCAGTTCACTGAAAAAGGAATAGGTCTTGTCTCTTACATATTGGGTTTATGGAACGGTATCTGAGCTAATTTGAAACCCTTGTTTTATGCATCACCCCACCTCACCTTTCCCGTTCAGCAGCCATAGTGTGTTTTCTGAACGTGTGACTCTGTTCTGTTTTGTAATTCAGTTCAAGTGTAGCGGTTTTTACATTCCCTCTCTAAGTGATATCTTATGATAAGTGTCTTTTTCTGTGTGACTTATTTCACTTAGAATCGTCGTACCTAAATCCACTCATCGTGCTGTTACTAGCCTTATGACGTTGATTTCACGGCTGAGTGATATTCCATTGTACATGAGGTCCACAACTTCTTTATCCATTTTTCTCTTTCCTAGGATATTTAAGGTGTAATGAAGTGGGGGTTCTTGTCAACAGAGCAGCCCTAAACTTTGGGGTGCCTGTGTCTTGCTGATTTTTAGTTTTCCCAATTTATACGCCCATGAGTGGAAGTGCCCTATGCTCTCCAAGCTGTGTTTTTTAGATGTTTCAGAACACACCGTACACTTCTCCAGCGTGGCTGTTGGCAATTTACATCCCACCCATCAGCGTAGCAAGGCTCCCATTTCTCCATGGCCGGTCCTGCATTTCTGGTTTGGACACTTTTTTCCGCATGGCCCTTTTGCCCGCTGGGAAGCGAGACTTCTTTGGAGCGCTGATTGGCCTTTCCAGGTTGCTTGGTTGGCCAAAAAGGGCGTATGCGTTTTTTCCTGAATATATTCAGGAAAAAACGCATACGCCCTTTTTGGCCAAGGGCATCATTGTCCACGTTTTGCCGCTTTTCATGTGCTTTCAAGGCGATTCGAATCTACCTCCTGAAATCTGTTTCCTGCAATTCTGCCTTGCTTTCAAAGCCTCTTCGTTGCCTTCCCTTAATATATTTGTGGACGAGAGGTATCATTTAAAACTCTGCAGGTTTGTGAATTGCAGGGCCCCTGAGCTCCATTTTTCAACTCGCTTTTTTGGGAGCTGGCCGCAAAAGCGCAGGATTGCTTCAGGCCCTCTTCTGGTTCTGGGGGGCAGGCTGAGCTTGTGCTTAATTCTTCTTCCTGATGGGAAAATAGAGTGACCTGTGCCTGTCCCAACACCTAGAGCTAGTCTCTCATTGGTTCCCCCTCTTCCCGTTCATCCTCAGGACAAATTGCAACCTGTACGGAACAGGAGGTTAAAGGTGCTGATTCTCCAAGGAGGGAGATGGCTAGTAAATCGGCTGGAATGTCGAACCCGAGCCAAGGAGATGAGAAATGAGGTGCGTTTTAGAAACCTTTCCTGATCACACGGTGTACCATCTTCTGGGTTTCTCATGCCTGTTTTCGACGTAGGAAGATGCCCTTGAACCTGGAGATTTGGGACCCATGGGATGGCTACCATGCAGTATTACTTGAAAGGGTCTGCGTTGGCTCACCCAACCTCACCGAACCTCTCAACCCCAAGAGTGTCCACCCTTATGTCTCAATGAGCTGTGGGTCTAGATATGGTCAATCCAGGTTGCATCACAGCCCCTGAACGAATTTTGTAAGAATTTCTCTCTCTTTCACTGTCTTTGTTTCACGGGTTTTGAAAAGTAATTTATTTTTATAATGGGGTTTAGCTGCTTTTCACGGCTGTGTTTATGCCGCTTTACACCCCCTTGACTCACTTACAGAGAGATATCAATACATAGGTTTGAAGATTCTTACTAGTCAGATATATTCTTGTGCGGTGAATAGGGGGTGTTGAGTCCAGTTCACTGAAAAAGGAATAGGTCTTGTCTCTTACATATTGGGTTTATGGAACGGTATCTGAGCCAATTTGAAACCCTTGTTTTATGCATCACCCCACCTCACCTTTCCCGTTCAGCAGCCATAGTGTGTTTCCTAAACGTGTGACTCTGTTCTGTTTTGCAATTCAGTTCAAGTGTAGCGGTTTTTACATTCCCTCTCTAAGTGATATCTTATGATAAGTGTCTTTTTCTGTGTGACTTATTTCACTTAGAATTGTCGTAGCTAAATCCACTCATCGTGCTGCTACTAGCCTTATGACGTTGATTTCATGGCTGAGTGATATTCCATTGTACATGAGGACCCCAACTTCTTTATCCATTTTTCTCTTTCCTAGGATATTTAAGGTGTAATGAAGTGGGGGTTCTTGTCAACAGAGCAGCCCTAAACTTTGGGGTGCCTGTGTCTTGCTGATTTTTAGTTTTCCCAATTTATACGCCCATGAGTGGAAGTGCCCTATGCTCTCCAAGCTGTGTTTTTTAGATGTTTCAGAACACACCGTACACTTCTCCAGAGTGGCTGTTGGCAATTTACATCCCACCCATCAGCGTAGCAAGGCTCCCATTTCTCCATGGCCGGTCCTGCATTTCTGGTTTGGACACTTTTTTCCGCATGGCCCTTTTGCCCGCTGGGAAGCGAGACTTCTTTGGAGCGCTGATTGGCCTTTCCAGGTTGCTTGGTTGGCCAAAAAGGGCGTATGCGTTTTTTCCTGAATATATTCAGGAAAAAACGCATACGCCCTTTTTGGCCAAGGGCATCATTGTCCACGTTTTGCCGCTTTTCATGTGCTTTCAAGGCGATTCGAATCTACCTCCTGAAATCTGTTTCCTGCAATTCTGCCTTGCTTTCAAAGCCTCTTCGTTGCCTTCCCTTAATATATTTGTGGACGAGAGGTATCATTTAAAACTCTGCAGGTTTGTGAATTGCAGTGCCCCTGAGCTCCATTTTTCAACTCGCTTTTTTGGGAGCTGGCCGCAAAAGCGCAGGATTGCTTCAGGCCCTCTTCTGGTTCTGGGGGGCAGGCTGAGCTTGTGCTTAATTCTTCTTCCTGATGGGAAAATAGAGTGACCTGTGCCTGTCCCAACACCTAGAGCTAGTCTCTCATTGGTTCCCCCTCTTCCCGTTCATCCTCAGGACAAATTGCAACCTGTACGGAACAGGAGGTTAAAGGTGCTGTTTCTCCAAGGAGGGAGATGGCTAGTAAATCGGCTGGAATGGCGAACCCGAGCAAAGGAGATGAGAAATGAGGTGCGTTTTAGAAACCTTTCCCGATCACACGGTGTACCATCTTCTGGGTTTCTCATGCCTGTTTTCGACGTAGGAAGATGCCCTTGAACCTGGAGATTTGGGACCCATGGGATGGGTACCATGCAGTATTACTTGAAAGGGTCTGCGTTGGCTCACCCAACCTCACCGAACCTCTCAGCCCCAAGAGTGTCCACCCTTATGTCTCAATCAGCTGTGGGTCTAGATATGGTCAATCCAGGTTGCATCACAGCCCCTGAACGAATTTTGTAAGAATTTCTCTCTCTTTCACTGTCTTTGTTTCACGGGTTTTGAAAAGTAATTTATTTTTATAATGGGGTTTAGCTGCTTTTCACGGCTGTGTTTATGCCGCTTTACACCCCCTTGACTCACTTACAGAGAGATATCAATACATAGGTTTGAAGATTCTTACTAGTCAGATATATTCTTGTGCGGTGAATAGGGGGTGTTGAGTCCAGTTCACTGAAAAAGGAATAGGTCTTGTCTCTTACATATTGGGTTTATGGAACGGTATCTGAGCCAATTTGAAACCCTTGTTTTATGCCTCACCCCACCTCACCTTTCCCGTTCAGCAGCCATAGTGTGTTTCCTAAACGTGTGACTCTGTTCTGTTTTGCAATTCAGTTCAAGTGTAGCGGTTTTTACATTCCCTCTCTAAGTGATATCTTATGATAAGTGTCTTTTTCTGTGTGACTTATTTCACTTAGAATTGTCGTAGCTAAATCCACTCATCGTGCTGCTACTAGCCTTATGACGTGGATTTCATGGCTGAGTGATATTCCATTGTACATGAGGACCCCAACTTCTTTATCCATTTTTCTCTTTCCTAGGATATTTAAGGTGTAATGAAGTGGGGGTTCTTGTCAACAGAGCAGCCCTAAACTTTGGGGTGCCTGTGTCTTGCTGATTTTTAGTTTTCCCAATTTATACGCCCATGAGTGGAAGTGCCCTATGCTCTCCAAGCTGTGTTTTTTAGATGTTTCAGAACACACCGTACACTTCTCCAGAGTGGCTGTTGGCAATTTACATCCCACCCATCAGCGTAGCAAGGCTCCCATTTCTCCATGGCCGGTCCTGCATTTCTGGTTTGGACACTTTTTTCCGCATGGCCCTTTTGCCCGCTGGGAAGCGAGACTTCTTTGGAGCGCTGATTGGCCTTTCCAGGTTGCTTGGTTGGCCAAAAAGGGCGTATGCGTTTTTTCCTGAATATATTCAGGAAAAAACGCATACGCCCTTTTTGGCCAAGGGCATCATTGTCCACGTTTTGCCGCTTTTCATGTGCTTTCAAGGCGATTCGAATCTACCTCCTGAAATCTGTTTCCTGCAATTCTGCCTTGCTTTCAAAGCCTCTTCGTTGCCTTCCCTTAATATATTTGTGGACGAGAGGTATCATTTAAAACTCTGCAGGTTTGTGAATTGCAGTGCCCCTGAGCTCCATTTTTCAACTCGCTTTTTGGGGAGCTGGCCGCAAAAGCGCAGGATTGCTTCAGGCCCTCTTCTGGTTCTGGGGGGCAGGCTGAGCTTGTGCTTAATTCTTCTTCCTGATGGGAAAATAGAGTGACCTGTGCCTGTCCCAACACCTAGAGCTAGTCTCTCATTGGTTCCCCCTCTTCCCGTTCATCCTCAGGACAAATTGCAACCTGTACGGAACAGGAGGTTAAAGGTGCTGTTTCTCCAAGGAGGGAGATGGCTAGTAAATCGGCTGGAATGGCGAACCCGAGCAAAGGAGATGAGAAATGAGGTGCGTTTTAGAAACCTTTCCCGATCACACGGTGTACCATCTTCTGGGTTTCTCATGCCTGTTTTCGACGTAGGAAGATGCCCTTGAACCTGGAGATTTGGGACCCATGGGATGGCTACCATGCAGTATTACTTGAAAGGGTCTGCGTTGGCTCACCCAACCTCACCGAACCTCTCAGCCCCAAGAGTGTCCACCCTTATGTCTCAATCAGCTGTGGGTCTAGATATGGTCAATCCAGGTTGCATCACAGCCCCTGAACGAATTTTGTAAGAATTTCTCTCTCTTTCATTGTCTTTGTTTCACGGGTTTTGAAAAGTAATTTATTTTTATAATGGGGTTTAGCTGCTTTTCACGGCTGTGTTTATGCTTCTTTACACCCCCTTGACTCACTTACAGAGAGATATCAATACATAGGTTTGAAGATTCTTACTAGTCAGATATATTCTTGTGCGGTGAATAGGGGGTGTTGAGTCCAGTTCACTGAAAAAGGAATAGGTCTTGTCTCTTACATATTGGGTTTATGGAACGGTATCTGAGCTAATTTGAAACCCTTGTTTTATGCATCACCCCACCTCACCTTTCCCGTTCAGCAGCCATAGTGTGTTTCCTAAACGTGTGACTCTGTTCTGTTTTGCAATTCAGTTCAAGTGTAGCGGTTTTTACATTCCCTCTCTAAGTGATATCTTAGGATAAGTGTCTTTTTCTGTGTGACTTATTTCACTTAGAATCGTCGTACCTAAATCCACTCATCGTGCTGCTACTATCCTTATGACGTTGATTTCATGGCTGAGTGATATTCCATTGTACATGAGGACCACAACTTCTTTATCCATTTTTCGCTTTCCTAGGATATTTAAGGTGTAATGAAGTGGGGGTTCTTGTCAACAGAGCATCCCTAAACTTTGGGGTGCCTGTGTCTTGCTGATTTTTAGTTTTCCCAATTTATACGCCCATGAGTGGAAGTGCCCTATGCTCTCAAAGCTGTGTTTTTTAGATGTTTCAGAACACACCGTACACTTCTCCAGAGTGGCTGTTGGCAATTTACATCCCACCCATCAGCGTAGCAAGGCTCCCATTTCTCCATGGCCGGTCCTGCATTTCTGGTTTGGACACTTTTTTCCACATGGCCCTTTTGCCCGCTGGGAAGCGAGACTTCTTTGGAGCGCTGATTGGCCTTTCCAGGTTGCTTGGTTGGCCAAAAAGGGCGTATGCGTTTTTTCCTGAATATATTCAGGAAAAAACGCATACGCCCTTTTTGGCCAAGGGCATCATTGTCCAAGTTTTGCCGCTTTTCATGTGCTTTCAAGGCGATTCGAATCTACCTCCTGAAATCTGTTTCCTGCAATTCTGCCTTGCTTTCAAAGCCTCTTCGTTGCCTTCCCTTAATATATTTGTGGACGACAGGTATCATTTAAAACTCTGCAGGTTTGTGAATTGCAGTGCCCCTGAGCTCCATTTTTCAACTCGCTTTTTTGGGAGCTGGCCGCAAAAGCGCCGGATTGCTTCAGGCCCTCTTCTGGTTCTGGGGGGCAGGCTGAGCTTGTGCTTAATTCTTCTTCCTGATGGGAAAATAGAGTGACCTGTGCCTGTCCCAACACCTAGAGCTAGTCTCTCATTGGTTCCCCTTCTTCCCGTTCATCCTCAGGACAAATTGCAACCTGTACGGAACAGGAGGTTAAAGGTGCTGATTCTCCAAGGAGGGAGATGGCTAGTAAATCGGCTGGAATGGCGAACCCGAGCAAAGGAGATGAGAAATGAGGTGCGTTTTAGAAACCTTTCCCGATCACACGGTGTACCATCTTCTGGGTTTCTCATGCCTGTTTTCGACGTAGGAAGATGCCCTTGAACCTGGAGATTTGGGACCCATGGGATGGGTACCATGCAGTATTACTTGAAAGGGTCTGCGTTGGCTCACCCAACCTCACCGAAACTCTCAGCCCCAAGAGTGTCCACCCTTATGTCTCAATCAGCTGTGGGTCTAGATATGGTCAATCCAGGTTGCATCACAGCCCCTGAACGAATTTTGTAAGAATTTCTCTCTCTTTCACTGTCTTTGTTTCACGGGTTTTGAAAAGTAATTTATTTTTATAATGGGGTTTAGCTGCTTTTCACGGCTGTGTTTATGCCGCTTTACACCCCCTTGACTCACTTACAGAGAGATATCAATACATAGGTTTGAAGATTCTTACTAGTCAGATATATTCTTGTGTGGTGAATAGGGGGTGTTGAGTCCAGTTCACTGAAAAAGGAATAGGTCTTGTCTCTTACATATTGGGTTTATGGAACGGTATCTGAGCTAATTTGAAACCCTTGTTTTATGCATCACCCCACCTCACCTTTCCCGTTCAGCAGCCATAGTGTGTTTCCTAAACGTGTGACTCTGTTCTGTTTTGCAATTCAGTTCAAGTGTAGCGGTTTTTACATTCCCTCTCTAAGTGATATCTTATGATAAGTGTCTTTTTCTGTGTGACTTATTTCACTTAGAATCGTCGTACCTAAATCCACTCATCCTGCTGCTACTAGCCTTATGACGTGGATTTCATGGCTGAGTGATATTCCATTGTACATGAGGACCACAACTTCTTTATCCATTTTTCTCTTTCGTAGGATATTTAAGGTGTAATGAAGTGGGGGTTCTTGTCAACAGAGCAGCCCTAAACTTTGGGGTGCCTGTGTCTTGCTGATTTTTAGTTTTCCCAATTTATACGCCCATGAGTGGAAGTGCCCTATGCTCTCCAAGCTGTGTTTTTTAGATGTTTCAGAACACACCGTACACTTCTCCAGAGTGGCTGTTGGCAATTTACATCCCACCCATCAGCGTAGCAAGGCTCCCATTTCTCCATGGCCGGTCCTGCATTTCTGGTTTGGACACTTTTTTCCGCATGGCCCTTTTGCCCGCTGGGAAGCGAGACTTCTTTGGAGCGCTGATTGGCCTTTCCAGGTTGCTTGGTTGGCCAAAAAGGGCGTATGCGTTTTTTCCTGAATATATTCAGGAAAAAACGCATACGCCCTTTTTGGCCAAGGGCATCATTGTCCACGTTTTGCCGCTTTTCATGTGCTTTCAAGGCGATTCGAATCTACCTCCTGAAATCTGTTTCCTGCAATTCTGCCTTGCTTTCAAAGCCTCTTCGTTGCCTTCCCTTAATATATTTGTGGACGAGAGGTATCATTTAAAACTCTGCAGGTTTGTGAATTGCAGTGCCCCTGAGCTCCATTTTTCAACTCGCTTTTTTGGGAGCTGGCCGCAAAAGCGCAGGATTGCTTCCGGCCCTCTTCTGGTTCTGGGGGGCAGGCTGAGCTTGTGCTTAATTCTTCTTCCTGATGGGAAAATAGAGTGACCTGTGCCTGTCCCAACACCTAGAGCTAGTCTCTCATTGGTTCCCCCTCTTCCCGTTCATCCTCAGGACAAATTGCAACCTGTACGGAACAGGAGGTTAAAGGTGCTGATTCTCCAAGGAGGGAGATGGCTAGTAAATCGGCTGGAATGGCGAACCCGAGCAAAGGAGATGAGAAATGAGGTGCGTTTTAGAAACCTTTCCCCATCACACGGTGTACCATCTTCTGGGTTTCTCATGCCTGTTTTCGACGTAGGAAGATGCCCTTGAACCTGGAGATTTGGGACCCATGGGATGGGTACCATGCAGTATTACTTGAAAGGGTCTGCGTTGGCTCACCCAACCTCACCGAACCTCACAGACCCAAGAGTGTCCACCCTTATGTCTCAATCAGCTGTGGGTCTAGATATGGTCAATCCAGGTTGCATCACAGCCCCTGAACGAATTTTGTAAGAATTTCTCTCTCTTTCACTGTCTTTGTTTCACGGGTTTTGAAAAGTAATTAATTTTTATAATGGGGTTTAGCTGCTTTTCACGGCTGTGTTTATGCCGCTTTACACCCCCTTGACTCACTTACAGAGAGATATCAATACATAGGTTTGAAGATTCTTACTAGTCAGATATATTCTTGTGCGGTGAATAGGGGGTGTTGAGTCCAGTTCACTGAAAAAGGAATAGGTCTTGTCTCTTACATATTGGGTTTATGGAAGGGTATCTGAGCTAATTTGAAACCCTTGTTTTATGCATCACCCCACCTCACCTTTCCCGTTCAGCAGCCGTAGTGTGTTTCCTAAACGTGTGACTCTGTTCTGTTTTGTAATTCAGTTCAAGTGTAGCGGTTTTTACATTCCCTCTAGAAGTGATATCTTATGATAAGTGTCTTTTTCTGTGTGACTTATTTCACTTAGAATCGTCGTACCTAAATCCACTCATCGTGCTGCTACTAGCCTTATGACGTTGATTTCATGGCTGAGTGATATTCCATTGTACATGAGGACCACAACTTCTTTATCCATTTTTCTCTTTCCTAGGATATTTAAGGTGTAATGAAGTGGGGGTTCTTGTCAACAGAGCAGCCCTAAACTTTGGGGTGCCTGTGTCTTGCTGATTTTTAGTTTTCCCAATTTATACGCCCATGAGTGGAAGTGCCCTATGCTCTCCAAGCTGTGTTTTTTAGATGTTTCAGAACACACCGTACACTTCTCCAGAGTGGCTGTTGGCAATTTACATCCCACCCATCAGCGTAGCAAGGCTCCCATTTCTCCATGGCCGGTCCTGCATTTCTGGTTTGGACACTTTTTTCCGCATGGCCCTTTTGCCCGCTGGGAAGCGAGACTTCTTTGGAGCGCTGATTGGCCTTTCCAGGTTGCTTGGTTGGCCAAAAAGGGCGTATGCGTTTTTTCCTGAATATATTCAGGAAAAAACGCATACGCCCTTTTTGGCCAAGGGCATCATTGTCCACGTTTTGCCGCTTTTCATGTGCTTTCAAGGCGATTTGAATCTACCTCCTGAAATCTGTTTCCTGCAATTCTGCCTTGCTTTCAAAGCCTCTTCGTTGCCTTCCCTTAATATATTTGTGGACGAGAGGTATCATTTAAAACTCTGCAGGTTTGTGAATTGCAGTGCCCCTGAGCTCCATTTTTCAACTCGCTTTTTTGGGAACTGGCCGCAAAAGCGTAGGATTGCTTCAGGCCCTCTTCTGGTTCTGGGGGGCAGGCTGAGCTTGTGCTTAATTCTTCTTCCTGATGGGAAAATAGAGTGACCTGTGCCTGTCCCAACACCTAGAGCTAGTCTCTCATTGGTTCCCCCTCTTCCCGTTCATCCTCAGGACAAATTGCAACCTGTACGGAACAGGAGGTTAAAGGTGCTGTTTCTCCAAGGAGGGAGATGGCTAGTAAATCGGCTGGAATGGCGAACCCGAGCAAAGGAGATGAGAAATGAGGTGCGTTTTAGAAACCTTTCCCGATCACACGGTGTACCATCTTCTGGGTTTCTCATGCCTGTTTTCGACGTAGGAAGATGCCCTTGAACCTGGAGATTTGGGACCCATGGGATGGGTACCATGCAGTATTACTTGAAAGGGTCTGCGTTGGCTCACCCAACCTCACCGAACCTCTCAGCCCCAAGAGTGTCCACCCTTATGTCTCAATCAGCTGTGGGTCTAGATATGGTCAATCCAGGTTGCATCACAGCCCCTGAACGAATTTTGTAAGAATTTCTCTCTCTTTCATTGTCTTTGTTTCACGGGTTTTGAAAAGTAATTTATTTTTATAATGGGGTTTAGCTGCTTTTCACGGCTGTGTTTATGCTTCTTTACACCCCCTTGACTCACTTACAGAGAGATATCAATACATAGGTTTGAAGATTCTTACTAGTCAGATATATTCTTGTGCGGTGAATAGGGGGTGTTGAGTCCAGTTCACTGAAAAAGGAATAGGTCTTGTCTCTTACATATTGGGTTTATGGAACGGTATCTGAGCTAATTTGAAACCCTTGTTTTATGCATCACCCCACCTCACCTTTCCCGTTCAGCAGCCATAGTGTGTTTTCTGAACGTGTGACTCTGTTCTGTTTTGTAATTCAGTTCAAGTGTAGCGGTTTTTACATTCCCTCTCTAAGTGATATCTTATGATAAGTGTCTTTTTCTGTGTGACTTATTTCACTTAGAATCGTCGTACCTAAATCCACTCATCGTGCTGCTACTACCCTTATGACGTTGATTTCACGGCTGAGTGATATTCCATTGTACATGAGGTCCACAACTTCTTTATCCATTTTTCTCTTTCCTAGGATATTTAAGGTGTAATGAAGTGGGGGTTCTTGTCAACAGAGCAGCCCTAAACTTTGGGGTGCCTGTGTCTTGCTGATTTTTAGTTTTCCCAATTTATACGCCCATGAGTGGAAGTGCCCTATGCTCTCCAAGCTGTGTTTTTTAGATGTTTCAGAACACACCGTACACTTCTCCAGAGTGGCTGTTGGCAATTTACATCCCACCCATCAGCGTAGCAAGGCTCCCATTTCTCCATGGCCGGTCCTGCATTTCTGGTTTGGACACTTTTTTCCGCATGGTCCTTTTGCCCGCTGGGAAGCGAGACTTCTTTGGAGCGCTGATTGGCCTTTCCAGGTTGCTTGGTTGGCCAAAAAGGGCGTATGCGTTTTTTCCTGAATATATTCAGGAAAAAACGCATACGCCCTTTTTGGCCAAGGGCATCATTGTCCACGTTTTGCCGCTTTTCATGTGCTTTCAAGGCGATTCGAATCTACCTCCTGAAATCTGTTTCCTGCAATTCTGCCTTGCTTTCAAAGCCTCTTCGTTGCCTTCCCTTAATATATTTGTGGACGAGAGGTATCATTTAAAACTCTGCAGGTTTGTGAATTGCAGGGCCCCTGAGCTCCATTTTTCAACTCGCTTTTTTGGGAGCTGGCCGCAAAAGCGCAGGATTGCTTCAGGCCCTCTTCTGGTTCTGGGGGGCAGGCTGAGCTTGTGCTTAATTCTTCTTCCTGATGGGAAAATAGAGTGACCTGTGCCTGTCCCAACACCTAGAGCTAGTCTCTCATTGGTTCCCCCTCTTCCCGTTCATCCTCAGGACAAATTGCAACCTGTACGGAACAGGAGGTTAAAGGTGCTGATTCTCCAAGGAGGGAGATGGCTAGTAAATCGGCTGGAATGGCGAACCCGAGCCAAGGAGATGAGAAATGAGGTGCGTTTTAGAAACCTTTCCTGATCACACGGTGTACCATCTTCTGGGTTTCTCATGCCTGTTTTCGACGTAGGAAGATGCCCTTGAACCTGGAGATTTGGGACCCATGGGATGGCTACCATGCAGTATTACTTGAAAGGGTCTGCGTTGGCTCACCCAACCTCACCGAACCTCTCAGCCCCAAGAGTGTCCACCCTTATGTCTCAATCAGCTGTGGGTCTAGATATGGTCAATCCAGGTTGCATCACAGCCCCTGAACGAATTTTGTAAGAATTTCTCTCTCTTTCACTGTCTTTGTTTCACGGGTTTTGAAAAGTAATTTATTTTTATAATGGGGTTTAGCTGCTTTTCACGGCTGTGTTTATGCTTCTTTACACCCCCTTGACTCACTTACAGAGAGATATCAATACATAGGTTTGAAGATTCTTACTAGTCAGATATATTCTTGTGCGGTGAATAGGGGGTGTTGAGTCCAGTTCACTGAAAAAGGAATAGGTCTTGTCTCTTACATATTGGGTTTATGGAACGGTATCTGAGCTAATTTGAAACCCTTGTTTTATGCATCACCCCACCTCACCTTTCCCGTTCAGCAGCCATAGTGTGTTTTCTAAACGTGTGACTCTGTTCTGTTTTGTAATTCAGTTCAAGTGTAGCGGTTTTTACATTCCCTCTCTAAGTGATATCTTATGATAAGTGTCTTTTTCTGTGTGACTTATTTCACTTAGAATCGTCGTACCTAAATCCCCTCATCGTGCTGCTACTAGCCTTATGACGTGGATTTCATGGCTGAGTGATATTCCATTGTACATGAGGACCACAACTTCTTTATCCATTTTTCGCTTTCCTAGGATATTTAAGGTGTAATGAAGTGGGGGTTCTTGTCCACAGAGCAGCCCTAAACTTTGGGGTGCCTGTGTCTTGCTGATTTTTAGTTTTCCCAATTTATACGCCCATGAGTGGAAGTGCCCTATGCTCTCCAAGCTGTGTTTTTTAGATGTTTCAGAACACACCGTACACTTCTCCAGAGTGGCTGTTGGCAATTTACATCCCACCCATCAGCGTAGCAAGGCTCCCATTTCTCCATGGCCGGTCCTGCATTTCTGGTTTGGACACTTTTTTCCGCATGGCCCTTTTGCCCGCTGGGAAGCGAGACTTCTTTGGAGCGCTGATTGGCCTTTCCAGGTTGCTTGGTTGGCCAAAAAGGGCGTATGCGTTTTTTCCTGAATATATTCAGGAAAAAACGCATACGCCCTTTTTGGCCAAGGGCATCATTGTCCACGTTTTGCCGCTTTTCATGTGCTTTCAAGGCGATTCGAATCTACCTCCTGAAATCTGTTTCCTGCAATTCTGCCTTGCTTTCAAAGCCTCTTCGTTGCCTTCCCTTAATATATTTGTGGACGAGAGGTATCATTTAAAACTCTGCAGGTTTGTGAATTGCAGTGCCCCTGAGCTCCATTTTTCAACTCGCTTTTTGGGGAGCTGGCCGCAAAAGCGCAGGATTGCTTCAGGCCCTCTTCTGGTTCTGGGGGGCAGGCTGAGCTTGTGCTTAATTCTTCTTCCTGATGGGAAAATAGAGTGACCTGTGCCTGTCCCAACACCTAGAGCTAGTCTCTCATTGGTTCCCCCTCTTCCCGTTCATCCTCAGGACAAATTGCAACCTGTACGGAACAGGAGGTTAAAGGTGCTGATTCTCCAAGGAGGGAGATGGCTAGTAAATCGGCTGGAATGGCGAACCCGAGCAAAGGAGATGAGAAATGAGGTGCGTTTTAGAAACCTTTCCGGATCACACGGTGTACCATCTTCTGGGTTTCTCATGCCTGTTTTCGACGTAGGAAGATGCCCTTGAACCTGGAGATTTGGGACCCATGGGATGGGTACCATGCAGTATTACTTGAAAGGGTCTGCGTTGGCTCACCCAACCTCACCGAACCTCTCAACCCCAAGAGTGTCCACCCTTATGTCTCAATGAGCTGTGGGTCTAGATATGGTCAATCCAGGTTGCATCACAGCCCCTGAACGAATTTTGTAAGAATTTCTCTCTCTTTCACTGTCTTTGTTTCACGGGTTTTGAAAAGTAATTTATTTTTATAATGGGGTTTAGCTGCTTTTCACGGATGTGTTTATGCCGCTTTACACCCCCTTGACTCACTTACAGAGAGATATCAATACATAGGTTTGAAGATTCTTACTAGTCAGATATATTCTTGTGCGGTGAATAGGGGGTGTTGAGTCCAGTTCACTGAAAAAGGAATAGGTCTTGTCTCTTACATATTGGGTTTATGGAACGGTATCTGAGCTAATTTGAAACCCTTGTTTTATGCATCACCCCACCTCACCTTTCCCGTTCAGCAGCCATAGTGTGTTTCCTAAACGTGTGACTCTGTTCTGTTTTGCAATTCAGTTCAAGTGTAGCGGTTTTTACATTCCCTCTCTAAGTGATATCTTAGGATAAGTGTCTTTTTCTGTGTGACTTATTTCACTTAGAATCGTCGTACCTAAATCCACTCATCGTGCTGCTACTATCCTTATGACGTTGATTTCATGGCTGAGTGATATTCCATTGTACATGAGGACCACAACTTCTTTAACCATTTTTCGCTTTCCTAGGATATTTAAGGTGTAATGAAGTGGGGGTTCTTGTCAACAGAGCATCCCTAAACTTTGGGGTGCCTGTGTCTTGCTGATTTTTAGTTTTCCCAATTTATACGCCCATGAGTGGAAGTGCCCTATGCTCTCAAAGCTGTGTTTTTTAGATGTTTCAGAACACACCGTACACTTCTCCAGAGTGGCTGTTGGCAATTTACATCCCACCCATCAGCGTAGCAAGGCTCCCATTTCTCCATGGCCGGTCCTGCATTTCTGGTTTGGACACTTTTTTCCACATGGCCCTTTTGCCCGCTGGGAAGCGAGACTTCTTTGGAGCGCTGATTGGCCTTTCCAGGTTGCTTGGTTGGCCAAAAAGGGCGTATGCGTTTTTTCCTGAATATATTCAGGAAAAAACGCATACGCCCTTTTTGGCCAAGGGCATCATTGTCCAAGTTTTGCCGCTTTTCATGTGCTTTCAAGGCGATTCGAATCTACCTCCTGAAATCTGTTTCCTGCAATTCTGCCTTGCTTTCAAAGCCTCTTCGTTGCCTTCCCTTAATATATTTGTGGACGACAGGTATCATTTAAAACTCTGCAGGTTTGTGAATTGCAGTGCCCCTGAGCTCCATTTTTCAACTCGCTTTTTTGGGAGCTGGCCGCAAAAGCGCCGGATTGCTTCAGGCCCTCTTCTGGTTCTGGGGGGCAGGCTGAGCTTGTGCTTAATTCTTCTTCCTGATGGGAAAATAGAGTGACCTGTGCCTGTCCCAACACCTAGAGCTAGTCTCTCATTGGTTCCCCTTCTTCCCGTTCATCCTCAGGACAAATTGCAACCTGTACGGAACAGGAGGTTAAAGGTGCTGATTCTCCAAGGAGGGAGATGGCTAGTAAATCGGCTGGAATGGCGAACCCGAGCAAAGGAGATGAGAAATGAGGTGCGTTTTAGAAAACTTTCCCGATCACACGGTGTACCATCTTCTGGGTTTCTCATGCCTGTTTTCGACGTAGGAAGATGCCCTTGAACCTGGAGATTTGGGACCCATGGGATGGGTACCATGCAGTATTACTTGAAAGGGTCTGCGTTGGCTCACCCAACCTCACCGAAACTCTCAGCCCCAAGAGTGTCCACCCTTATGTCTCAATCAGCTGTGGGTCTAGATATGGTCAATCCAGGTTGCATCACAGCCCCTGAACGAATTTTGTAAGAATTTCTCTCTCTTTCACTGTCTTTGTTTCACGGGTTTTGAAAAGTAATTTATTTTTATAATGGGGTTTAGCTGCTTTTCACGGCTGTGTTTATGCCGCTTTACACCCCCTTGACTCACTTACAGAGAGATATCAATACATAGGTTTGAAGATTCTTACTAGTCAGATATATTCTTGTGTGGTGAATAGGGGGTGTTGAGTCCAGTTCACTGAAAAAGGAATAGGTCTTGTCTCTTACATATTGGGTTTATGGAACGGTATCTGAGCTAATTTGAAACCCTTGTTTTATGCATCACCCCACCTCACCTTTCCCGTTCAGCAGCCATAGTGTGTTTCCTAAACGTGTGACTCTGTTCTGTTTTGCAATTCAGTTCAAGTGTAGCGGTTTTTACATTCCCTCTCTAAGTGATATCTTATGATAAGTGTCTTTTTCTGTGTGACTTATTTCACTTAGAATCGTCGTACCTAAATCCACTCATCCTGCTGCTACTAGCCTTATGACGTGGATTTCATGGCTGAGTGATATTCCATTGTACATGAGGACCACAACTTCTTTATCCATTTTTCTCTTTCGTAGGATATTTAAGGTGTAATGAAGTGGGGGTTCTTGTCAACAGAGCAGCCCTAAACTTTGGGGTGCCTGTGTCTTGCTGATTTTTAGTTTTCCCAATTTATACGCCCATGAGTGGAAGTGCCCTATGCTCTCCAAGCTGTGTTTTTTAGATGTTTCAGAACACACCGTACACTTCTCCAGAGTGGCTGTTGGCAATTTACATCCCACCCATCAGCGTAGCAAGGCTCCCATTTCTCCATGGCCGGTCCTGCATTTCTGGTTTGGACACTTTTTTCCGCATGGCCCTTTTGCCCGCTGGGAAGCGAGACTTCTTTGGAGCGCTGATTGGCCTTTCCAGGTTGCTTGGTTGGCCAAAAAGGGCGTATGCGTTTTTTCCTGAATATATTCAGGAAAAAACGCATACGCCCTTTTTGGCCAAGGGCATCATTGTCCACGTTTTGCCGCTTTTCATGTGCTTTCAAGGCGATTCGAATCTACCTCCTGAAATCTGTTTCCTGCAATTCTGCCTTGCTTTCAAAGCCTCTTCGTTGCCTTCCCTTAATATATTTGTGGACGAGAGGTATCATTTAAAACTCTGCAGGTTTGTGAATTGCAGTGCCCCTGAGCTCCATTTTTCAACTCGCTTTTTTGGGAGCTGGCCGCAAAAGCGCAGGATTGCTTCAGGCCCTCTTCTGGTTCTGGGGGGCAGGCTGAGCTTGTGCTTAATTCTTCTTCCTGATGGGAAAATAGAGTGACCTGTGCCTGTCCCAACACCTAGAGCTAGTCTCTCATTGGTTCCCCCTCTTCCCGTTCATCCTCAGGACAAATTGCAACCTGTACGGAACAGGAGGTTAAAGGTGCTGATTCTCCAAGGAGGGAGATGGCTAGTAAATCGGCTGGAATGGCGAACCCGAGCAAAGGAGATGAGAAATGAGGTGCGTTTTAGAAACCTTTCCCCATCACACTTTGTACCATCTTCTGGGTTTCTCATGCCTGTTTTCGACGTAGGAAGATGCCCTTGAACCTGGAGATTTGGGACCCATGGGATGGGTACCATGCAGTATTACTTGAAAGGGTCTGCGTTGGCTCACCCAACCTCACCGAACCTCACAGACCCAAGAGTGTCCACCCTTATGTCTCAATCAGCTGTGGGTCTAGATATGGTCAATCCAGGTTGCATCACAGCCCCTGAACGAATTTTGTAAGAATTTCTCTCTCTTTCACTGTCTTTGTTTCACGGGTTTTGAAAAGTAATTTATTTTTATAATGGGGTTTAGCTGCTTTTCACGGCTGTGTTTATGCCGCTTTACACCCCCTTGACTCACTTACAGAGAGATATCAATACATAGGTTTGAAGATTCTTACTAGTCAGATATATTCTTGTGCGGTGAATAGGGGGTGTTGAGTCCAGTTCACTGAAAAAGGAATAGGTCTTGTCTCTTACATATTGGGTTTATGGAACGGTATCTGAGCTAATTTGAAACCCTTGTTTTATGCATCACCCCACCTCACCTTTCCCGTTCAGCAGCCGTAGTGTGTTTCCTAAACGTGTGACTCTGTTCTGTTTTGTAATTCAGTTCAAGTGTAGCGGTTTTTACATTCCCTCTAGAAGTGATATCTTATGATAAGTGTCTTTTTCTGTGTGACTTATTTCACTTAGAATCGTCGTACCTAAATCCACTCATCCTGCTGCTACTAGCCTTATGACGTTGATTTCATGGCTGAGTGATATTCCATTGTACATGAGGACCACAACTTCTTTATCCATTTTTCTCTTTCCTAGGATATTTAAGGTGTAATGAAGTGGGGGTTCTTGTCAACAGAGCAGCCCTAAACTTTGGGGTGCCTGTGTCTTGCTGATTTTTAGTTTTCCCAATTTATACGCCCATGAGTGGAAGTGCCCTATGCTCTCCAAGCTGTGTTTTTTAGATGTTTCAGAACACACCGTACACTTCTCCAGAGTGGCTGTTGGCAATTTACATCCCACCCATCAGCGTAGCAAGGCTCCCATTTCTCCATGGCCGGTCCTGCATTTCTGGTTTGGACACTTTTTTCCGCATGGCCCTTTTGCCCGCTGGGAAGCGAGACTTCTTTGGAGCGCTGATTGGCCTTTCCAGGTTGCTTGGTTGGCCAAAAAGGGCGTATGCGTTTTTTCCTGAATATATTCAGGAAAAAACGCATACGCCCTTTTTGGCCAAGGGCATCATTGTCCACGTTTTGCCGCTTTTCATGTGCTTTCAAGGCGATTTGAATCTACCTCCTGAAATCTGTTTCCTGCAATTCTGCCTTGCTTTCAAAGCCTCTTCGTTGCCTTCCCTTAATATATTTGTGGACGAGAGGTATCATTTAAAACTCTGCAGGTTTGTGAATTGCAGTGCCCCTGAGCTCCATTTTTCAACTCGCTTTTTTGGGAGCTGGCCGCAAAAGCGTAGGATTGCTTCAGGCCCTCTTCTGGTTCTGGGGGGCAGGCTGAGCTTGTGCTTAATTCTTCTTCCTGATGGGAAAATAGAGTGACCTGTGCCTGTCCCAACACCTAGAGCTAGTCTCTCATTGGTTCCCCCTCTTCCCGTTCATCCTCAGGACAAATTGCAACCTGTACGGAACAGGAGGTTAAAGGTGCTGATTCTCCAAGGAGGGAGATGGCTAGTAAATCGGCTGGAATGGCGAACCCGAGCAAAGGAGATGAGAAATGAGGTGCGTTTTAGAAACCTTTCCCGATCACACGGTGTACCATCTTCTGGGTTTCTCATGCCTGTTTTCGACGTAGGAAGATGCCCTTGAACCTGGAGATTTGGGACCCATGGGATGGGTACCATGCAGTATTACTTGAAAGGGTCTGCGTTGGCTCACCCAACCTCACCGAACCTCTCAGCCCCAAGAGTGTCCACCCTTATGTCTCAATCAGCTGTCGGTCTAGATATGGTCAATCCAGGTTGCATCACAGCCCCTGAACGAATTTTGTAAGAATTTCTCTCTCTTTCACTGTCTTTGTTTCACGGGTTTTGAAAAGTAATTTATTTTTATAATGGGGTTTAGCTGCTTTTCACGGCTGTGTTTATGCCGCTTTACACCCCCTTGACTCACTTACAGAGAGATATCAATACATAGGTTTGAAGATTCTTACTAGTCAGATATATTCTTGTGCGGTGAATAGGGGGTGTTGCGTCCAGTTCACTGAAAAAGGAATAGGTCCTGTCTCTTACATATTGGGTTTATGGAAGGGTATCTGAGCTAATTTGAAACCCTTGTTTTATGCATCACCCCACCTCACCTTTCCCTTTCAGCAGCCATAGTGTGTTTCCTAAACGTGTGACTCTGTTCTGTTTTGCAATTCAGTTCAAGTGTAGCGGGTTTTACATTCCCTCTAGAAGTGATATCTTATGATAAGTGTCTTTTTCTGTGTGACTTATTTCACTTAGAATCGTCGTACCTAAATCCACTCATCCTGCTGCTACTAGCCTTATGACGTGGATTTCATGGCTGAGTGATATTCCATTGTACATGAGGACCACAACTTCTTTATCCATTTTTCGCTTTCCTAGGATATTTAAGGTGTAATGAAGTGAGGGTTCTTGTCCACAGAGCAGCCCTAAACTTTGGGGTGCCTGTGTCTTGCTGTTTTTTAGTTTTCCCAATTTATACGCCCATGAGTGGAAGTGCCCTATGCTCTCCAAGCTGTGTTTTTTAGATGTTTCAGAACACACCGTACACTTCTCCAGAGTGGCTGTTGGCAATTTACATCCCACCCATCAGCGTAGCAAGGCTCCCATTTCTCCATGGCCCGTCCTGCATTTCTGGTTTTGACACTTTTTTCCGCATGGCCCTTTTGCCCGCTGGGAAGCGAGACTTCTTTGGAGCACTGATTGGCCTTTCCAGGTTGCTTGGTTGGCCAAAAAGGGCGTATGCGTTTTTTCCTGAATATATTCAGGAAAAAACGCATACGCCCTTTTTGGCCAAGGGCATCATTGTCCACGTTTTGCCGCTTTTCATGAGCTTTCAAGGCGATTCGAATCTACCTCCTGAAATCTGTTTCCTGCAATTCTGCCTTGCTTTCAAAGCCTCTTCGTTGCCTTCCCTTAATATATTTGTGGACGAGAGGTATCATTTAAAACTCTGCAGGTTTGTGAATTGCAGTGCCCCTGAGCTCCATTTTTCAACTCGCTTTTTTGGGAGCTGGCCGCAAAAGCGCAGGATTGCTTCAGGCCCTCTTCTGGTTCTGGGGGGCAGGCTGAGCTTGTGCTTAATTCTTCTTCCTGATGGGAAAATAGAGTGACCTGTGCCTGTCCCAACACCTAGAGCTAGTCTCTCATTGGTTCCCCCTCTTCCCGTTCATCCTCAGGACAAATTGCAACCTGTACGGAACAGGAGGTTAAAGGTGCTGATTCTCCAAGGAGGGAGATGGCTAGTAAATCGGCTGGAATGGCGAACCCGAGCAAAGGAGATGAGAAATGAGGTGCGTTTTAGAAACCTTTCCGGATCACACGGTGTACCATCTTCTGGGTTTCTCATGCCTGTTTTCGACGTAGGAAGATGCCCTTGAACCTGGAGATTTGGGACCCATGGGATGGGTACCATGCAGTATTACTTGAAAGGGTCTGCGTTGGCTCACCCAACCTCACCGAACCTCTCAGCCCCAAGAGTGTCAACCCTTATGTCTCAAACAGCTGTGGGTCTAGATATGGTCAATCCAGGTTGCATCACAGCCCCTGAACGAATTTTGTAAGAATTTTTCTCTCTTTCACTGTCTTTGTTTCACGGGTTTTGAAAAGTAATTTATTTTTATAATGGGGTTTAGCTGCTTTTCACGGCTGTGTTTATGCCGCTTTACACCCCCTTGACTCACTTACAGAGAGATATCAATACATAGGTTTGAAGATTCTTACTAGTCAGATATATTCTTGTGCGGTGAATAGGGGGTGTTGAGTCCAGTTCACTGAAAAAGGAATAGGTCTTGTCTCTTACATATTGGGTTTATGGAACGGTATCTGAGCTAATTTGAAACCCTTGTTTTATGCATCACCCCACCTCACCTTTCCCGTTCAGCAGCCATAGTGTGTTTCCTAAACGTGTGACTCTGTTCTGTTTTGCAATTCAGTTCAAGTGTAGCGGTTTTTACATTCCCTCTCTAAGTGATATCTTATGATAAGTGTCTTTTTCTGTGTGACTTATTTCACTTAGAATCGTCGTACCTAAATCCACTCATCCTGCTGCTACTAGCCTTATGACGTGGATTTCATGGCTGAGTGATATTCCATTATACATGAGGACCACAACTTCTTTATCCATTTTTCTCTTTCGTAGGATATTTAAGATGTAATGAAGTGGGGGTTCTTGTCAACAGAGCAGCCCTAAACTTTGGGGTGCCTGTGTCTTGCTGATTTTTAGTTTTCCCAATTTATACGCCCATGAGTGGAAGTGCCCTATGCTCTCCAAGCTGTGTTTTTTAGATGTTTCAGAACACACCGTACACTTCTCCAGAGTGGCTGTTGGCAATTTACATCCCACCCATCAGCGTAGCAAGGCTCCCATTTCTCCATGGCCGGTCCTGCATTTCTGGTTTGGACACTTTTTTCCGCATGGCCCTTTTGCCCGCTGGGAAGCGAGACTTCTTTGGAGCGCTGATTGGCCTTTCCAGGTTGCTTGGTTGGCCAAAAAGGGCATATGTGTTTTTTCCTGAATATATTCAAGAAAAAACGCATACGCCCTTTTTGGCCAAGGGCATCATTGTCCACGTTTTGCCGCTTTTCATGTGCTTTCAAGGCGATTCGAATCTACCTCCTGAAATCTGTTTCCTGCAATTCTGCCTTGCTTTCAAAGCCTCTTCGTTGCCTTCCCTTAATATATTTGTGGACGAGAGGTATCATTTAAAACTCTGCAGGTTTGTGAATTGCAGTGCCCCTGAGCTCCATTTTTCAACTCGCTTTTTTGGGAGCTGGCCGCAAAAGCGCAGGATTGCTTCCGGCCCTCTTCTGGTTCTGGGGGGCAGGCTGAGCTTGTGCTTAATTCTTCTTCCTGATGGGAAAATAGAGTGACCTGTGCCTGTCCCAACACCTAGAGCTAGTCTCTCATTGGTTCCCCCTCTTCCCGTTCATCCTCAGGACAAATTGCAACCTGTACGGAACAGGAGGTTAAACGTGCTGATTCTCCAAGGAGGGAGATGGCTAGTAAATCGGCTGGAATGGCGACCCCGAGCAAAGGAGATGAGAAATGAGGTGCGTTTTAGAAACCTTTCCCGATCACACGGTGTACCATCTTCTGGGTTTCTCATGCCTGTTTTCGACGTAGGAAGATGCCCTTGAACCTGGAGATTTGGGACCCATGGGATGGGTACCATGCAGTATTACTTGAAAGGGTCTGCGTTGGCTCACCCAACCTCACCGAACCTCTCAGCCCCAAGAGTGTCCACCCTTATGTCTCAAACAGCTGTGGGTCTAGATATGGTCAATCCAGGTTGCATCACAGCCCCTGAACGAATTTTGTAAGAATTTCTCTCTCTTTCACTGTCTTTGTTTCACGGGTTTTGAAAAGTAATTTATTTTTATAATGGGGTTTAGCTGCTTTTCACGGCTGTGTTTATGCCGCTTTACACCCCCTTGACTCACTTACAGAGAGATATCAATACATAGGTTTGAAGATTCTTACTAGTCAGATATATTCTTGTGCGGTGAATAGGGGGTGTTGAGTCCAGTTCACTGAAAAAGGAATAGGTCTTGTCTCTTACATATTGGGTTTATGGAACGGTATCTGAGCTAATTTGAAACCCTTGTTTTATGCATCACCCCACCTCACCTTTCCCGTTCAGCAGCCATAGTGTGTTTCCTAAACGTGTGACTCTGTTCTGTTTTGCAATTCAGTTCAAGTGTAGCGGTTTTTACATTCCCTCTCTAAGTGATATCTTATGATAAGTGTCTTTTTCTGTGTGACTTATTTCACTTAGAATCGTCGTACCTAAATCCACTCATCCTGCTGCTACTAGCCTTATGACGTGGATTTCATGGCTGAGTGATATTCCATTGTACATGAGGACCACAACTTCTTTATCCATTTTTCTCTTTCGTAGGATATTTAAGGTGTAATGAAGTGGGGGTTCTTGTCAACAGAGCAGCCCTAAACTTTGGGGTGCCTGTGTCTTGCTGATTTTTAGTTTTCCCAATTTATACGCCCATGAGTGGAAGTGCCCTATGCTCTCCAAGCTGTGTTTTTTAGATGTTTCAGAACACACCGTACACTTCTCCAGAGTGGCTGTTGGCAATTTACATCCCACCCATCAGCGTAGCAAGGCTCCCATTTCTCCATGGCCGGTCCTGCATTTCTGGTTTGGACACTTTTTTCCGCATGGCCCTTTTGCCCGCTGGGAAGCGAGACTTCTTTGGAGCGCTGATTGGCCTTTCCAGGTTGCTTGGTTGGCCAAAAAGGGCGTATGCGTTTTTTCCTGAATATATTCAGGAAAAAACGCATACGCCCTTTTTGGCCAAGGGCATCATTGTCCACGTTTTGCCGCTTTTCATGTGCTTTCAAGGCGATTCGAATCTACCTCCTGAAATCTGTTTCCTGCAATTCTGCCTTGCTTTCAAAGCCTCTTCGTTGCCTTCCCTTAATATATTTGTGGACGAGAGGTATCATTTAAAACTGTGCAGGTTTGTGAATTGCAGTGCCCCTGAGCTCCATTTTTCAACTCGCTTTTTTGGGAGCTGGCCGCAAAAGCGCAGGATTGCTTCAGGCCCTCTTCTGGTTCTGGGGGGCAGGCTGAGCTTGTGCTTAATTCTTCTTCCTGATGGGAAAATAGAGTGACCTGTGCCTGTCCCAACACCTAGAGCTAGTCTCTCATTGGTTCCCCCTCTTCCCGTTCATCCTCAGGACAAATTGCAACCTGTACGGAACAGGAGGTTAAAGGTGCTGATTCTCCAAGGAGGGAGATGGCTAGTAAATCGGCTGGAATGGCGAACCCGAGCAAAGGAGATGAGAAATGAGGTGCGTTTTAGAAACCTTTCCCGATCACACGGTGTACCATCTTCTGGGTTTCTCATGCCTGTTTTCGACGTAGGAAGATGCCCTTGAACCTGGAGATTTGGGACCCATGGGATGGGTACCATGCAGTATTACTTGAAAGGGTCTGCGTTGGCTCACCCAACCTCACCGAACCTCTCAGCCCCAAGAGTGTCCACCCTTATGTCTCAAACAGCTGTGGGTCTAGATATGGTCAATCCAGGTTGCATCACAGCCCCTGAACGAATTTTGTAAGAATTTCTCTCTCTTTCACTGTCTTTGTTTCACGGGTTTTGAAAAGTAATTTATTTTTATAATGGGGTTTAGCTGCTTTTCACGGCTGTGTTTATGCCGCTTTACACCCCCTTGACTCACTTACAGAGAGATATCAATACATAGGTTTGAAGATTCTTACTAGTCAGATATATTCTTGTGCGGTGAATAGGGGGTGTTGAGTCCAGTTCACTGAAAAAGGAATAGGTCTTGTCTCTTACATATTGGGTTTATGGAACGGTATCTGAGCTAATTTGAAACCCTTGTTTTATGCATCACCCCACCTCACCTTTCCCGTTCAGCAGCCATAGTGTGTTTCCTAAACGTGTGACTCTGTTCTGTTTTGCAATTCAGTTCAAGTGTAGCGGTTTTTACATTCCCTCTAAAAGTGATATCTTATGATAAGTGTCTTTTTCTGTGTGACTTATTTCACTTAGAATCGTCGTACCTAAATCCACTCATCCTGCTGCTACTAGCCTTATGACGTGGATTTCATGGCTGAGTGATATTCCATTGTACATGAGGACCACAACTTCTTTATCCATTTTTCTCTTTCGTAGGATATTTAAGGTGTAATGAAGTGGGGGTTCTTGTCAACAGAGCAGCCCTAAACTTTGGGGTGCCTGTGTCTTGCTGATTTTTAGTTTTCCCAATTTATACGCCCATGAGTGGAAGTGCCCTATGCTCTCCAAGCTGTGTTTTTTAGATGTTTCAGAACACACCGTACACTTCTCCAGAGTGGCTGTTGGCAATTTACATCCCAGCCATCAGCGTAGCAAGGCTCCCATTTATCCATGGCCGGTCCTGCATTTCTGGTTTGGACACTTTTTTCCACATGGCCCTTTTGCTCGCTGGGAAGCGAGACTTCTTTGGAGCGCTGATTGGCCTTTCCAGGTTGCTTGGTTGGCCAAAAAGGGCGTATGCGTTTTTTCCTGAATATATTCAGGAAAAAACGCATACGCCCTTTTTGGCCAAGGGCATCATTGTCCACGTTTTGCCGCTTTTCATGTGCTTTCAAGGCGATTCGAATCTACCTCCTGAAATCTGTTTCCTGCAATTCTGCCTTGCTTTCAAAGCCTCTTCGTTGCCTTCCCTTAATATATTTGTGGACGAGAGGTATCATTTAAAACTCTGCAGGTTTGTGAATTGCAGTGCCCCTGAGCTCCATTTTTCAACTCGCTTTTTTGGGAGCTGGCCGCAAAAGCGCAGGATTGCTTCAGGCCCTCTTCTGGTTCTGGGGGGCAGGCTGAGCTTGTGCTTAATTCTTCTTCCTGATGGGAAAATAGAGTGACCTGTGCCTGTCCCAACACCTAGAGCTAGTCTCTCATTGGTTCCCCCTCTTCCCGTTCATCCTCAGGACAAATTGCAACCTGTACGGAACAGGAGGTTAAAGGTGCTGATTCTCCAAGGAGGGAGATGGCTAGTAAATCGGCTGGAATGGCGAACCCGAGCAAAGGAGATGAGAAATGAGGTGCGTTTTAGAAACCTTTCCCGATCACACGGTGTACCATCTTCTGGGTTTCTCATGCCTGTTTTCGACGTAGGAAGATGCCCTTGAACCTGGAGATTTGGGACCCATGGGATGGGTACCATGCAGTATTACTTGAAAGGGTCTGCGTTGGCTCACCCAACCTCACCGAACCTCTCAGCCCCAAGAGTGTCCACCCTTATGTCTCAAACAGCTGTGGGTCTAGATATGGTCAATCCAGGTTGCATCACAGCCCCTGAACGAATTTTGTAAGAATTTCTCTCTCTTTCACTGTCTTTGTTTCACGGGTTTTGAAAAGTAATTTATTTTTATAATGGGGTTTAGCTGCTTTTCACGGCTGTGTTTATGCCGCTTTACACCCCCTTGACTCACTTACAGAGAGATATCAATACATAGGTTTGAAGATTCTTACTAGTCAGATATATTCTTGTGCGGTGAATAGGGGGTGTTGAGTCCAGTTCACTGAAAAAGGAATAGGTCTTGTCTCTTACATATTGGGTTTATGGAACGGTATCTGAGCTAATTTGAAACCCTTGTTTTATGCATCACCCCACCTCACCTTTCCCGTTCAGCAGCCATAGTGTGTTTCCTAAACGTGTGACTCTGTTCTGTTTTGCAATTCAGTTCAAGTGTAGCGGTTTTTACATTCCCTCTAAAAGTGATATCTTATGATAAGTGTCTTTTTCTGTGTGACTTATTTCACTTAGAATCGTCGTACCTAAATCCACTCATCGTGCTGCTACTAGCCTTATGACGTGGATTTCATGGCTGAGTGATATTCCATTGTACATGAGGACCCCAACTTCTTTATCCATTTTTCTCTTTCCTAGGATATTTAAGGTGTAATGAAGTGGGGGTTCTTGTCAACAGAGCAGCCCTAAACTTTGGGGTGCCTGTGTCTTGCTGATTTTTAGTTTTCCCAATTTATACGCCCATGAGTGGAAGTGCCCTATGCTCTCCAAGCTGTGTTTTTTAGATGTTTCAGAACACACCGTACACTTCTCCAGAGTGGCTGTTGGCAATTTACATCCCACCCATCAGCGTAGCAAGGCTCCCATTTCTCCATGGCCGGTCCTGCATTTCTGGTTTGGACACTTTTTTCCGCATGGCCCTTTTGCCCGCTGGGAAGCGAGACTTCTTTGGAGCGCTGATTGGCCTTTCCAGGTTGCTTGGTTGGCCAAAAAGGGCATATGTGTTTTTTCCTGAATATATTCAAGAAAAAACGCATACGCCCTTTTTGGCCAAGGGCATCATTGTCCACGTTTTGCCGCTTTTCATGTGCTTTCAAGGCGATTCGAATCTACCTCCTGAAATCTGTTTCCTGCAATTCTGCCTTGCTTTCAAAGCCTCTTCGTTGCCTTCCCTTAATATATTTGTGGACGAGAGGTATCATTTAAAACTCTGCAGGTTTGTGAATTGCAGTGACCCTGAGCTCCATTTTTCAACTCGCTTTTTTGGGAGCTGGCCGCAAAAGCGCAGGATTGCTTCAGGCCCTCTTCTGGTTCTGGGGGGCAGGCTGAGCTTGTGCTTAATTCTTCTTCCTGATGGGAAAATAGAGTGACCTGTGCCTGTCCCAACACCTAGAGCTAGTCTCTCATTGGTTCCCCCTCTTCCCGTTCATCCTCAGGACAAATTGCAACCTGTACGGAACAGGAGGTTAAAGGTGCTGATTCTCCAAGGAGGGAGATGGCTAGTAAATCGGCTGGAATGGCGAACCCGAGCAAAGGAGATGAGAAATGAGGTGCGTTTTAGAAACCTTTCCCGATCACACGGTGTACCATCTTCTGGGTTTCTCATGCCTGTTTTCGACGTAGGAAGATGCCCTTGAACCTGGAGATTTGGGACCCATGGGATGGGTACCATGCAGTATTACTTGAAAGGGTCTGCGTTGGCTCACCCAACCTCACCGAACCTCTCAGCCCCAAGAGTGTCCACCCTTATGTCTCAAACAGCTGTGGGTCTAGATATGGTCAATCCAGGTTGCATCACAGCCCGTGAACGAATTTTGTAAGAATTTCTCTCTCTTTCACTGTCTTTGTTTCACGGGTTTTGAAAAGTAATTTATTTTTATAATGGGGTTTAGCTGCTTTTCACGGCTGTGTTTATGCCGCTTTACACCCCCTTGACTCACTTACAGAGAGATATCAATACATAGGTTTGAAGATTCTTACTAGTCAGATATATTCTTGTGCGGTGAATAGGGGGTTTTGCGTCCAGTTCACTGAAAAAGGAATAGGTCTTGTCTCTTACATATTGGGTTTATGGAACGGTATCTGAGCTAATTTGAAACCCTTGTTTTATGCATCACCCCACCTCACCTTTCCCGTTCAGCAGCCATAGTGTGTTTCCTAAACGTGTGACTCTGTTCTGTTTTGCAATTCAGTTCAAGTGTAGCGGTTTTTACATTCCCTCTCTAAGTGATATCTTATGATAAGTGTCTTTTTCTGTGTGACTTATTTCACTTAGAATCGTCGTACCTAAATCCACTCATCCTGCTGCTACTAGCCTTATGACGTGGATTTCATGGCTGAGTGATATTCCATTGTACATGAGGACCACAACTTCTTTATCCATTTTTCTCTTTCGTAGGATATTTAAGGTGTAATGAAGTGGGGGTTCTTGTCAACAGAGCAGCCCTAAACTTTGGGGTGCCTGTGTCTTGCTGATTTTTAGTTTTCCCAATTTATACGCCCATGAGTGGAAGTGCCCTATGCTCTCCAAGCTGTGTTTTTTAGATGTTTCAGAACACACCGTACACTTCTCCAGAGTGGCTGTTGGCAATTTACATCCCACCCATCAGCGTAGCAAGGCTCCCATTTCTCCATGGCCGGTCCTGCATTTCTGGTTTGGACACTTTTTTCCGCATGGCCCTTTTGCCCGCTGGGAAGCGAGACTTCTTTGGAGCGCTGATTGGCCTTTCCAGGTTGCTTGGTTGGCCAAAAAGGGCATATGTGTTTTTTCCTGAATATATTCAAGAAAAAACGCATACGCCCTTTTTGGCCAAGGGCATCATTGTCCACGTTTTGCCGCTTTTCATGTGCTTTCAAGGCGATTCGAATCTACCTCCTGAAATCTGTTTCCTGCAATTCTGCCTTGCTTTCAAAGCCTCTTCGTTGCCTTCCCTTAATATATTTGTGGACGAGAGGTATCATTTAAAACTCTGCAGGTTTGTGAATTGCAGTGACCCTGAGCTCCATTTTTCAACTCGCTTTTTTGGGAGCTGGCCGCAAAAGCGCAGGATTGCTTCAGGCCCTCTTCTGGTTCTGGGGGGCAGGCTGAGCTTGTGCTTAATTCTTCTTCCTGATGGGAAAATAGAGTGACCTGTGCCTGTCCCAACACCTAGAGCTAGTCTCTCATTGGTTCCCCCTCTTCCCGTTCATCCTCAGGACAAATTGCAACCTGTACGGAACAGGAGGTTAAAGGTGCTGATTCTCCAAGGAGGGAGATGGCTAGTAAATCGGCTGGAATGGCGAACCCGAGCAAAGGAGATGAGAAATGAGGTGCGTTTTAGAAACCTTTCCCGATCACACGGTGTACCATCTTCTGGGTTTCTCATGCCTGTTTTCGACGTAGGAAGATGCCCTTGAACCTGGAGATTTGGGACCCATGGGATGGGTACCATGCAGTATTACTTGAAAGGGTCTGCGTTGGCTCACCCAACCTCACCGAACCTCTCAGCCCCAAGAGTGTCCACCCTTATGTCTCAAACAGCTGTGGGTCTAGATATGGTCAATCCAGGTTGCATCACAGCCCGTGAACGAATTTTGTAAGAATTTCTCTCTCTTTCACTGTCTTTGTTTCACGGGTTTTGAAAAGTAATTTATTTTTATAATGGGGTTTAGCTGCTTTTCACGGCTGTGTTTATGCCGCTTTACACCCCCTTGACTCACTTACAGAGAGATATCAATACATAGGTTTGAAGATTCTTACTAGTCAGATATATTCTTGTGCGGTGAATAGGGGGTTTTGCGTCCAGTTCACTGAAAAAGGAATAGGTCTTGTCTCTTACATATTGGGTTTATGGAACGGTATCTGAGCTAATTTGAAACCCTTGTTTTATGCATCACCCCACCTCACCTTTCCCGTTCAGCAGCCATAGTGTGTTTCCTAAACGTGTGACTCTGTTCTGTTTTGCAATTCAGTTCAAGTGTAGCGGTTTTTACATTCCCTCTCTAAGTGATATCTTATGATAAGTGTCTTTTTCTGTGTGACTTATTTCACTTAGAATCGTCGTACCTAAATCCACTCATCCTGCTGCTACTAGCCTTATGACGTGGATTTCATGGCTGAGTGATATTCCATTGTACATGAGGACCACAACTTCTTTATCCATTTTTCTCTTTCGTAGGATATTTAAGGTGTAATGAAGTGGGGGTTCTTGTCAACAGAGCAGCCCTAAACTTTGGGGTGCCTGTGTCTTGCTGATTTTTAGTTTTCCCAATTTATACGCCCATGAGTGGAAGTGCCCTATGCTCTCCAAGCTGTGTTTTTTAGATGTTTCAGAACACACCGTACACTTCTCCAGAGTGGCTGTTGGCAATTTACATCCCACCCATCAGCGTAGCAAGGCTCCCATTTCTCCATGGCCGGTCCTGCATTTCTGGTTTGGACACTTTTTTCCGCATGGCCCTTTTGCCCGCTGGGAAGCGAGACTTCTTTGGAGCGCTGATTGGCCTTTCCAGGTTGCTTGGTTGGCCAAAAAGGGCGTATGCGTTTTTTCCTGAATATATTCAGGAAAAAACGCATACGCCCTTTTTGGCCAAGGGCATCATTGTCCACGTTTTGCCGCTTTTCATGTGCTTTCAAGGCGATTCGAATCTACCTCCTGAAATCAGTTTCCTGCAATTCTGCCTTGCTTTCAAAGCCTCTTCGTTGCCTTCCCTTAATATATTTGTGGACGAGAGGTATCATTTAAAACTCTGCAGGTTTGTGAATTGCAGTGCCCCTGAGCTCCATTTTTCAACTCGCTTTTTTGGGAGCTGGCCGCAAAAGCGCAGGATTGCTTCAGGCCCTCTTCTGGTTCTGGGGGGCAGGCTGAGCTTGTGCTTAATTCTTCTTCCTGATGGGAAAATAGAGTGACCTGTGCCTGTCCCAACACCTAGAGCTAGTCTCTCATTGGTTCCCCCTCTTCCCGTTCATCCTCAGGACAAATTGCAACCTGTACGGAACAGGAGGTTAAAGGTGCTGATTCTCCAAGGAGGGAGATGGCTAGTAAATCGGCTGGAATGGCGAACCCGAGCAAAGGAGATGAGAAATGAGGTGCGTTTTAGAAACCTTTCCCGATCACACGGTGTACCATCTTCTGGGTTTCTCATGCCTGTTTTCGACGTAGGAAGATGCCCTTGAACCTGGAGATTTGGGACCCATGGGATGGGTACCATGCAGTATTACTTGAAAGGGTCTGCGTTGGCTCACCCAACCTCACCGAACCTCTCAGCCCCAAGAGTGTCCACCCTTATGTCTCAAACAGCTGTGGGTCTAGATATGGTCAATCCAGGTTGCATCACAGCCCGTGAACGAATTTTGTAAGAATTTCTCTCTCTTTCACTGTCTTTGTTTCACGGGTTTTGAAAAGTAATTTATTTTTATAATGGGGTTTAGCTGCTTTTCACGGCTGTGTTTATGCCGCTTTACACCCCCTTGACTCACTTACAGAGAGATATCAATACATAGGTTTGAAGATTCTTACTAGTCAGATATATTCTTGTGCGGTGAATAGGGGGTTTTGCGTCCAGTTCACTGAAAAAGGAATAGGTCTTGTCTCTTACATATTGGGTTTATGGAACGGTATCTGAGCTAATTTGAAACCCTTGTTTTATGCATCACCCCACCTCACCTTTCCCGTTCAGCAGCCATAGTGTGTTTCCTAAACGTGTGACTCTGTTCTGTTTTGCAATTCAGTTCAAGTGTAGCGGTTTTTACATTCCCTCTCTAAGTGATATCTTATGATAAGTGTCTTTTTCTGTGTGACTTATTTCACTTAGAATCGTCGTACCTAAATCCACTCATCCTGCTGCTACTAGCCTTATGACGTGGATTTCATGGCTGAGTGATATTCCATTGTACATGAGGACCACAACTTCTTTATCCATTTTTCTCTTTCGTAGGATATTTAAGGTGTAATGAAGTGGGGGTTCTTGTCAACAGAGCAGCCCTAAACTTTGGGGTGCCTGTGTCTTGCTGATTTTTAGTTTTCCCAATTTATACGCCCATGAGTGGAAGTGCCCTATGCTCTCCAAGCTGTGTTTTTTAGATGTTTCAGAACACACCGTACACTTCTCCAGAGTGGCTGTTGGCAATTTACATCCCACCCATCAGCGTAGCAAGGCTCCCATTTCTCCATGGCCGGTCCTGCATTTCTGGTTTGGACACTTTTTTCCGCATGGCCCTTTTGCCCGCTGGGAAGCGAGACTTCTTTGGAGCGCTGATTGGCCTTTCCAGGTTGCTTGGTTGGCCAAAAAGGGCGTATGCGTTTTTTCCTGAATATATTCAGGAAAAAACGCATACGCCCTTTTTGGCCAAGGGCATCATTGTCCACGTTTTGCCGCTTTTCATGTGCTTTCAAGGCGATTCGAATCTACCTCCTGAAATCTGTTTCCTGCAATTCTGCCTTGCTTTCAAAGCCTCTTCGTTGCCTTCCCTTAATATATTTGTGGACGAGAGGTATCATTTAAAACTCTGCAGGTTTGTGAATTGCAGTGCCCCTGAGCTCCATTTTTCAACTCGCTTTTTTGGGAGCTGGCCGCAAAAGCGCAGGATTGCTTCAGGCCCTCTTCTGGTTCTGGGGGGCAGGCTGAGCTTGTGCTTAATTCTTCTTCCTGATGGGAAAATAGAGTGACCTGTGCCTGTCCCAACACCTAGAGCTAGTCTCTCATTGGTTCCCCCTCTTCCCGTTCATCCTCAGGACAAATTGCAACCTGTACGGAACAGGAGGTTAAAGGTGCTGATTCTCCAAGGAGGGAGATGGCTAGTAAATCGGCTGGAATGGCGAACCCGAGCAAAGGAGATGAGAAATGAGGTGCGTTTTAGAAACCTTTCCCGATCACACGGTGTACCATCTTCTGGGTTTCTCATGCCTGTTTTCGACGTAGGAAGATGCCCTTGAACCTGGAGATTTGGGACCCATGGGATGGGTACCATGCAGTATTACTTGAAAGGGTCTGCGTTGGCTCACCCAACCTCACCGAACCTCTCAGCCCCAAGAGTGTCCACCCTTATGTCTCAAACAGCTGTGGGTCTAGATATGGTCAATCCAGGTTGCATCACAGCCCCTGAACGAATTTTGTAAGAATTTCTCTCTCTTTCACTGTCTTTGTTTCACGGGTTTTGAAAAGTAATTTATTTTTATAATGGGGTTTAGCTGCTTTTCACGGCTGTGTTTATGCCGCTTTACACCCCCTTGACTCACTTACAGAGAGATATCAATACATAGGTTTGAAGATTCTTACTAGTCAGATATATTCTTGTGCGGTGAATAGGGGGTGTTGAGTCCAGTTCACTGAAAAAGGAATAGGTCTTGTCTCTTACATATTGGGTTTATGGAACGGTATCTGAGCTAATTTGAAACCCTTGTTTTATGCATCACCCCACCTCACCTTTCCCGTTCAGCAGCCATAGTGTGTTTCCTAAACGTGTGACTCTGTTCTGTTTTGCAATTCAGTTCAAGTGTAGCGGTTTTTACATTCCCTCTAAAAGTGATATCTTATGATAAGTGTCTTTTTCTGTGTGACTTATTTCACTTAGAATCGTCGTACCTAAATCCACTCATCGTGCTGCTACTAGCCTTATGACGTGGATTTCATGGCTGAGTGATATTCCATTGTACATGAGGACCCCAACTTCTTTATCCATTTTTCTCTTTCCTAGGATATTTAAGGTGTAATGAAGTGGGGGTTCTTGTCAACAGAGCAGCCCTAAACTTTGGGGTGCCTGTGTCTTGCTGATTTTTAGTTTTCCCAATTTATACGCCCATGAGTGGAAGTGCCCTATGCTCTCCAAGCTGTGTTTTTTAGATGTTTCAGAACACACCGTACACTTCTCCAGAGTGGCTGTTGGCAATTTACATCCCACCCATCAGCGTAGCAAGGCTCCCATTTCTCCATGGCCGGTCCTGCATTTCTGGTTTGGACACTTTTTTCCGCATGGCCCTTTTGCCCGCTGGGAAGCGAGACTTCTTTGGAGCGCTGATTGGCCTTTCCAGGTTGCTTGGTTGGCCAAAAAGGGCATATGTGTTTTTTCCTGAATATATTCAAGAAAAAACGCATACGCCCTTTTTGGCCAAGGGCATCATTGTCCACGTTTTGCCGCTTTTCATGTGCTTTCAAGGCGATTCGAATCTACCTCCTGAAATCTGTTTCCTGCAATTCTGCCTTGCTTTCAAAGCCTCTTCGTTGCCTTCCCTTAATATATTTGTGGACGAGAGGTATCATTTAAAACTCTGCAGGTTTGTGAATTGCAGTGACCCTGAGCTCCATTTTTCAACTCGCTTTTTTGGGAGCTGGCCGCAAAAGCGCAGGATTGCTTCAGGCCCTCTTCTGGTTCTGGGGGGCAGGCTGAGCTTGTGCTTAATTCTTCTTCCTGATGGGAAAATAGAGTGACCTGTGCCTGTCCGAACACCTAGAGCTAGTCTCTCATTGGTTCCCCCTCTTCCCGTTCATCCTCAGGACAAATTGCAACCTGTACGGAACAGGAGGTTAAAGGTGCTGATTCTCCAAGGAGGGAGATGGCTAGTAAATCGGCTGGAATGGCGAACCCGAGCAAAGGAGATGAGAAATGAGGTGCGTTTTAGAAACCTTTCCCGATCACACGGTGTACCATCTTCTGGGTTTCTCATGCCTGTTTTCGACGTAGGAAGATGCCCTTGAACCTGGAGATTTGGGACCCATGGGATGGGTACCATGCAGTATTACTTGAAAGGGTCTGCGTTGGCTCACCCAACCTCACCGAACCTCTCAGCCCCAAGAGTGTCCACCCTTATGTCTCAAACAGCTGTGGGTCTAGATATGGTCAATCCAGGTTGCATCACAGCCCGTGAACGAATTTTCTAAGAATTTCTCTCTCTTTCACTGTCTTTGTTTCACGGGTTTTGAAAAGTAATTTATTTTTATAATGGGGTTTAGCTGCTTTTCACGGCTGTGTTTATGCCGCTTTACACCCCCTTGACTCACTTACAGAGAGATATCAATACATAGGTTTGAAGATTCTTACTAGTCAGATATATTCTTGTGCGGTGAATAGGGGGTTTTGCGTCCAGTTCACTGAAAAAGGAATAGGTCTTGTCTCTTACATATTGGGTTTATGGAACGGTATCTGAGCTAATTTGAAACCCTTGTTTTATGCATCACCCCACCTCACCTTTCCCGTTCAGCAGCCATAGTGTGTTTCCTAAACGTGGGACTCTGTTCTGTTTTGCAATTCAGTTCAAGTGTAGCGGTTTTTACATTCCCTCTCTAAGTGATATCTTATGATAAGTGTCTTTTTCTGTGTGACTTATTTCACTTAGAATCGTCGTACCTAAATCCACTCATCCTGCTGCTACTAGCCTTATGACGTGGATTTCATGGCTGAGTGATATTCCATTATACATGAGGACCACAACTTCTTTATCCATTTTTCTCTTTCGTAGGATATTTAAGATGTAATGAAGTGGGGGTTCTTGTCAACAGAGCAGCCCTAAACTTTGGGGTGCCTGTGTCTTGCTGATTTTTAGTTTTCCCAATTTATACGCCCATGAGTGGAAGTGCCCTATGCTCTCCAAGCTGTGTTTTTTAGATGTTTCAGAACACACCGTACACTTCTCCAGAGTGGCTGTTGGCAATTTACATCCCACCCATCAGCGTAGCAAGGCTCCCATTTCTCCATGGCCGGTCCTGCATTTCTGGTTTGGACACTTTTTTCCGCATGGCCCTTTTGCCCGCTGGGAAGCGAGACTTCTTTGGAGCGCTGATTGGCCTTTCCAGGTTGCTTGGTTGGCCAAAAAGGGCGTATGCGTTTTTTCCTGAATATATTCAGGAAAAAACGCATACGCCCTTTTTGGCCAAGGGCATCATTGTCCACGTTTTGCCGCTTTTCATGTGCTTTCAAGGCGATTCGAATCTACCTCCTGAAATCTGTTTCCTGCAATTCTGCCTTGCTTTCAAAGCCTCTTCGTTGCCTTCCCTTAATATATTTGTGGACGAGAGGTATCATTTAAAACTCTGCAGGTTTGTGAATTGCAGTGCCCCTGAGCTCCATTTTTCAACTCGCTTTTTTGGGAGCTGGCCGCAAAAGCGCAGGATTGCTTCAGGCCCTCTTCTGGTTCTGGGGGGCAGGCTGAGCTTGTGCTTAATTCTTCTTCCTGATGGGAAAATAGAGTGACCTGTGCCTGTCCCAACACCTAGAGCTAGTCTCTCATTGGTTCCCCCTCTTCCCGTTCATCCTCAGGACAAATTGCAACCTGTACGGAACAGGAGGTTAAAGGTGCTGATTCTCCAAGGAGGGAGATGGCTAGTAAATCGGCTGGAATGGCGAACCCGAGCAAAGGAGATGAGAAATGAGGTGCGTTTTAGAAACCTTTCCCCATCACACGGTGTACCATCTTCTGGGTTTCTCATGCCTGTTTTCGACGTAGGAAGATGCACCTAGAACCTGGAGATTTGGGACCCATGGGATGGGTACCATGCAGTATTACTTGAAAGGGTCTGCGTTGGCTCACCCAACCTCACCGAACCTCTCAGCCGCAAGAGTGTCCACCCTTATGTCTCAAACAGCTGTGGGTCTAGATATGGTCAATCCAGGTTGCATCACAGCCCGTGAACGAATTTTGTAAGAATTTCTCTCTCTTTCACTGTCTTTGTTTCACGGGTTTTGAAAAGTAATTTATTTTTATAATGGGGTTTAGCTGCTTTTCACGGCTGTGTTTATGCCGCTTTACACCCCCTTGACTCACTTACAGAGAGATATCAATACATAGGTTTGAAGATTCTTACTAGTCAGATATATTCTTGTGCGGTGAATAGGGGGTTTTGCGTCCAGTTCACTGAAAAAGGAATAGGTCTTGTCTCTTACATATTGGGTTTATGGAACGGTATCTGAGCTAATTTGAAACCCTTGTTTTATGCATCACCCCACCTCACCTTTCCCGTTCAGCAGCCATAGTGTGTTTCCTAAACGTGTGACTCTGTTCTGTTTTGCAATTCAGTTCAAGTGTAGCGGTTTTTACATTCCCTCTCTAAGTGATATCTTATGATAAGTGTCTTTTTCTGTGTGACTTATTTCACTTAGAATCGTCGTACCTAAATCCACTCATCCTGCTGCTACTAGCCTTATGACGTGGATTTCATGGCTGAGTGATATTCCATTGTACATGAGGACCACAACTTCTTTATCCATTTTTCTCTTTCGTAGGATATTTAAGGTGTAATGAAGTGGGGGTTCTTGTCAACAGAGCAGCCCTAAACTTTGGGGTGCCTGTGTCTTGCTGATTTTTAGTTTTCCCAATTTATACGCCCATGAGTGGAAGTGCCCTATGCTCTCCAAGCTGTGTTTTTTAGATGTTTCAGAACACACCGTACACTTCTCCAGAGTGGCTGTTGGCAATTTACATCCCACCCATCAGCGTAGCAAGGCTCCCATTTCTCCATGGCCGGTCCTGCATTTCTGGTTTGGACACTTTTTTCCGCATGGCCCTTTTGCCCGCTGGGAAGCGAGACTTCTTTGGAGCGCTGATTGGCCTTTCCAGGTTGCTTGGTTGGCCAAAAAGGGCGTATGCGTTTTTTCCTGAATATATTCAGGAAAAAACGCATACGCCCTTTTTGGCCAAGGGCATCATTGTCCACGTTTTGCCGCTTTTCATGTGCTTTCAAGGCGATTCGAATCTACCTCCTGAAATCTGTTTCCTGCAATTCTGCCTTGCTTTCAAAGCCTCTTCGTTGCCTTCCCTTAATATATTTGTGGACGAGAGGTATCATTTAAAACTCTGCAGGTTTGTGAATTGCAGTGCCCCTGAGCTCCATTTTTCAACTCGCTTTTTTGGGAGCTGGCCGCAAAAGCGCAGGATTGCTTCAGGCCCTCTTCTGGTTCTGGGGGGCAGGCTGAGCTTGTGCTTAATTCTTCTTCCTGATGGGAAAATAGAGTGACCTGTGCCTGTCCCAACACCTAGAGCTAGTCTCTCATTGGTTCCCCCTCTTCCCGTTCATCCTCAGGACAAATTGCAACCTGTACGGAACAGGAGGTTAAAGGTGCTGATTCTCCAAGGAGGGAGATGGCTAGTAAATCGGCTGGAATGGCGAACCCGAGCAAAGGAGATGAGAAATGAGGTGCGTTTTAGAAACCTTTCCCGATCACACGGTGTACCATCTTCTGGGTTTCTCATGCCTGTTTTCGACGTAGGAAGATGCCCTTGAACCTGGAGATTTGGGACCCATGGGATGGGTACCATGCAGTATTACTTGAAAGGGTCTGCGTTGGCTCACCCAACCTCACCGAACCTCTCAGCCCCAAGAGTGTCCACCCTTATGTCTCAAACAGCTGTGGGTCTAGATATGGTCAATCCAGGTTGCATCACAGCCCCTGAACGAATTTTGTAAGAATTTCTCTCTCTTTCACTGTCTTTGTTTCACGGGTTTTGAAAAGTAATTTATTTTTATAATGGGGTTTAGCTGCTTTTCACGGCTGTGTTTATGCCGCTTTACACCCCCTTGACTCACTTACAGAGAGATATCAATACATAGGTTTGAAGATTCTTACTAGTCAGATATATTCTTGTGCGGTGAATAGGGGGTGTTGAGTCCAGTTCACTGAAAAAGGAATAGGTCTTGTCTCTTACATATTGGGTTTATGGAACGGTATCTGAGCTGATTTGAAACCCTTGTTTTATGCATCACCCCACCTCACCTTTCCCGTTCAGCAGCCATAGTGTGTTTCCTAAACGTGTGACTCTGTTCTGTTTTGCAATTCAGTTCAAGTGTAGCGGTTTTTACATTCCCTCTAAAAGTGATATCTTATGATAAGTGTCTTTTTCTGTGTGACTTATTTCACTTAGAATCGTCGTACCTAAATCCACTCATCCTGCTGCTACTAGCCTTATGACGTGGATTTCATGGCTGAGTGATATTCCATTGTACATGAGGACCCCAACTTCTTTATCCATTTTTCTCTTTCGTAGGATATTTAAGGTGTAATGAAGTGGGGGTTCTTGTCAACAGAGCAGCCCTAAACTTTGGGGTGCCTGTGTCTTGCTGATTTTTAGTTTTCCCAATTTATACGCCCATGAGTGGAAGTGCCCTATGCTCTCCAAGCTGTGTTTTTTAGATGTTTCAGAACACACCGTACACTTCTCCAGAGTGGCTGTTGGCAATTTACATCCCACCCATCAGCGTAGCAAGGCTCCCATTTCTCCATGGCCGGTCCTGCATTTCTGGTTTGGACACTTTTTTCCGCATGGCCCTTTTGCCCGCTGGGAAGCGAGACTTCTTTGGAGCGCTGATTGGCCTTTCCAGGTTGCTTGGTTGGCCAAAAAGGGCATATGTGTTTTTTCCTGAATATATTCAAGAAAAAACGCATACGCCCTTTTTGGCCAAGGGCATCATTGTCCACGTTTTGCCGCTTTTCATGTGCTTTCAAGGCGATTCGAATCTACCTCCTGAAATCTGTTTCCTGCAATTCTGCCTTGCTTTCAAAGCCTCTTCGTTGCCTTCCCTTAATATATTTGTGGACGAGAGGTATCATTTAAAACTCTGCAGGTTTGTGAATTGCAGTGCCCCTGAGCTCCATTTTTCAACTCGCTTTTTTGGGAGCTGGCCGCAAAAGCGCAGGATTGCTTCAGGCCCTCTTCTGGTTCTGGGGGGCAGGCTGAGCTTGTGCTTAATTCTTCTTCCTGATGGGAAAATAGAGTGACCTGTGCCTGTCCCAACACCTAGAGCTAGTCTCTCATTGGTTCTCCCTCTTCCCGTTCATCCTCAGGACAAATTGCAACCTGTACGGAACAGGAGGTTAAAGGTGCTGATTCTCCAAGGAGGGAGATGGCTAGTAAATCGGCTGGAATGGCGAACCCGAGCAAAGGAGATGAGAAATGAGGTGCGTTTTAGAAACCTTTCCCGATCACACGGTGTACCATCTTCTGGGTTTCTCATGCCTGTTTTCGACGTAGGAAGATGCCCTTGAACCTGGAGATTTGGGACCCATGGGATGGGTACCATGCAGTATTACTTGAAAGGGTCTGCGTTGGCTCACCCAACCTCACCGAACCTCTCAGCCCCAAGAGTGTCCACCCTTATGTCTCAAACAGCTGTGGGTCTAGATATGGTCAATCCAGGTTGCATCACAGCCCGTGAACGAATTTTGTAAGAATTTCTCTCTCTTTCACTGTCTTTGTTTCACGGGTTTTGAAAAGTAATTTATTTTTATAATGGGGTTTAGCTGCTTTTCACGGCTGTGTTTATGCCGCTTTACACCCCCTTGACTCACTTACAGAGAGATATCAATACATAGGTTTGAAGATTCTTACTAGTCAGATATATTCTTGTGCGGTGAATAGGGGGTGTTGAGTCCAGTTCACTGAAAAAGGAATAGGTCTTGTCTCTTACATATTGGGTTTATGGAACGGTATCTGAGCTAATTTGAAACCCTTGTTTTATGCATCACCCCACCTCACCTTTCCCGTTCAGCAGCCATAGTGTGTTTCCTAAACGTGTGACTCTGTTCTGTTTTGCAATTCAGTTCAAGTGTAGCGGTTTTTACATTCCCTCTCTAAGTGATATCTTATGATAAGTGTCTTTTTCTGTGTGACTTATTTCACTTAGAATCGTCGTACCTAAATCCACTCATCCTGCTGCTACTAGCCTTATGACGTGGATTTCATGGCTGAGTGATATTCCATTATACATGAGGACCACAACTTCTTTATCCATTTTTCTCTTTCGTAGGATATTTAAGATGTAATGAAGTGGGGGTTCTTGTCAACAGAGCAGCCCTAAACTTTGGGGTGCCTGTGTCTTGCTGATTTTTAGTTTTCCCAATTTATACGCCCATGAGTGGAAGTGCCCTATGCTCTCCAAGCTGTGTTTTTTAGATGTTTCAGAACACACCGTACACTTCTCCAGAGTGGCTGTTGGCAATTTACATCCCACCCATCAGCGTAGCAAGGCTCCCATTTCTCCATGGCCGGTCCTGCATTTCTGGTTTGGACACTTTTTTCCGCATGGCCCTTTTGCCCGCTGAGAAGCGAGACTTCTTTGGAGCGCTGATTGGCCTTTCCAGGTTGCTTGGTTGGCCAAAAAGGGCGTATGCGTTTTTTCCTGAATATATTCAGGAAAAAACGCATATGCGCTTTTTGGCCAAGGGCATCATTGTCCACGTTTGCCGCTTTTCATGTGCTTTCAAGGCGATTCGAATCTACCTCCTGAAATCTGTTTCCTGCAATTCTGCCTTGCTTTCAAAGCCTCTTCGTTGCCTTCCCTTAATATATTTGTGGACGAGAGGTATCATTTAAAACTCTGCATGTTTGTGAATTGCAGTGCCCCTGAGCTCCATTTTTCAACTCGCTTTTTTGGGAGCTGGCCGCAAAAGCGCAGGATTGCTTCAGGCCCTCTTCTGGTTCTGGGGGGCAGGCTGAGCTTGTGCTTAATTCTTCTTCCTGATGGGAAAATAGAGTGACCTGTGCCTGTCCCAACACCTAGAGCTAGTCTCTCATTGGTTCCCCCTCTTCCCGTTCATCCTCAGGACAAATTGCAACCTGTACGGAACAGGAGGTTAAAGGTGCTGATTCTCCAAGGAGGGAGATGGCTAGTAAATCGGCTGGAATGGCGAACCCGAGCAAAGGAGATGAGAAATGAGGTGCGTTTTAGAAACCTTTCCCCATCACACGGTGTACCATCTTCTGGGTTTCTCATGCCTGTTTTCGACGTAGGAAGATGCCCCTTGAACCTGGAGATTTGGGACCCATGGGATGGGTACCATGCAGTATTACTTGAAAGGGTCTGCGTTGGCTCACCCAACCTCACCGAACCTCTCAGCCGCAAGATTGTCCACCCTTATGTCTCAAACAGCTGTGGGTCTAGATATGGTCAATCCAGGTTGCATCACAGCCCGTGAACGAATTTTGTAAGAATTTCTCTCTCTTTCACTGTCTTTGTTTCACGGGTTTTGAAAAGTAATTTATTTTTATAATGGGGTTTAGCTGCTTTTCACGGCTGTGTTTATGCCGCTTTACACCCCCTTGACTCACTTACAGAGAGATATCAATACATAGGTTTGAAGATTCTTACTAGTCAGATATATTCTTGTGCGGTGAATAGGGGGTTTTGCGTCCAGTTCACTGAAAAAGGAATAGGTCTTGTCTCTTACATATTGGGTTTATGGAACGGTATCTGAGCTAATTTGAAACCCTTGTTTTATGCATCACCCCACCTCACCTTTCCCGTTCAGCAGCCATAGTGTGTTTCCTAAACGTGTGACTCTGTTCTGTTTTGCAATTCAGTTCAAGTGTAGCGGTTTTTACATTCCCTCTCTAAGTGATATCTTATGATAAGTGTCTTTTTCTGTGTGACTTATTTCACTTAGAATCGTCGTACCTAAATCCACTCATCCTGCTGCTACTAGCCTTATGACGTGGATTTCATGGCTGAGTGATATTCCATTATACATGAGGACCACAACTTCTTTATCCATTTTTCTCTTTCGTAGGATATTTAAGATGTAATGAAGTGGGGGTTCTTGTCAACAGAGCAGCCCTAAACTTTGGGGTGCCTGTGTCTTGCTGATTTTTAGTTTTCCCAATTTATACGCCCATGAGTGGAAGTGCCCTATGCTCTCCAAGCTCTGTTTTTTAGATGTTTCAGAACACACCGTACACTTCTCCAGAGTGGCTGTTGGCAATTTACATCCCACCCATCAGCGTAGCAAGGCTCCCATTTCTCCATGGCCGGTCCTGCATTTCTGGTTTGGACACTTTTTTCCGCATGGCCCTTTTGCCCGCTGGGAAGCGAGACTTCTTTGGAGCGCTGATTGGCCTTTCCAGGTTGCTTGGTTGGCCAAAAAGGGCGTATGCGTTTTTTCCTGAATATATTCAGGAAAAAACGCATACGCCCTTTTTGGCCAAGGGCATCATTGTCCACGTTTTGCCGCTTTTCATGTGCTTTCAAGGCGATTCGAATCTACCTCCTGAAATCTGTTTCCTGCAATTCTGCCTTGCTTTCAAAGCCTCTTCGTTGCCTTCCCTTAATATATTTGTGGACGAGAGGTATCATTTAAAACTCTGCAGGTTTGTGAATTGCAGTGCCCCTGAGCTCCATTTTTCAACTCGCTTTTTTGGGAGCTGGCCGCAAAAGCGCAGGATTGCTTCAGGCCCTCTTCTGGTTCTGGGGGGCAGGCTGAGCTTGTGCTTAATTCTTCTTCCTGATGGGAAAATAGAGTGACCTGTGCCTGTCCCAACACCTAGAGCTAGTCTCTCATTGGTTCCCCCTCTTCCCGTTCATCCTCAGGACAAATTGCAACCTGTACGGAACAGGAGGTTAAAGGTGCTGATTCTCCAAGGAGGGAGATGGCTAGTAAATCGGCTGGAATGGCGAACCCGAGCAAAGGAGATGAGAAATGAGGTGCGTTTTAGAAACCTTTCCCGATCACACGGTGTACCATCTTCTGGGTTTCTCATGCCTGTTTTCGACGTAGGAAGATGCCCTTGAACCTGGAGATTTGGGACCCATGGGATGGGTACCATGCAGTATTACTTGAAAGGGTCTGCGTTGGCTCACCCAACCTCACCGAACCTCTCAGCCCCAAGAGTGTCCACCCTTATGTCTCAAACAGCTGTGGGTCTAGATATGGTCAATCCAGGTTGCATCACAGCCCGTGAACGAATTTTGTAAGAATTTCTCTCTCTTTCACTGTCTTTGTTTCACGGGTTTTGAAAAGTAATTTATTTTTATAATGGGGTTTAGCTGCTTTTCACGGCTGTGTTTATGCCACTTTACACCCCCTTGACTCACTTACAGAGAGATATCAATACATAGGTTTGAAGATTCTTACTAGTCAGATATATTCTTGTGCGGTGAATAGGGGGTTTTGCGTCCAGTTCACTGAAAAAGGAATAGGTCTTGTCTCTTACATATTGGGTTTATGGAACGGTATCTGAGCTAATTTGAAACCCTTGTTTTATGCATCACCCCACCTCACCTTTCCCGTTCAGCAGCCATAGTGTGTTTCCTAAACGTGTGACTCTGTTCTGTTTTGCAATTCAGTTCAAGTGTAGCGGGTTGTACATTCCCTCTAGAAGTGATATCTTATGATAAGTGTCTTTTTCTGTGTGACTTATTTCACTGAGAATCGTCGTACCTAAATCCACTCATCCTGCTGCTACTAGCCTTATGACGTGTATTTCATGGCTGAGTGATATTCCATTGTACATGAGGACCACAACTTCTTTATCCATTTTTCTCTTTCCTAGGATATTTAAGGTGTAATGAAGTGGGGGTTCTTGTCAACAGAGCAGCCCTAAACTTTGGGGTGCCTGTGTCTTGCTGATTTTTAGTTTTCCCAAATTATACGCCCATGAGTGGAAGTGCCCTATGCTCTCCAAGCTGTGTTTTTTAGATGTTTCAGAACACACCGTACACTTCTCCAGAGTGGCTGTTGGCAATTTACATCCCACCCATCAGCGTAGCAAGGCTCCCATTTCTCTATGGCCGGTCCTGCATTTCTGGTTTGGACACTTTTTTCCGCATGGCCCTTTTGCCCGCTGGGAAGCGAGACTTCTTTGGAGCGCTGATTGGCCTTTCCAGGTTGCTTGGTTGGCCAAAAAGGGCGTATGCGTTTTTTCCTGAATATATTCAGGAAAAAACGCATACGCCCTTTTTGGCCAAGGGCATCATTGTCCACGTTTTGCCGCTTTTCATGTGCTTTCAAGGCGATTCGAAACTACCTCCTGAAATCTGTTTCCTGCAATTCTGCCTTGCTTTCAAAGCCTCTTCGTTGCCTTCCCTTAATATATTTGTGGACGAGAGGTATCATTTAAAACTCTGCAGGTTTGTGAATTGCAGTGCCCCTGAGCTCCATTTTTCAACTCGCTTTTTTGGGAGCTGGCCGCAAAAGCGCAGGATTGCTTCAGGCCCTCTTCTGGTTCTGGGGGGCAGGCTGAGCTTGTGCTTAATTCTTCTTCCTGATGGGAAAATAGAGTGACCTGTGCCTGTCCCAACACCTAGAGCTAGTCTCTCATTGGTTCCCCCTCTTCCCGTTCATCCTCAGGACAAATTGCAACCTGTACGGAACAGGAGGTTAAAGGTGCTGATTCTCCAAGGAGGGAGATGGCTAGTAAATCGGCTGGAATGGAGAACCCGAGCAAAGGAGATGAGAAATGAGGTGCATTTTAGAAACCTTTCCCGATCACACGGTGTACCATCTTCTGGGTTTCTCATGCCTGTTTTCGACGTAGGAAGATGCCCTTGAACCTGGAGATTTGGGACCCATGGGATGGGTACCATGCAGTATTACTTGAAAGGGTCTGCGTTGGCTCACCCAACCTCACCGAACCTCTCAGCCCCAAGAGTGTCCACCCTTATGTCTCAATCAGCTGTGGGTCTAGATATGGTCAATCCAGGTTGCATCACAGCCCGTGAACGAATTTTGTAAGAATTTCTCTCTCTTTCACTGTCTTTGTTTCACGGGTTTTGAAAAGTAATTTATTTTTATAATGGGGTTTAGCTGCTTTTCACGGCTGTGTTTATGCCGCTTTACACCCCCTTGACTCACTTACAGAGAGATATCAATACATAGGTTTGAAGATTCTTACTAGTCAGATATATTCTTGTGCGGTGAATAGGGGGTGTTGAGTCCAGTTCACTGAAAAAGGAATAGGTCTTGTCTCTTACATATTGGGTTTATGGAACGGTATCGGAGCTAATTTGAAACCCTTGTTTTATGCATCACCCCACCTCACCTTTCCCGTTCAGCAGCCATAGTGTGTTTCCTAAACGTGTGACTCTGTTCTGTTTTGCAATTCAGTTCAAGTGTAGCGGGTTGTACATTCCCTCTAGAAGTGATATCTTATGATAAGTGTCTTTTTCTGTGTGACTTATTTCACTGAGAATCGTCGTACCTAAATCCACTCATCCTGCTGCTACTAGCCTTATGACGTGTATTTCATGGCTGAGTGATATTCCATTGTACATGAGGACCACAACTTCTTTATCCATTTTTCTCTTTCGTAGGATATTTAAGGTGTAATGAAGTGGGGGTTCTTGTCAACAGAGCAGCCCTAAACTTTGGGGTGCCTGTGTCTTGCTGATTTTTAGTTTTCCCAAATTATACGCCCATGAGTGGAAGTGCCCTATGCTCTCCAAGCTGTGTTTTTTAGATGTTTCAGAACACACCGTACACTTCTCCAGAGTGGCTGTTGGCAATTTACATCCCACCCATTAGCGTAGCAAGGCTCCCATTTCTCTATGGCCGGTCCTGCATTTCTGGTTTGGACACTTTTTTCCGCATGGCCCTTTTGCCCGCTGGGAAGCGAGACTTCTTTGGAGCGCTGATTGGCCTTTCCAGGTTGCTTGGTTGGCCAAAAAGGGCGTATGCGTTTTTTCCTGAATATATTCAGGAAAAAACGCATACGCCCTTTTTGGCCAAGGGCATCATTGTCCACGTTTTGCCGCTTTTCATGTGCTTTCAAGGCGATTCGAAACTACCTCCTGAAATCTGTTTCCTGCAATTCTGCCTTGCTTTCAAAGCCTCTTCGTTGCCTTCCCTTAATATATTTGTGGACGAGAGGTATCATTTAAAACTCTGCAGGTTTGTGAATTGCAGTGCCCCTGAGCTCCATTTTTCAACTCGCTTTTTTGGGAGCTGGCCGCAAAAGCGCAGGATTGCTTCAGGCCCTCTTCTGGTTCTGGGGGGCAGGCTGAGCTTGTGCTTAATTCTTCTTCCTGATGGGAAAATAGAGTGACCTGTGCCTGTCCCAACACCTAGAGCTAGTCTCTCATTGGTTCCCCCTCTTCCCGTTCATCCTCAGGACAAATTGCAACCTGTACGGAACAGGAGGTTAAAGGTGCTGATTCTCCAAGGAGGGAGATGGCTAGTAAATCGGCTGGAATGGAGAACCCGAGCAAAGGAGATGAGAAATGAGGTGCATTTTAGAAACCTTTCCCGATCACACGGTGTACCATCTTCTGGGTTTCTCATGCCTGTTTTCGACGTAGGAAGATGCCCTTGAACCTGGAGATTTGGGACCCATGGGATGGGTACAATGCAGTATTACTTGAAAGGGTCTGCGTTGGCTCACCCAACCTCACCGAACCTCTCAGCCCCAAGAGTGTCCACCCTTATGTCTCAATCAGCTGTGGGTCTAGATATGGTCAATCCAGGTTGCATCACAGCCCGTGAACGAATTTTGTAAGAATTTCTCTCTCTTTCACTGTCTTTGTTTCACGGGTTTTGAAAAGTAATTTATTTTTATAATGGGGTTTAGCTGCTTCTCACGGCTGTGTTTATGCCGCTTTACACCCCCTTGACTCACTTACAGAGAGATATCAATACATAGGTTTGAAGATTCTTACTAGTCAGATATATTCTTGTGCGCTGAATAGGGGGTGTTGAGTCCAGTTCACTGAAAAAGGAATAGGTCTTGTCTCTTACATATTGGGTTTATGGAACGGTATCGGAGCTAATTTGAAACCCTTGTTTTATGCATCACCCCACCTCACCTTTCCCGTTCAGCAGCCATAGTGTGTTTCCTAAACGTGTGACTCTGTTCTGTTTTGCAATTCAGTTCAAGTGTAGCGGTTTTTACATTCCCTCTCTAAGTGATATCTTATGATAAGTGTCTTTTTCTGTGTGACTTATTTCACTTAGAATCGTCGTACCTAAATCCACTCATCGTGCTGCTACTAGCCTTATGACGTTGATTTCATGGCTGAGTGATATTCCATTGTACAGGAGGACCACAACTTCTTTATCCATTTTTCTCTTTCCTAGGATATTTAAGGTGTAATGAAGTGGGGGTTCTTGTCAACAGAGCAGCCCTAAACTTTGGGGTGCCTGTGTCTTGCTGATTTTTAGTTTTCCCAATTTATACGCCCATGAGTGGAAGTGCCCTATGCTCTCCAAGCTGTGTTTTTTAGATGTTTCAGAACACACCATACACTTCTCCAGAGTGGCTGTTGGCAATTTACATCCCACCCATCAGCGTAGCAAGGCTCCCATTTCTCCATGGCCGGTCCTGCATTTCTGGTTTGGACACTTTTTTCCGCATGGCCCTTTTGCCCGCTGGGAAGCGAGACTTCTTTGGAGCGCTGATTGGCCTTTCCAGGTTGCTTGGTTGGCCAAAAAGGGCGTATGCGTTTTTTCCTGAATATATTCAGGAAAAAACGCATACGCCCTTTTTGGCCAAGGGCATCATTGTCCACGTTTTGCCGCTTTTCATGTGCTTTCAAGGCGATTCGAATCTACCTCCTGAAATCTGTTTCCTGCAATTCTGCCTTGCTTTCAAAGCCTCTTCGTTGCCTTCCCTTAATATATTTGTGGACGAGAGGTATCATTTAAAACTCTGCAGGTTTGTGAATTGCAGTGCCCCTGAGCTCCATTTTTCAACTCGCTTTTTTGGGAGCTGGCCGCAAAAGCGCAGGATTGCTTCAGGCCCTCTTCTGGTTCTGGGGGGCAGGCTGAGCTTGTGCTTAATTCTTCTTCCTGATGGGAAAATAGAGTGACCTGTGCCTGTCCCAACACCTAGAGCTAGTCTCTCATTGGTTCCCCCTCTTCCCGTTCATCCTCAGGACAAATTGCAACCTGTACGGAACAGGAGGTTAAAGGTGCTGATTCTCCAAGGAGGGAGATGGCTAGTAAATCGGCTGGAATGGCGAACCCGAGCAAAGGAGATGAGAAATGAGGTGCGTTTTGAAACCTTTCCCGATCACACGGTGTACCATCTTCTGGGTTTCTCATGCCTGTTTTCGACGTAGGAAGATGCCCTTGAACCTGGAGATTTGGGACCCATGGGATGGGTACCATGCAGTATTACTTGAAAGGGTCTGCGTTGGCTCACCCAACCTCACCGAAACTCTCAGCCCCAAGAGTGTCCACCCTTATGTCTCAATCAGCTGTGGGTCTAGATATGGTCAATCCAGGTTGCATCACAGCCCCTGAACGAATTTTGTAAGAATTTCTCTCTCTTTCACTGTCTTTGTTTCACGGGTTTTGAAAAGTAATTTATTTTTATAATGGGGTTTAGCTGCTTTTCACGGCTGTGTTTATGCCGCTTTACACCCCCTTGACTCACTTACAGAGAGATATCAATACATAGGTTTGAAGATTCTTACTAGTCAGATATATTCTTGTGCGGTGAATAGGGGGTGTTGAGTCCAGTTCACTGAAAAAGGAATAGGTCTTGTCTGTTACATATTGGGTTTGTGGAACGGTATCGGAGCTAATTTGAAACTTTGTTTTATGCATCACCCCACCTCACCTTTCCCGTTCAGCAGCCATAGTGTGTTTCCTAAACGTGTGACTCTGTTCTGTTTTGCAATTCAGTTCAAGTGTAGCGGTTTTTACATTCCCTCTCTAAGTGATATCTTATGATAAGTGTCTTTTTCTGTGTGACTTATTTCACTGAGAATCGTCGTACCTAAATCCACTCATCCTGCTGCTACTAGCCTTATGACGTGTATTTCATGGCTGAGTGATATTCCATTGTACATGAGGACCACAACTTCTTTATCCATTTTTCTCTTTCCTAGGATATTTAAGGTGTAATGAAGTGGGGGTTCTTGTCAACAGAGCAGCCCTAAACTTTGGGGTGCCTGTGTCTTGCTGATTTTTAGTTTTCCCAAATTATACGCCCATGAGTGGAAGTGCCCTATGCTCTCCAAGCTGTGTTTTTTAGATGTTTCAGAACACACCGTACACTTCTCCAGAGTGGCTGTTGGCAATTTACATCCCACCCATCAGCGTAGCAAGGCTCCCATTTCTCTATGGCCGGTCCTGCATTTCTGGTTTGGACACTTTTTTCCGCATGGCCCTTTTGCCCGCTGGGAAGCGAGACTTCTTTGGAGCGCTGATTGGCCTTTCCAGGTTGCTTGGTTGGCCAAAAAGGGCGTATGCGTTTTTTCCTGAATATATTCAGGAAAAAACGCATACGCCCTTTTTGGCCAAGGGCATCATTGTCCACGTTTTGCCGCTTTTCATGTGCTTTCAAGGCGATTCGAAACTACCTCCTGAAATCTGTTTCCTGCAATTCTGCCTTGCTTTCAAAGCCTCTTCGTTGCCTTCCCTTAATATATTTGTGGACGAGAGGTATCATTTAAAACTCTGCAGGTTTGTGAATTGCAGTGCCCCTGAGCTCCATTTTTCAACTCGCTTTTTTGGGAGCTGGCCGCAAAAGCGCAGGATTGCTTCAGGCCCTCTTCTGGTTCTGGGGGGCAGGCTGAGCTTGTGCTTAATTCTTCTTCCTGATGGGAAAATAGAGTGACCTGTGCCTGTCCCAACACCTAGAGCTAGTCTCTCATTGGTTCCCCCTCTTCCCGTTCATCCTCAGGACAAATTGCAACCTGTACGGAACAGGAGGTTAAAGGTGCTGATTCTCCAAGGAGGGAGATGGCTAGTAAATCGGCTGGAATGGAGAACCCGAGCAAAGGAGATGAGAAATGAGGTGCATTTTAGAAACCTTTCCCGATCACACGGTGTACCATCTTCTGGGTTTCTCATGCCTGTTTTCGACGTAGGAAGATGCCCTTGAACCTGGAGATTTGGGACCCATGGGATGGGTACCATGCAGTATTACTTGAAAGGGTCTGCGTTGGCTCACCCAACCTCACCGAACCTCTCAGCCCCAAGAGTGTCCACCCTTATGTCTCAATCAGCTGTGGGTCTAGATATGGTCAATCCAGGTTGCATCACAGCCCCTGAACGAATTTTGTAAGAATTTCTCTCTCTTTCACTGTCTTTGTTTCACGGGTTTTGAAAAGTAATTTATTTTTATAATGGGGTTTAGCTGCTTTTCACGGCTGTGTTTATGCCGCTTTACACCCCCTTGACTCACTTACAGAGAGATATCAATACATAGGTTTGAAGATTCTTACTAGTCAGATATATTCTTGTGCGGTGAATAGGGGGTGTTGAGTTCAGTTCACTGAAAAAGGAATAGGTCTTGTCTCTTACATATTGGGTTTATGGAACGGTATCTGAGCTAATTTGAAACCCTTGTTTTATGCATCACCCCACCTCACCTTTCCCGTTCAGCAGCCATAGTGTGTTTCCTAAACGTGTGACTCTGTTCTGTTTTGCAATTCAGTTCAAGTGTAGCGGTTTTTACATTCCCTCTCTAAGTGATATCTTATGATAAGTGTCTTTTTCTGTGTGACTTATTTCACTTAGAATCGTCGTACCTAAATCCACTCATCCTGCTGCTACTAGCCTTATGACGTGGATTTCATGGCTGAGTGATATTCCATTATACATGAGGACCACAACTTCTTTATCCATTTTTCTCTTTCGTAGGATATTTAAGGTGTAATGAAGTGGGGGTTCTTGTCAACAGAGCAGCCCTAAACTTTGGGGTGCCTGTGTCTTGCTGATTTTTAGTTTTCCCAATTTATACGCCCATGAGTGGAAGTGCCCTATGCTCTCCAAGCTGTGTTTTTTAGATGTTTCAGAACACACCGTACACTTCTCCAGAGTGGCTGTTGGCAATTTACATCCCACCCATCAGCGTAGCAAGGCTCCCATTTCTCCATGGCCGGTCCTGCATTTCTGGTTTGGACACTTTTTTCCGCATGGCCCTTTTGCCCGCTGGGAAGCGAGACTTCTTTGGAGCGCTGATTGGCCTTTCCAGGTTGCTTGGTTGGCCAAATAGGGCGTATGCGTTTTTTCCTGAATATATTCAGGAAAAAACGCATACGCCCTTTTTGGCCAAGGGCATCATTGTCCACGTTTTGCCGCTTTTCATGTGCTTTCAAGGCGATTCGAATCTACCTCCTGAAATCTGTTTCCTGCAATTCTGCCTTGCTTTCAAAGCCTCTTCGTTGCCTTCCCTTAATATATTTGTGGACGAGAGGTATCATTTAAAACTCTGCAGGTTTGTGAATTGCAGTGCCCCTGAGCTCCATTTTTCAACTCGCTTTTTTGGGAGCTGGCCGCAAAAGCGCAGGATTGCTTCAGGCCCTCTTCTGGTTCTGGGGGGCAGGCTGAGCTTGTGCTTAATTCTTCTTCCTGATGGGAAAATAGAGTGACCTGTGCCTGTCCCAACACCTAGAGCTAGTCTCTCATTGGTTCCCCCTCTTCCCGTTCATCCTCAGGACAAATTGCAACCTGTACGGAACAGGAGGTTAAAGGTGCTGATTCTCCAAGGAGGGAGATGGCTAGTAAATCGGCTGGAATGGCGAACCCGAGCAAAGGAGATGAGAAATGAGGTGCGTTTTAGAAACCTTTCCCCATCACACGGTGTACCATCTTCTGGGTTTCTCATGCCTGTTTTCGACGTAGGAAGATGCCCCTTGAACCTGGAGATTTGGGACCCATGGGATGGGTACCATGCAGTATTACTTGAAAGGGTCTGCGTTGGCTCACCCAACCTCACCGAACCTCTCAGCCGCAAGAGTGTCCACCCTTATGTCTCAAACAGCTGTGGGTCTAGATATGGTCAATCCAGGTTGCATCACAGCCCGTGAACGAATTTTGTAAGAATTTCTCTCTCTTTCACTGTCTTTGTTTCACGGGTTTTGAAAAGTAATTTATTTTTATAATGGGGTTTAGCTGCTTTTCACGGCTGTGTTTATGCCGCTTTACACCCCCTTGACTCACTTACAGAGAGATATCAATACATAGGTTTGAAGATTCTTACTAGTCAGATATATTCTTGTGCGGTGAATAGGGGGTTTTGCGTCCAGTTCACTGAAAAAGGAATAGGTCTTGTCTCTTACATATTGGGTTTATGGAACGGTATCTGAGCTAATTTGAAACCCTTGTTTTATGCATCACCCCACCTCACCTTTCCCGTTCAGCAGCCATAGTGTGTTTCCTAAACGTGTGACTCTGTTCTGTTTTGCAATTCAGTTCAAGTGTAGCGGTTTTTACATTCCCTCTCTAAGTGATATCTTATGATAAGTGTCTTTTTCTGTGTGACTTATTTCACTTAGAATCGTCGTACCTAAATCCACTCATCCTGCTGCTACTAGCCTTATGACGTGGATTTCATGGCTGAGTGATATTCCATTATACATGAGGACCACAACTTCTTTATCCATTTTTCTCTTTCGTAGGATATTTAAGATGTAATGAAGTGGGGGTTCTTGTCAACAGAGCAGCCCTAAACTTTGGGGTGCCTGTGTCTTGCTGATTTTTAGTTTTCCCAATTTATACGCCCATGAGTGGAAGTGCCCTATGCTCTCCAAGCTGTGTTTTTTAGATGTTTCAGAACACACCGTACACTTCTCCAGAGTGGCTGTTGGCAATTTACATCCCACCCATCAGCGTAGCAAGGCTCCCATTTCTCCATGGCCGGTCCTGCATTTCTGGTTTGGACACTTTTTTCCGCATGGCCCTTTTGCCCGCTGGGAAGCGAGACTTCTTTGGAGCGCTGATTGGCCTTTCCAGGTTGCTTGGTTGGCCAAAAAGGGCGTATGCGTTTTTTCCTGAATATATTCAGGAAAAAACGCATACGCCCTTTTTGGCCAAGGGCATCATTGTCCACGTTTTGCCGCTTTTCATGTGCTTTCAAGGCGATTCGAATCTACCTCCTGAAATCTGTTTCCTGCAATTCTGCCTTGCTTTCAAAGCCTCTTCGTTGCCTTCCCTTAATATATTTGTGGACGAGAGGTATCATTTAAAACTCTGCAGGTTTGTGAATTGCAGTGCCCCTGAGCTCCATTTTTCAACTCGCTTTTTTGGGAGCTGGCCGCAAAAGCGCAGGATTGCTTCAGGCCCTCTTCTGGTTCTGGGGGGCAGGCTGAGCTTGTGCTTAATTCTTCTTCCTGATGGGAAAATAGAGTGACCTGTGCCTGTCCCAACACCTAGAGCTAGTCTCTCATTGGTTCCCCCTCTTCCCGTTCATCCTCAGGACAAATTGCAACCTGTACGGAACAGGAGGTTAAAGGTGCTGATTCTCCAAGGAGGGAGATGGCTAGTAAATCGGCTGGAATGGCGAACCCGAGCAAAGGAGATGAGAAATGAGGTGCGTTTTAGAAACCTTTCCCGATCACATGGTGTACCATCTTCTGGGTTTCTCATGCCTGTTTTCGACGTAGGAAGATGCCCTTGAACCTGGAGATTTGGGACCCATGGGATGGGTACCATGCAGTATTACTTGAAAGGGTCTGCGTTGGCTCACCCAACCTCACCGAACCTCTCAGCCCCAAGAGTGTCCACCCTTATGTCTCAAACAGCTGTGGGTCTAGATATGGTCAATCCAGGTTGCATCACAGCCCGTGAACGAATTTTGTAAGAATTTCTCTCTCTTTCACTGTCTTTGTTTCACGGGTTTTGAAAAGTAATTTATTTTTATAATGGGGTTTAGCTGCTTTTCACGGCTGTGTTTATGCCGCTTTACACCCCCTTGACTCACTTACAGAGAGATATCAATACATAGGTTTGAAGATTCTTACTAGTCAGATATATTCTTGTGCGGTGAATAGGGGGTTTTGCGTCCAGTTCACTGAAAAAGGAATAGGTCTTGTCTCTTACATATTGGGTTTATGGAACGGTATCTGAGCTAATTTGAAACCCTTCTTTTATGCATCACCCCACCTCACATTTCCCGTTCAGCAGCCATAGTGTGTTTCCTAAACGTGTGACTCTGTTCTGTTTTGCAATTCAGTTCAAGTGTAGCGGGTTGTACATTCCCTCTAGAAGTGATATCTTATGATAAGTGTCTTTTTCTGTGTGACTTATTTCACTGAGAATCGTCGTACCTAAATCCACTCATCCTGCTGCTACTAGCCTTATGACGTGTATTTCATGGCTGAGTGATATTCCATTGTACATGAGGACCACAACTTCTTTATCCATTTTTCTCTTTCCTAGGATATTTAAGGTGTAATGAAGTGGGGGTTCTTGTCAACAGAGCAGCCCTAAACTTTGGGGTGCCTGTGTCTTGCTGATTTTTAGTTTTCCCAAATTATACGCCCATGAGTGGAAGTGCCCTATGCTCTCCAAGCTGTGTTTTTTAGATGTTTCAGAACACACCGTACACTTCTCCAGAGTGGCTGTTGGCAATTTACATCCCACCCATCAGCGTAGCAAGGCTCCCATTTCTCCATGGCCGGTCCTGCATTTCTGGTTTGGACACTTTTTTCCGCATGGCCCTTTTGCCCGCTGGGAAGCGAGACTTCTTTGGAGCGCTGATTGGCCTTTCCAGGTTGCTTGGTTGGCCAAATAGGGCGTATGCGTTTTTTCCTGAATATATTCAGGAAAAAACGCATACGCCCTTTTTGGCCAAGGGCATCATTGTCCACGTTTTGCCGCTTTTCATGTGCTTTCAAGGCGATTCGAATCTACCTCCTAAAATCTGTTTCCTGCAATTCTGCCTTGCTTTCAAAGCCTCTTCGTTGCCTTCCCTTAATATATTTGTGGACGAGAGGTATCATTTAAAACTCTGCAGGTTTGTGAATTGCAGTGCCCCTGAGCTCCATTTTTCAACTCGCTTTTTTGGGAGCTGGCCGCAAAAGCGCAGGATTGCTTCAGGCCCTCTTCTGGTTCTGGGGGGCAGGCTGAGCTTGTGCTTAATTCTTCTTCCTGATGGGAAAATAGAGTGACCTGTGCCTGTCCCAACACCTAGAGCTAGTCTCTCATTGGTTCCCCCTCTTCCCGTTCATCCTCAGGACAAATTGCAACCTGTACGGAACAGGAGGTTAAAGGTGCTGATTCTCCAAGGAGGGAGATGGCTAGTAAATCGGCTGGAATGGCGAACCCGAGCAAAGGAGATGAGAAATGAGGTGCGTTTTAGAAACCTTTCCCGATCACACGGTGTACCATCTTCTGGGTTTCTCATGCCTGTTTTCGACGTAGGAAGATGCCCTTGAACCTGGAGATTTGGGACCCATGGGATGGGTACCATGCAGTATTAATTGAAAGGGTCTGCGTTGGCTCACCCAACCTCACCGAACCTCTCAGCCCCAAGAGTGTCCACCCTTATGTCTCAATCAGCTGTGGGTCTAGATATGGTCAATCCAGGTTGCATCACAGCCCGTGAACGAATTTTGTAAGAATTTCTCTCTCTTTCACTGTCTTTGTTTCACGGGTTTTGAAAAGTAATTTATTTTTATAATGGGGTTTAGCTGCTTTTCACGGCTGTGTTTATGCCGCTTTACACCCCCTTGACTCACTTACAGAGAGATATCAATACATAGGTTTGAAGATTCTTACTAGTCAGATATATTCTTGTGCGGTGAATAGGGGGTGTTGAGTTCAGTTCACTGAAAAAGGAATAGGTCTTGTCTCTTACATATTGGGTTTATGGACGGTATCGGAGCTAAATTGAAACCCTTGTTTTATGCATCACCTCACCTCACCTTTCCCGTTCAGCAGCCATAGTGTGTTTTCTAAACGTGTGACTCTGTTCTGTTTTGTAATTCAGTTCAAGTGTAGCGGTTTTTACATTCCCTCTCTAAGTGATATCTTAGGATAAGTGTCTTTTTCTGTGTGACTTATTTCACTTAGAATCGTCGTACGTAAATCCACTCATCGTGCTGCTACTAGCCTTATGACGTGGATTTCATGGCTGAGTGATATTCCATTGTACATGAGGACCCCAACTTCTTTATCCATTTTTCTCTTTCCTAGGATATTTAAGGTGTAATGAAGTGGGGGTTCTTGTCCACAGAGCAGCCCTAAACTTTGGGGTGCCTGTGTCTTGCTGATTTTTAGTTTTCCCAATTTATACGCCCATGAGTGGAAGTGCCCTATGCTCTCCAAGCTGTGTTTTTTAGATGTTTCAGAACACACCGTACACTTCTCCAGAGTGGCTGTTGGCAATTTACATCCCACCCATCACCGTAGCAAGGCTCCCATTTCTCCATGGCCGGTCCTGCATTTCTGGTTTGGACACTTTTTTCCGCATGGCCCTTTTGCCCGCTGGGAAGCGAGACTTCTTTGGAGCGCTGATTGGCCTTTCCAGGTTGCTTGGTTGGCCAAAAAGGGCGTATGCGTTTTTTCCTGAATATATTCAGGAAAAAACGCATACGCCCTTTTTGGCCAAGGGCATCATTGTCCACGTTTTGCCGCTTTTCATGTGCTTTCAAGGCGATTCGAATCTACCTCCTGAAATCTGTTTCCTGCAATTCTGCCTTGCTTTCAAAGCCTCTTCGTTGCCTTCCCTTAATATATTTGTGGACGAGAGGTATCATTTAAAACTCTGCAGGTTTGTGAATTGCAGGGCCCCTGAGCTCCATTTTTCAACTCGCTTTTTTGGGAGCTGGCCGCAAAAGCGCAGGATTGCTTCAGGCCCTCTTCTGGTTCTGGGGGGCAGGCTGAGCTTGTGCTTAATTCTTCTTCCTGATGGGAAAATAGAGTGATCTGTGCCTGTCCCAACACCTAGAGCTAGTCTCTCATTGGTTCCCCCTCTTCCCGTTCATCCTCAGGACAAATTGCAACCTGTACGGAACAGGAGGTTAAAGGTGCTGATTCTCCAAGGAGGGAGATGGCTAGTAAATCGGCTGGAATGGCGAACCCGAGCAAAGGAGATGAGAAATGAGGTGCGTTTTAGAAACCTTTCCCGATCACATGGTGTACCATCTTCTGGGTTTCTCATGCCTGTTTTCGACGTAGGAAGATGCCCTTGAACCTGGAGATTTGGGACGCATGGGATGGGTACCATGCAGTATTACTTGAAAGGGTCTTCGTAGGCTCACCCAACCTCACCGAACCTCTCAGCCCCAAGAGTGTCCACCCTTATGTCTCAATCAGCTGTGGGTCTAGATATGGTCAATCCAGGTTGCATCACAGCCCCTGAACGAATTTTGTAAGAATTTCTCTCTCTTTCACTGTCTTTGTTTCACGGGTTTTGAAAAGTAATTTATTTTTATAATGGGGTTTAGCTGCTTTTCACGGCTGTGTTTATGCCGCTTTACACCCCCTTGACTCACTTACAGAGAGATATCAATACATAGGTTTGAAGATTCTTACTAGTCAGATATATTCTTGTGCAGTGAATAGGGGGTGTTGAGTCCAGTTCACTGAAAAAGGAATAGGTCTTGTCTCTTACATATTGGGTTTATGGAACGGTATCTGAGCTAATTTGAAACCCTTGTTTTATGCATCACCCCACCTCACCTTTCCCGTTCAGCAGCCATAGTGTGTTTCTTAAACGTGTGACTCTGTTCTGTTTTGCAATTCAGTTCAAGTGTAGCGGGTTGTACATTCCCTCTAGAAGTGATATCTTATGATAAGTGTCTTTTTCTGTGTGACTTATTTCACTTAGAATCGTCGTACCTAAATCCACTCATCGTGCTGCTACTAGCCTTATGACGTTGATTTCATGGCTGAGTGATATTCCATTGTACATGAGGACCACAACTTCTTTATCCATTTTTCGCTTTCCTAGGATATTTAAGGTGTAATGAAGTGGGGGTTCTTGTCAACAGAGCAGCCCTAAACTTTGGGGTGCCTGTGTCTTGCTGATTTTTAGTTTTCCCAATTTATACGCCCATGAGTGGAAGTGCCCTATGCTCTCCAAGCTGTGTTTTTTAGATGTTTCAGAACACACCGTACAATTTTCCAGAGTGGCTTTTGGCAATTTACATACCACCCATCAGCGTAGCAAGGCTCCCATTTCTCCATGGCCGGTCCTGCATTTCTGGTTTGGACACTTTTTTCCGCATGGCCCTTTTGCCCGCTGGGAAGCGAGACTTCTTTGGAGCGCTGATTGGCCTTTCCAGGTTGCTTGGTTGGCCAAAAAGGGCGTATGCGTTTTTTCCTGAATATATTCAGGAAAAAACGCATACGCCCTTTTTGGCCAAGGGCATCATTGTCCACGTTTTGCCGCTTTTCATGTGCTTTCAAGGCGATTCGAATCTACCTCCTGAAATCTGTTTCCTGCAATTCTGCCTTGCTTTCAAAGCCTCTTCGTTGCCTTCCCTTAATATATTTGTGGACGAGAGGTATCATTTAAAACTCTGCAGGTTTGTGAATTGCAGGGCCCCTGAGCTCCATTTTTCAACTCGCTTTTTTGGGAGCTGGCCGCAAAAGCGCAGGATTGCTTCAGGCCCTCTTCTGTGTTCTGGGGGGCAGGCTGAGCTTGTGCTTAATTCTTCTTCCTGATGGGAAAATAGAGTGACCTGTGCCTGTCCCAACACCTAGAGCTAGTCTCTCATTGGTTCCCCCTCTTCCCGTTCATCCTCAGGACAAATTGCAACCTGTACGGAACAGGAGGTTAAAGGTGCTGATTCTCCAAGGAGGGAGATGGCTAGTAAATCGGCTGGAATGGCGAACCCGAGCAAAGGAGATGAGAAATGAGGTGCGTTTTAGAAACCTTTCCCGATCACACGGTGTACCATCTTCTGGGTTTCTCATGCCTGTTTTCGACATAGGAAGATGCCCTTGAACCTAGAGATTTGGGACGCATGGGATGGGTACCATGAAGTATTACTTGAAAGAGTCTGCGTTGGCTCACCCAACCTCACCGAACCTCTCAGCCCCAAGAGTGTCCACCCTTATGTCTCAATCAGCTGTGGGTCTAGATATGGTCAATCCAGGTTGCATCACAGCCCCTGAACGAATTTTGTAAGAATTTCTCTCTCTTTCACTGTATTTGTTTCACGGGTTTTGAAAAGTAATTTATTTTTATAATGGGGTTTAGCTGCTTTTCACGGCTGTGTTTATGCCGCTTTACACCCCCTTGACTCACTTACAGAGAGATATCAATACATAGGTTTGAAGATTCTTACTAGTCAGATATATTCTTGTGCAGTGAATAGGGGGTGTTGAGTCCAGTTCACTGAAAAAGGAATAGGTCTTGTCTCTTACATATTGGGTTTATGGAACGGTATCTGAGCTAATTTGAAACCCTTGTTTTATGCATCACCCCACCTCACCTTTCCCGTTCAGCAGCCATAGTGTGTTTCTTAAACGTGTGACTCTGTTCTGTTTTGCAATTCAGTTCAAGTGTAGCGGGTTGTACATTCCCTCTAGAAGTGATATCTTATGATAAGTGTCTTTTTCTGTGTGACTTATTTCACTTAGAATCGTCGTACCTAAATCCACTCATCGTGCTGCTACTAGCCTTATGACGTTGATTTCATGGCTGAGTGATATTCCATTGTACATGAGGACCACAACTTCTTTATCCATTTTTCGCTTTCCTAGGATATTTAAGGTGTAATGAAGTGGGGGTTCTTGTCAACAGAGCAGCCCTAAACTTTGGGGTGCCTGTGTCTTGCTGATTTTTAGTTTTCCCAATTTATACGCCCATGAGTGGAAGTGCCCTATGCTCTCCAAGCTGTGTTTTTTAGATGTTTCAGAACACACCGTACACTTTTCCAGAGTGGCTTTTGGCAATTTACATACCACCCATCAGCGTAGCAAGGCTCCCATTTCTCCATGGCCGGTCCTGCATTTCTGGTTTGGACACTTTTTTCCGCATGGCCCTTTTGCCCGCTGGGAAGCGAGACTTCTTTGGAGCGCTGATTGGCCTTTCCAGGTTGCGTGGTTGGCCAAAAAGGGCGTATGCGTTTTTTCCTGAATATATTCAGGAAAAAACGCATACGCCCTTTTTGGCCAAGGGCATCATTGTCCACGTTTTGCCGCTTTTCATGTGCTTTCAAGGCGATTCGAATCTACCTCCTGAAATCTGTTTCCTGCAATTCTGCCTTGCTTTCAAAGCCTCTTCGTTGCCTTCCCTTAATATATTTGTGGACGAGAGGTATCATTTAAAACTCTGCAGGTTTGTGAATTGCAGGGCCCCTGAGCTCCATTTTTCAACTCGCTTTTTTGGGAGCTGGCCGCAAAAGCGCAGGATTGCTTCAGGCCCTCTTCTGGTTCTGGGGGGCAGGCTGAGCTTGTGCTTAATTCTTCTTCCTGATGGGAAAATAGAGTGACCTGTGCCTGTCCCAACACCTAGAGCTAGTCTCTCATTGGTTCCCCCTCTTCCCGTTCATCCTCAGGACAAATTGCAACCTGTACGGAACAGGAGGTTAAAGGTGCTGATTCTCCAAGGAGGGAGATGGCTAGTAAATCGGCTGGAATGGCGAACCCGAGCAAAGGAGATGAGAAATGAGGTGCGTTTTAGAAACCTTTCCCGATCACACGGTGTACCATCTTCTGGGTTTCTCATGCCTGTTTTCGACATAGGAAGATGCCCTTGAACCTAGAGATTTGGGACGCATGGGATGGGTACCATGCAGTATTACTTGAAAGAGTCTGCGTTGGCTCACCCAACCTCACCGAACCTCTCAGCCCCAAGAGTGTCCACCCTTATGTCTCAATCAGCTGTGGGTCTAGATATGGTCAATCCAGGTTGCATCACAGCCCCTGAACGAATTTTGTAAGAATTTCTCTCTCTTTCACTGTCTTTGTTTCACGGGTTTTGAAAAGTAATTTATTTTTATAATGGGGTTTAGCTGCTTTTCACGGCTGTGTTTATGCCGCTTTACACCCCCTTGACTCACTTACAGAGAGATATCAATACATAGGTTTGAAGATTCTTACTAGTCAGATATATTCTTGTGCGGTGAATAGGGGGTGTTGAGTCCAGTTCACTGAAAAAGGAATAGGTCTTGTCTCTTACATATTGGGTTTATGGAACGGTATCGGAGCTAAATTGAAACCCTTGTTTTATGCATCACCTCACCTCACCTTTCCCGTTCAGCAGCCATAGTGTGTTTTCTAAACGTGTGACTCTGTTCTGTTTTGTAATTCAGTTCAAGTGTAGCGGTTTTTACATTCCCTCTCTAAGTGATATCTTAGGATAAGTGTCTTTTTCTGTGTGACTTATTTCACTTAGAATCGTCGTACGTAAATCCACTCATCGTGCTGCTACTAGCCTTATGACGTGGATTTCATGGCTGAGTGATATTCCATTGTACATGAGGACCCCAACTTCTTTATCCATTTTTCTCTTTCCTAGGATATTTAAGGTGTAATGAAGTGGGGGTTCTTGTCCACAGAGCAGCCCTAAACTTTGGGGTGCCTGTGTCTTGCTGATTTTTAGTTTTCCCAATTTATACGCCCATGAGTGGAAGTGCCCTATGCTCTCCAAGCTGTGTTTTTTAGATGTTTCAGAACACACCGTACACTTCTCCAGAGTGGCTGTTGGCAATTTACATCCCACCCATCACCGTAGCAAGGCTCCCATTTCTCCATGGCCGGTCCTGCATTTCTGGTTTGGACACTTTTTTCCGCATGGCCCTTTTGCCCGCTGGGAAGCGAGACTTCTTTGGAGCGCTGATTGGCCTTTCCAGGTTGCTTGGTTGGCCAAAAAGGGCGTATGCGTTTTTTCCTGAATATATTCAGGAAAAAACGCATACGCCCTTTTTGGCCAAGGGCATCATTGTCCACGTTTTGCCGCTTTTCATGTGCTTTCAAGGCGATTCGAATCTACCTCCTGAAATCTGTTTCCTGCAATTCTGCCTTGCTTTCAAAGCCTCTTCGTTGCCTTCCCTTAATATATTTGTGGACGAGAGGTATCATTTAAAACTCTGCAGGTTTGTGAATTGCAGGGCCCCTGAGCTCCATTTTTCAACTCGCTTTTTTGGGAGCTGGCCGCAAAAGCGCAGGATTGCTTCAGGCCCTCTTCTGGTTCTGGGGGGCAGGCTGAGCTTGTGCTTAATTCTTCTTCCTGATGGGAAAATAGAGTGATCTGTGCCTGTCCCAACACCTAGAGCTAGTCTCTCATTGGTTCCCCCTCTTCCCGTTCATCCTCAGGACAAATTGCAACCTGTACGGAACAGGAGGTTAAAGGTGCTGATTCTCCAAGGAGGGAGATGGCTAGTAAATCGGCTGGAATGGCGAACCCGAGCAAAGGAGATGAGAAATGAGGTGCGTTTTAGAAACCTTTCCCGATCACATGGTGTACCATCTTCTGGGTTTCTCATGCCTGTTTTCGACGTAGGAAGATGCCCTTGAACCTGGAGATTTGGGACGCATGGGATGGGTACCATGCAGTATTACTTGAAAGGGTCTTCGTAGGCTCACCCAACCTCACCGAACCTCTCAGCCCCAAGAGTGTCCACCCTTATGTCTCAATCAGCTGTGGGTCTAGATATGGTCAATCCAGGTTGCATCACAGCCCCTGAACGAATTTTGTAAGAATTTCTCTCTCTTTCACTGTCTTTGTTTCACGGGTTTTGAAAAGTAATTTATTTTTATAATGGGGTTTAGCTGCTTTTCACGGCTGTGTTTATGCCGCTTTACACCCCCTTGACTCACTTACAGAGAGATATCAATACATAGGTTTGAAGATTCTTACTAGTCAGATATATTCTTGTGCAGTGAATAGGGGGTGTTGAGTCCAGTTCACTGAAAAAGGAATAGGTCTTGTCTCTTACATATTGGGTTTATGGAACGGTATCTGAGCTAATTTGAAACCCTTGTTTTATGCATCACCCCACCTCACCTTTCCCGTTCAGCAGCCATAGTGTGTTTCTTAAACGTGTGACTCTGTTCTGTTTTGCAATTCAGTTCAAGTGTAGCGGGTTGTACATTCCCTCTAGAAGTGATATCTTATGATAAGTGTCTTTTTCTGTGTGACTTATTTCACTTAGAATCGTCGTACCTAAATCCACTCATCGTGCTGCTACTAGCCTTATGACGTTGATTTCATGGCTGAGTGATATTCCATTGTACATGAGGACCACAACTTCTTTATCCATTTTTCGCTTTCCTAGGATATTTAAGGTGTAATGAAGTGGGGGTTCTTGTCCACAGAGCAGCCCTAAACTTTGGGGTGCCTGTGTCTTGCTGATTTTTAGTTTTCCCAATTTATACGCCCATGAGTGGAAGTGCCCTATGCTCTCCAAGCTGTGTTTTTTAGATGTTTCAGAACACACCGTACACTTTTCCAGAGTGGCTTTTGGCAATTTACATACCACCCATCAGCGTAGCAAGGCTCCCATTTCTCCATGGCCGGTCCTGCATTTCTGGTTTGGACACTTTTTTCCGCATGGTCCTTTTGCCCGCTGGGAAGCGAGACTTCTTTGGAGCGCTGATTGGCCTTTCCAGGTTGCTTGGTTGGCCAAAAAGGGCGTATGCGTTTTTTCCTGAATATATTCAGGAAAAAACGCATACGCCCTTTTTGGCCAAGGGCATCATTGTCCACGTTTTGCCGCTTTTCATGTGCTTTCAAGGCGATTCGAATCTACCTCCTGAAATCTGTTTCCTGCAATTCTGCCTTGCTTTCAAAGCCTCTTCGTTGCCTTCCCTTAATATATTTGTGGACGAGAGGTATCATTTAAAACTCTGCAGGTTTGTGAATTGCAGGGCCCCTGAGCTCCATTTTTCAACTCGCTTTTTTGGGAGCTGGCCGCAAAAGCGCAGGATTGCTTCAGGCCCTCTTCTGGTTCTGGGGGGCAGGCTGAGCTTGTGCTTAATTCTTCTTCCTGATGGGAAAATAGAGTGACCTGTGCCTGTCCCAACACCTAGAGCTAGTCTCTCATTGGTTCCCCCTCTTCCCGTTCATCCTCAGGACAAATTGCAACCTGTACGGAACAGGAGGTTAAAGGTGCTGATTCTCCAAGGAGGGAGATGGCTAGTAAATCGGCTGGAATGGCGAACCCGAGCAAAGGAGATGAGAAATGAGGTGCGTTTTAGAAACCTTTCCCGATCACACGGTGTACCATCTTCTGGGTTTCTCATGCCTGTTTTCGACATAGGAAGATGCCCTTGAACCTAGAGATTTGGGACGCATGGGATGGGTACCATGCAGTATTACTTGAAAGAGTCTGCGTTGGCTCACCCAACCTCACCGAACCTCTCAGCCCCAAGAGTGTCCACCCTTATGTCTCAATCAGCTGTGGGTCTAGATATGGTCAATCCAGGTTGCATCACAGCCCCTGAACGAATTTTGTAAGAATTTCTCTCTCTTTCACTGTATTTGTTTCACGGGTTTTGAAAAGTAATTTATTTTTATAATGGGGTTTAGCTGCTTTTCACGGCTGTGTTTATGCCGCTTTACACCCCCTTGACTCACTTACAGAGAGATATCAATACATAGGTTTGAAGATTCTTACTAGTCAGATATATTCTTGTGCGGTGAATAGGGGGTGTTGAGTCCAGTTCACTGAAAAAGGAATAGGTCTTGTCTCTTACATATTGGGTTTATGGAACGGTATCGGAGCTAATTTGAAACCCTTGTTTTATGCATCACCCCACCTCACCTTTCCGGTTCAGCAGCCGTAGTGTGTTTCCTAAACGTGTGACTCTGTTCTGTTTTGTAATTCACTTCAAGTGTAGCGGTTTTTACATTCCCTCTAGAAGTGATATCTTATGATAAGTGTCTTTTTCTGTGTGAATTATTTCACTTAGAATCGTCGTACCTAAATCCACTCATCGTGCTGCTACTAGCCTTATGACGTTGATTTCATGGCTGAGTGATATTCCATTGTACATGAGGACCCCAACTTCTTTATCCATTTTTCTCTTTCCTAGGATATTTAAGGTGTAATGAAGTGGGGGTTCTTGTCAACAGAGCAGCCCTAAACTCTGGGGTGCCTGTGTCTTGCTGATTTTTAGTTTTCCCAATTTATACGCCCATGAGTGGAAGTGCCCTATGCTCTCCAAGCTGTGTTTTTTAGATGTTTCAGAACACACCGTACACTTCTCCAGAGTGGCTGTTGGCAATTTACATCCCACCCATCAGCGTAGCAAGGCTCCCATTTCTCCATGGCCGGTCCTGCATTTCTGGTTTGGACACTTTTTTCCGCATGGCCCTTTTGCCCGCTGGGAAGCGAGACTTCTTTGGAGCGCTGATTGGCCTTTCCAGGTTGCTTGGTTGGCCAAAAAGGGCGTATGCGTTTTTTCCTGAATATATTCAGGAAAAAACGCATACGCCCTTTTTGGCCAAGGGCATCATTGTCCACGTTTTGCCGCTTTTCATGTGCTTTCAAGGCGATTCGAATCTACCTCCTGAAATCTGTTTCCTGCAATTCTGCCTTGCTTTCAAAGCCTCTTCGTTGCCTTCCCTTAATATATTTGTGGACGAGAGGTATCATTTAAAACTCTGCAGGTTTGTGAATTGCAGTGCCCCTGAGCTCCATTTTTCAACTCGCTTTTTTGGGAGCTGGCCGCAAAAGCACAGGATTGCTTCAGGCCCTCTTCTGGTTCTGGGGGGCAGGCTGAGCTTGTGCTTAATTCTTCTTCCTGATGGGAAAATAGAGTGACCTGTGCCTGTCCCAATACCTAGAGCTAGTCTCTCATTGGTTCCCCCTCTTCCCGTTCATCCTCAGGACAAATTGCAACCTGTATGGAACAGGAGGTTAAAGGTGCTGATTCTCCAAGGAGGGAGATGGCTAGTAAATCGGCTGAAATGGCGAACCCGAGCAAAGGAGATGAGAAATGAGGTGCGTTTTAGAAACCTTTCCCGATCACACGGTGTACCATCTTCTGGGTTTCTCATGCCTGTTTTCGACGTAGGAAGATGCCCTTGAACCTGGAGATTTGGGACCCATGGGATGGGTACCATGCAGTATTACTTGAAAGGGTCTGCGTTGGCTCACCCAACCTCACCGAACCTCTCAGCCCCAAGAGTGTCCACCCTTATGTCTCAATCAGCTGTGGGTCTAGATATGGTCAATCCAGGTTGCATCACAGCCCCTGAACGAATTTTGTAAGAATTTCTCTCTCTTTCACTGTCTTTGTTTCACGGGTTTTGAAAAGTAATTTATTTTTATAATGGGGTTTAGCTGCTTTTCACGGCTGTGTTTATGCCGCTTTACACCCCCTTGACTCACTTACAGAGAGATATCAATACATAGGTTTGAAGATTCTTACTAGTCAGATATATTCTTGTGCGGTGAATAGGGGGTGTTGAGTCCAGTTCACTGAAAAAGGAATAGGTCTTGTCTCTTACATATTGGGTTTATGGAACGGTATCGGAGCTAAATTGAAACCCTTGTTTTATGCATCACCCCACCTCACCTTTCCCGTTCAGCAGCCATAGTGTGTTTTCTAAACGTGTGACTCTGTTCTGTTTTGTAATTCAGTTCAAGTGTAGCGGTTTTTACATTCCCTCTCTAAGTGATATCTTAGGATAAGTGTCTTTTTCTGTGTGACTTATTTCACTTAGAATCGTCGTACCTAAATCCACTCATCGTGCTGCTACTAGCCTTATGACGTGGATTTCATGGCTGAGTGATATTCCATTGTACATGAGGACCCCAACTTCTTTATCCATTTTTCTCTTTCCTAGGATATTTAAGGTGTAATGAAGTGGGGGTTCTTGTCCACAGAGCAGCCCTAAACTTTGGGGTGCCTGTGTCTTGCTGATTTTTAGTTTTCCCAATTTATACGCCCATGAGTGGAAGTGCCCTATGCTCTCCAAGCTGTGTTTTTTAGATGTTTCAGAACACACCGTACACTTCTCCAGAGTGGCTGTTGACAATTTACATCCCACCCATCAGCGTAGCAAGGCTCCCATTTCTCCATGGCCGGTCCTGCATTTCTGGTTTGGACACTTTTTTCCGCATGGCCCTTTTGCCCGCTGGGAAGCGAGACTTCTTTGGAGCGCTGATTGGCCTTTCCAGGTTGCTTGGTTGGCCAAAAAGGGCGTATGCGTTTTTTCCTGAATATATTCAGGAAAAAACGCATACGCCCTTTTTGGCCAAGGGCATCATTGTCCACGTTTTGCCGCTTTTCATGTGCTTTCAAGGCGATTCGAATCTACCTCCTGAAATCTGTTTCCTGCAATTCTGCCTTGCTTTCAAAGCCTCTTCGTTGCCTTCCCTTAATATATTTGTGGACGAGAGGTATCATTTAAAACTCTGCAGGTTTGTGAATTGCAGGGCCCCTGAGCTCCATTTTTCAACTCGCTTTTTTGGGAGCTGGCCGCAAAAGCGCATGATTGCTTCAGGCCCTCTTCTGGTTCTGGGGGGCAGGCTGAGCTTGTGCTTAATTCTTCTTCCTGATGGGAAAATAGAGTGACCTGTGCCTGTCCCAACACCTAGAGCTAGTCTCTCATTGGTTCCCCCTCTTCCCGTTCATCCTCAGGACAAATTGCAACCTGTACGGAACAGGAGGTTAAAGGTGCTGATTCTCCAAGGAGGGAGATGGCTAGTAAATCGGCTGGAATGGCGAACCCGAGCAAAGGAGATGAGAAATGAGGTGCGTTTTAGAAACCTTTCCCGATCACACGGTGTACCATCTTCTGGGTTTCTCATGCCTGTTTTCGACGTAGGAAGATGCCCTTGAACCTGGAGATTTGGGACGCATGGGATGGGTACCATGCAGTATTACTTGAAAGGGTCTTTGTAGGCTCACCCAACCTCACCGAACCTCTCAGCCCCAAGAGTGTCCACCCTTATGTCTCAATCAGCTGTGGGTCTAGATATGGTCAATCCAGGTTGCATCACAGCCCCTGAACGAATTTTGTAAGAATTTCTCTCTCTTTCACTGTCTTTGTTTCACGGGTTTTGAAAAGTAATTTATTTTTATAATGGGGTTTAGCTGCTTTTCACGGCTGTGTTTATGCCGCTTTACACCCCCTTGACTCACTTACAGAGAGATATCAATACATAGGTTTGAAGATTCTTACTAGTCAGATATATTCTTGTGCGGTGAATAGGGGGTGTTGAGTCCAGTTCACTGAAAAAGGAATAGGTCTTGTCTCTTACATATTGGGTTTATGGAACGGTATCTGAGCTAATTTGAAACCCTTGTTTTATGCATCACCCCACCTCACCTTTCCCGTTCAGCAGCCATAGTGTGTTTCCTCAACGTGTGACTCTGTTCTGTTTTGCAATTCAGTTCAAGTGTAGCGGGTTGTACATTCCCTCTAGAAGTGATATCTTATGATAAGTGTCTTTTTCTGTGTGACTTATTTCACTTAGAATCGTCGTACCTAAATCCACTCATCGTGCTGCTACTAGCCTTATGACGTTGATTTCATGGCTGAGTGATATTCCATTGTACATGAGGACCACAACTTCTTTATCCATTTTTCTCTTTCGTAGGATATTTAAGGTGTAATGAAGTGGGGTTTCTTGTCAACAGAGCAGCCCTAAACTTTGGGGTGCCTGTGTCTTGCTGATTTTTAGTTTTCCCAATTTATACGCCCATGAGTGGAAGTGCCCTATGCTCTCCAAGCTGTGTTTTTTAGATGTTTCAGAACACACCGTACACTTCTCCAGAGTGGCTGTTGGCAATTTACATCCCACCCATCAGCGTAGCAAGGCTCCCATTTCTCCATGGCCGGTCCTGCATTTCTGGTTTGGACACTTTTTTCCGCATGGCCCTTTTGCCCGCTGGGAAGGGAGACTTCTTTGGAGCGCTGATTGGCCTTTCCAGGTTGCTTGGTTGGCCAAAAAGGGCGTATGCGTTTTTTCCTGAATATATTCAGGAAAAAACGCATACGCCCTTTTTGGCCAAGGGCATCATTGTCCACGTTTTGCCGCTTTTCATGTGCTTTCAAGGCGATTCGAAACTACCTCCTGAAATCTGTTTCCTGCAATTCTGCCTTGCTTTCAAAGCCTCTTCGTTGCCTTCCCTTAATATATTTGTGGACGAGAGGTATCATTTAAAACTCTGCAGGTTTGTGAATTGCAGTGTCCCTGAGCTCCATTTTTCAACTCGCTTTTTTGGGAGCTGGCCGCAAAAGCGCAGGATTGCTTCAGGCCCTCTTCTGGTTCTGGGGGGCAGGCTGAGCTTGTGCTTAATTCTTCTTCCTGATGGGAAAATAGAGTGACCTGTGCCTGTCCCAACACCTAGAGCTAGTCTCTCATTGGTTCCCCCTCTTCCCGTTCATCCTCAGGACAAATTGCAACCTGTACGGAACAGGAGGGTAAAGGTGCTGATTCTCCAAGGAGGGAGATGGCTAGTAAATCGGCTGGAATGGCGAACCCGAGCAAAGGAGATGAGAAATGAGGTGCGTTTTAGAAACCTTTCCCGATCACACGGTGTACCATCTTCTGGGTTTCTCATGCCTGTTTTCGACGTAGGAAGATGCCCTTGAACCTGGAGATTTGGGACCCATGGGATGGGTACCATGCAGTATTACTTGAAAGGGTCTGCGTTGGCTCACCCAACCTCACCGAACCTCTCAGCCCCAAGAGTGTCCACCCTTATGTCTCAATCAGCTGTGGGTCTAGATATGGTCAATCCAGGTTGCATCACAGCCCCTGAACGAATTTTGTAAGAATTTCTCTCTCTTTCACTGTCTTTGTTTCACGGGTTTTGAAAAGTAATTTATTTTTATAATGGGGTTTAGCTGCTTTTCACGGCTGTGTTTATGCCGCTTTACACCCCCTTGACTCACTTACAGAGAGATATCAATACATAGGTTTGAAGATTCTTACTAGTCAGATATATTCTTGTGCGGTGAATAGGGGGTGTTGAGTCCAGTTCACTGAAAAAGGAATAGGTCTTGTCTCTTACATATTGGGTTTATGGAACGGTATCTGAGCTAATTTGAAACCCTTGTTTTATGCATCACCCCACCTCACCTTTCCCGTTCAGCAGCCGTATTGTGTTTCCTAAACGTGTGACTCTGTTCTGTTTTGTAATTCAGTTCAAGTGTAGCGGTTTTTACATTCCCTCTAGAAGTGATATCTTATGATAAGTGTCTTTTTCTGTGTGACATATTTCACTTAGAATCGTCGTACCTAAATCCACTCATCGTGCTGCTACTAGCCTTATGACGTGGATTTCATGGCTGAGTGATATTCCATTGTACATGAGGACCCCAACTTCTTTATCCATTTTTCTCTTTCCTAGGATATTGAAGGTGTAATGAAGTGGGGGTTCTTGTCAACAGAGCAGCCCGAAACTTTGGGGTGCCTGTGTCTTGCTGATTTTTAGTTTTCCCAATTTATACGCCCATGAGTGGAAGTGCCCTATGCTCTCCAAGCTGTGTTTTTTAGATGTTTCAGAACACACCGTACACTTCTCCAGAGTGGCTGTTGGCAATTTACATCCCACCCATCAGCGTAGCAAGGCTCCCATTTCTCCATGGCCGGTCCTGCATTTCTGGTTTGGACACTTTTTTCCGCATGGCCCTTTTGCCCGCTGGGAAGCGAGACTTCTTTGGAGCGCTGATTGGCCTTTCCAGGTTGCTTGGTTGGCCAAAAAGGGCGTATGCGTTTTTTCCTGAATATATTCAGGAAAAAACGCATACGCCCTTTTTGGCCAAGGGCATCATTGTCCACGTTTTGCCGCTTTTCATGTGCTTTCAAGGCGATTCGAATCTACCTCCTGAAATCTGTTTCCTGCAATTCTGCCTTGCTTTCAAAGCCTCTTCGTTGCCTTCCCTTAATATATTTGTGGACGAGAGGTATCATTTAAAACTCTGCAGGTTTGTGAATTGCAGGGCCCCTGAGCTCCATTTTTCAACTCGCTTTTTTGGGAGCTGGCCGCAAAAGCGCAGGATTGCTTCAGGCCCTCTTCTGGTTCTGGGGGGCAGGCTGAGCTTGTGCTTAATTCTTCTTCCTGATGGGAAAATAGAGTGACCTGTGCCTGTCCCAAGACCTAGAGCTAGTCTCTCATTGGTTCCCCCTCTTCCCGTTCATCCTCAGGACAAATTGCAACCTGTACGGAACAGGAGGTTAAAGGTGCTGATTCTCCAAGGAGGGAGATGGCTAGTAAATCGGCTGGAATGGCGAACCCGAGCAAAGGAGATGAGAAATGAGGTGCGTTTTAGAAACCTTTCCCGATCACACGGTGTACCATCTTCTGGGTTTCTCATGCCTGTTTTCGACATAGGAAGATGCCCTTGAACCTAGAGATTTGGGACGCATGGGATGGGTACCATGCAGTATTACTTGAAAGGGTCTGCGTTGGCTCACCCAACCTCACCGAACCTCTCAGCCCCAAGAGTGTCCACCCTTATGTCTCAATCAGCTGTGGGTCTAGATATGGTCAATCCAGGTTGCATCACAGCCCCTGAACGAATTTTGTAAGAATTTCTCTCTCTTTCACTGTCTTTGTTTCACGGGTTTTGAAAAGTAATTTATTTTTATAATGGGGTTTAGCTGCTTTTCACGGCTGTGTTTATGCCGCTTTACACCCCCTTGACTCACTTACAGAGAGATATCAATACATAGGTTTGAAGATTCTTACTAGTCAGATATATTCTTGTGCGGTGAATAGGGGGTGTTGAGTCCAGTTCACTGAAAAAGGAATAGGTCTTGTCTCTTACATATTGGGTTTATGGAACGGTATCGGAGCTAATTTGAAACCCTTGTTTTATGCATCACCCCACCTCACCTTTCCCGTTCAGCAGCCGTAGTGTGTTTCCTAAACGTGTGACTCTGTTCTGTTTTGTAATTCAGTTCAAGTGTAGCGGTTTTTACATTCCCTCTAGAAGTGATATCTTATGATAAGTGTCTTTTTCTGTGTGACTTATTTCACTTAGAATCGTCGTACCTAAATCCACTCATCGTGCTGCTACTAGCCTTATGACGTTGATTTCATGGCTGAGTGATATTCCATTGTACATGAGGACCCCAACTTCTTCATCCATTTTTCTCTTTCCTAGGATATTTAAGGTGTAATGAAGTGGGGGTTCTTGTCAACAGAGCAGCCCTAAACTTTGGGGTGCCTGTGTCTTGCTGATTTTTAGTTTTCCCAATTTATACGCCCATGAGTGGAAGTGCCCTATGCTCTCCAAGCTGTGTTTTTTAGATGTTTCAGAACACACCGTACACTTCTCCAGAGTGGCTGTTGGCAATTTACATCCCACCCATCAGCGTAGCAAGGCTCCCATTTCTCCATGGCCGGTCCTGCATTTCTGGTTTGGACACTTTTTTCCGCATGGCCCTTTTGCCCGCTGGGAAGCGAGACTTCTTTGGAGCGCTGATTGGCCTTTCCAGGTTGCTTGGTTGGCCAAGAAGGGCGTATGCGTTTTTTCCTGAATATATTCAGGAAAAAACGCATACGCCCTTTTTGGCCAAGGGCATCATTGTCCACGTTTTGCCACTTTTCATGTGCTTTCAAGGCGATTCGAATCTACCTCCTGAAATCTGTTTCCTGCAATTCTGCCTTGCTTTCAAAGCCTCTTCGTTGCCTTCCCTTAATATATTTGTGGACGAGAGGTATCATTTAAAACTCTGCAGGTTTGTGAATTGCAGTGTCCCTGAGCTCCATTTTTCAACTCGCTTTTTTGGGAGCTGGCCGCAAAAGCGCAGGATTGCTTCAGGCCCTCTTCTGGTTCTGGGGGGCAGGCTGAGCTTGTGCTTAATTCTTCTTCCTGATGGGAAAATAGAGTGACCTGTGCCTGTCCCAACACCTAGAGCTAGTCTCTCATTGGTTCCCCCTCTTCCCGTTCATCCTCAGGACAAATTGCAACCTGTACGGAACAGGAGGGTAAAGGTGCTGATTCTCCAAGGAGGGAGATGGCTAGTAAATCGGCTGGAATGGCGAACCCGAGCAAAGGAGATGAGAAATGAGGTGCGTTTTAGAAACCTTTCCCGATCACACGGTGTACCATCTTCTGGGTTTCTCATGCCTGTTTTCGACGTAGGAAGATGCCCTTGAACCTGGAGATTTGGGACCCATGGGATGGGTACCATGCAGTATTACTTGAAAGGGTCTGCGTTGGCTCACCCAACCTCACCGAACCTCTCAGCCCCAAGAGTGTCCACCCTTATGTCTCAATCAGCTGTGGGTCTAGATATGGTCAATCCAGGTTGCATCACAGCCCGTGAACGAATTTTGTAAGAATTTCTCTCTCTTTCACTGTCTTTGTTTCACGGGTTTTGAAAAGTAATTTATTTTTATAATGGGGTTTAGCTGCTTTTCACGGCTGTGTTTATGCCGCTTTACACCCCCTTGACTCACTTACAGAGAGATATCAATACATAGGTTTGAAGATTCTTACTAGTCAGATATATTCTTGTGCGGTGAATAGGGGGTGTTGAGTCCAGTTCACTGAAAAAGGAATAGGTCTTGTCTCTTACATATTGGGTTTATGGAACGGTATCGGAGCTAATTTGAAACCCTTGTTTTATGCATCACCCCACCTCACCTTTCCCGTTCAGCAGCCGTAGTGTGTTTCCTAAACGTGTGACTCTGTTCTGTTTTGCAATTCAGTTCAAGTGTAGCGGTTTTTACATTCCCTCTAGAAGTGATATCTTATGATAAGTGTCTTTTTCTGTGTGACTTATTTCACTTAGAATCCTCGTACCTAAATCCACTCATCGTGCTGCTACTAGCCTTATGACGTTGATTTCATGGCTGAGTGATATTCCATTGTACATGAGGACCCCAACTTCTTTATCCATTTTTCTCTTTCCTAGGATATTTAAGGTGTAATGAAGTGGGGGTTCTTGTCAACAGAGCAGCCCTAAACTTTGGGGTGCCTGTGTCTTGCTGATTTTTAGTTTTCCCAATTTATACGCCCATGAGTGGAAGTGCCCTATGCTCTCCAAGCTGTGTTTTTTAGATGTTTCAGAACACACCCTACACTTCTCCAGAGTGGCTGTTGGCAATTTACATCCCACCCATCAGCGTAGCAAGGCTCCCATTTCTCCATGGCCGGTCCTGCATTTCTGGTTTGGACACTTTTTTCCGCATGGCCCTTTTGCCCGCTGGGAAGCGAGACTTCTTTGGAGCGCTGATTGGCCTTTCCAGGTTGCTTGGTTGGCCAAAAAGGGCGTATGCGTTTTTTCCTGAATATATTCAGGAAAAAACGCATACGCCCTTTTTGGCCAAGGGCATCATTGTCCACGTTTTGCCGCTTTTCATGTGCTTTCAAGGCGATTCGAATCTACCTCCTGAAATCTGTTTCCTGCAATTCTGCCTTGCATTCAAAGCCTCTTCGTTGCCTTCCCTTAATATATTTGTGGACGAGAGGTATCATTTAAAATTCTGCAGGTTTGTGAATTGCAGTGCCCCTGAGCTCCATTTTTCAACTCGCTTTTTTGGGAGCTGGCCGCAAAAGCGCAGGATTGCTTCAGGCCCTCTTCTGGTTCTGGGGGGCAGGCTGAGCTTGTGCTTAATTCTTCTTCCTGATGGGAAAATAGAGTGACCTGTGCCTGTCCCAACACCTAGAGCTAGTCTCTCATTGGTTCCCCCTCTTCCCGTTCATCCTCAGGACAAATTGCAACCTGTACGGAACAGGAGGTTAAAGGTGCTGATTCTCCAAGGAGGGAGATGGCTAGTAAATCGGCTGAAATGGCGAACCCGAGCAAAGGAGATGAGAAATGAGGTGCGTTTTAGAAACCTTTCCCGATCACACGGTGTACCATCTTCTGGGTTTCTCATGCCTGTTTTCGACGTAGGAAGATGCCCTTGAACCTGGAGATTTGGGACCCATGGGATGGGTACCATGCAGTATTACTTGAAAGGGTCTGCGTTGGCTCACCCAACCTCACCGAACCTCTCAGCCCCAAGAGTGTCCACCCTTATGTCTCAATCAGCTGTGGGTCTAGATATGGTCAATCCAGGTTGCATCACAGCCCCTGAACGAATTTTGTAAGAATTTCTCTCTCTTTCACTGTCTTTGTTTCACGGGTTTTGAAAAGTAATTTATTTTTATAATGGGGTTTAGCTGCTTTTCACGGCTGTGTTTATGCCGCTTTACACCCCCTTGACTCACTTACAGAGAGATATCAATACATAGGTTTGAAGATTCTTACTAGTCAGATATATTCTTGTGCGGTGAATAGGGGGTGTTGAGTCCAGTTCACTGAAAAAGGAATAGGTCTTGTCTCTTATATATTGGGTTTATGGAACGGTATCTGAGCTAATTTGAAACCCTTGTTTTATGCATCACCCCACCTCACCTTTCCCGTTCAGCAGCGGTAGTGTGTTTTCTAAACGTGTGACTCTGTTCTGTTTTGTAATTCAGTTCAAGTGTAGCGGTTTTTACATTCCCTCTAGAAGTGATATCTTATGATAAGTGTCTTTTTCTGTGTGACTTATTTCACTTAGAATCGTCGTACCTAAATCCACTCATCGTGCTGCTACTAGCCTTATGACGTTGATTTCATGGCTGAGTGATATTCCATTGTACATGAGGACCCCACCTTCTTTATCCATTTTTCTCTTTCCTAGGATATTTAAGGTGTAATGAAGTGGGGGTTCTTGTCAACAGAGCAGCCCTAAACTTTGGGGTGCCTGTGTTTTGCTGATTTTTAGTTTTCCCAATTTATACGCCCATGAGTGGAAGTGCCCAATGCTCTCCAAGCTGTGTATTTTAGATGTTTCAGAACACACCGTACACTTCTCCAGAGTGGCTGTTGGCAATTTACATCCCACCCATCAGCGTAGCAAGGCTCCCATTTCTCCATGGCCGGTCCTGCATTTCTGGTTTGGACACTTTTTTCCGCATGGCCCTTTTGCCCGCTGGGAAGCGAGACTTCTTTGGAGCGCTGATTGGCCTTTCCAGGTTGCTTGGTTGGCCAAAAAGGACGTATGCGTTTTTTCCTGAATATATTCAGGAAAAAACGCATACGCCCTTTTTGGCCAAGGCCATCATTGTCCACTTTTTGCCGCTTTTCATGTGCTTTCAAGGCGATTCGAATCTACCTCCTGAAATCTGTTTCCTGCAATTCTGCCTTGCTTTCAAAGCCTCTTCGTTGCCTTCCCTTAATATATTTGTGGACGAGAGGTATCATTTAAAACTCTGCAGGTTTGTGAATTGCAGTGCCCCTGAGCTCCATTTTTCAACTCGCTTTTTTGGGAGCTGGCCGCAAAAGCGCAGGATTGCTTCAGGCCCTCTTCTGGTTTTGGGGGGCAGGCTGAGCTTGTGCTTAATTCTTCTTCCTGGTGGGAAAATAGAGTGACCTGTGCCTATCCCAACCCCTGGAGCTAGTCTCTCATTGGTTCCCCCTCTTCCCGTTCATCCTCAGGACAAATTGCAATCTGTACGGAACAGGAGGGTAAAGGTGCTGATTCTCCAAGGAGGGAGATGGCTAGTAAATCGGCTGGAATGGCGAACCCGAGCAAAGGAGATGAGAAATGAGGTGCGTTTTAGAAACCTTTCCCGATCACACGGTGTACCATCTTCTGGGTTTCTCATGCCTGTTTTCGACGTAGGAAGATGCCCTTGAACCTGGAGATTTGGGACCCATGGGATGGGTACCATGCAGTATTACTTGAAAGGGTCTGCGTTGGCTCACCCAACCTCACCGAACCTCTCAGCCCCAAGAGTGTCCACCCTTATGTCTCAATCAGCTGTGGGTCTAGATATGGTCAATCCAGGTTGCATCACAGCCCCTGAACGAATTTTGTAAGAATTTCTCTCTCTTTCACTGTCTTTGTTTCACGGGTTTTGAAAAGTAATTTATTTTTATAATGGGGTTTAGCTGCTTTTCACGGCTGTGTTTATGCCGCTTTACACCCCCTTGACTCACTTACAGAGAGATATCAATACAAAGGTTTGAAGATTCTTACTAGTCAGATATATTCTTGTGCGGTGAATAGGGGGTGTTGAGTCCAGTTCACTGAAAAAGGAATAGGTCTTGTCTCTTACATATTGGGTTTATGGAACGGTATCGGAGCTAATTTGAAACCCTTGTTTTATGCATCACCCCACCTCACCTTTCCCGTTCAGCAGCCGTAGTGTGTTTCCTAAACGTGTGACTCTGTTCTGTTTTGCAATTCAGTTCAAGTGTAGCGGTTTTTACATTCCCTCTAGAAGTGATATCTTATGATAAGTGTCTTTTTCTGTGTGACTTATTTCACTTAGAATCGTCGTACCTAAATCCACTCATCGTGCTGCTACTAGCCTTATGACGTTGATTTCATGGCTGAGTGATATTCCATTGTACATGAGGACCCCAACTTCTTTATCCATTTTTCTCTTTCCTAGGAAATTTAAGGTGTAATGAAGTGGGGGTTCTTGTCAACAGAGCAGCCCTAAACTTTGGGGTGCCTGTGTCTTGCTGATTTTTAGTTTTCCCAATTTATACGCCCATGAGTGGAAGTGCCCTATGCTCTCCAAGCTGTGTTTTTTAGATGTTTCAGAACACACCGTACACTTCTCCAGAGTGGCTGTTGGCAATTTACATCCCACCCATCAGGGTAGCAAGGCTCCCATTTCTCCATGGCCGGTCCTGCATTTCTGGTTTGGACACTTTTTTCCGCATGGCCCTTTTGCCCGCTGGGAAGCGAGACTTCTTTGGAGCGCTGGTTGGCCTTTCCAGGTTGCTTGGTTGGCCAAAAAGGGCGTATGCGTTTTTTCCTGAATATATTCAGGAAAAAACGCATACGCCCTTTTTGGCCAAGGGCATCATTGTCCACGTTTTGCCGCTTTTCATGTGCTTTCAAGGCGATTCGAATCTACCTCCTGAAATCTGTTTCCTGCAATTCTGCCTTGCTTTCAAAGCCTCTTCGTTGCCTTCCCTTAATATATTTGTGGACGAGAGGTATCATTTAAAACTCTGCAGGTTTGTCAATTGCAGTGCCCCTGAGCTCCATTTTTCAACTCGCTTTTTTGGGAGCTGGCCGCAAAAGCGCAGGATTGCTTCAGGCCCTCTTCTGGTTCTGGGGGGCAGGCTGAGCTTGTGCTTAATTCTTCTTCCTGATGGGAAAATAGAGTGACCTGTGCCTGTCCCAACCCCTGGAGCTAGTCTCTCATTGGTTCCCACTCTTCCCGTTCATCCTCAGGACATATTGCAACCTGTACGGAACAGGAGGGTAAAGGTGCTGATTCTCCAAGGAGGGAGATGGCTAGTAAATCGGCTGGAATGGCGAACCCGAGCAAAGGAGATGAGAAATGAGGTGCGTTTTAGAAACCTTTCCCGATCACACGGTGTACCATCTTCTGGGTTTCTCATGACTGTTTTCGACGTAGGAAGATGCCCTTGAACCTGGAGATTTGGGACCCATGGGATGGGTACCATGCAGTATTACTTGAAAGGGTCTGCGTTGGCTCACCCAACCTCACCGAACCTCTCAGCCCCAAGAGTGTCCACCCTTATGTCTCAACCAGCTGTGGGTCTAGATATGGTCAATCTAGGTTGCATCACAGCCCCTGAACGAATTTTGTAAGAATTTCTCTCTCTTTCACTGTCTTTGTTTCACGGGTTTTGAAAAGTAATTTATTTTTATAATGGGGTTTAGCTGCTTTTCACGGCTGTGTTTATGCCGCTTTACACCCCATTGACTCACTCACAGAGAGATATCAATACATAGGTTTGAAGATTCTTACTAGTCAGATATATTCTTGTGCGGTGAATAGGGGGTGTTGAGTCCAGTTCACTGAAAAAGGAATAGGTCTTGTCTCTTACATATTGGGTTTATGGAACGGTATCGGAGCTAATTTGAAACCCTTGTTTTATGCATCACCCCACCTCACCTTTCCCGTTCAGCAGCCATAGTGTGTTTCCTAAACGTGTGACTCTGTTCTGTTTTGCAATTCAGTTCAAGTGTAGCGGTTTTTACATTCCCTCTAGAATTGATATCTTATGATAAGTGTCTTTTTCTGTGTGACTTATTTCACTTAGAATCGTCGTACCTAAATCCACTCATCGTGCTGCTACTAGCCTTATGACGTTGATTTCATGGCTGAGTGATATTCCATTGTACATGAGGACCCCAACTTCTTTATCCATTTTTCTCTTTCCTAGGATATTTAAGGTGTAATGAAGTGGGGGTTCTTGTCAACAGAGCAGCCCTAAACTTTGGGGTGCCTGTGTCTTGCTGATTTTTCGTTTTCCCAATTTATACGCCCATGAGTGGAAGTGCCCTATGCTCTCCAAGCTGTGTTTTTTAGATGTTTCAGAACACACCGTACACTTCTCCAGAGTGGCTGTTGGCAATTTACATCCCACCCATGAGCGTAGCAAGGCTCCCATTTCTCCATGGCCGGTCCTGCATTTCTGGTTTGGACACTTTTTTCCGCATGGCCCTTTTGCCCGCTGGGAAGCGAGACTTCTTTGGAGCGCTGATTGGCCTTTCCAGGTTGCTTGGTTGGCCAAAAAGGGCGTATGCGTTTTTTCCTGAATATATTCAGGAAAAAACGCATACGCCCTTTTTGGCCAAGGGCATCATTGTCCACGTTTTGCCGCTTTTCATGTGCTTTCAAGGCGATTCGAATCTACCTCCTGAAATCTGTTTCCTGCAATTCTGCCTTGCTTTCAAAGCCTCTTCGTTGCCTTCCCTTAATATATTTGTGCAGGAGAGTTATCATTTAAAACTCTGCAGGTTTGTGAATTGCAGTGCCCCTGAGCTCCATTTTTCAACTCGCTTTTTTGGGAGCTGGCCGCAAAAGCGCAGGATTGCTTCAGGCCCTCTTCTGGTTCTGGGGGGCAGGCTGAGCTTGTGCTTAATTCTTCTTCCTGATGGGAAAATAGAGTGACCTGTGCCTGTCCCAACCCCTGGAACTAGTCTCTCATTGGTTCCCCCTCTTCCCGTTCATCCTCAGGACAAACTGCAACCTGTACGGAACAGGAGGGTAAAGGTGCTGATTCTCCAAGGAGGGAGATGGCTAGTAAATCGGCTGGAATGGCGAACCCGAGCAAAGGAGATGAGAAATGAGGTGCGTTTTAGAAACCTTTCCCGATCACACGGTGTACCATCTTCTGGGTTTCTCATGCCTGTTTTCGACGTAGGAAGATGCCCTTGAACCTGGAGATTTGGGACCCATGGGATGGGTACCATGCAGTATTACTTGAAAGGGTCTGCGTTGGCTCACCCAACCTCACCGAACCTCTCAGCCCCAAGAGTGTCCACCCTTATGTCTCAATCAGCTGTGGGTCTAGATATGGTCAATCCAGGTTGCATCACAGCCCCTGAACGAATTTTGTAAGAATTTCTCTCTCTTTCACTGTCTTTGTTTCACGGGTTTTGAAAAGTAATTTATTTTTATAATGGGGTTTAGCTGCTTTTCACGGCTGTGTTTATGCCGCTTTACACCCCCTTGACTCACTTACAGAGAGATATCAATACATAGGTTTGAAGATTCTTACTAGTCAGATATATTCTTGTGCGGTGAATAGGGGGTGTTGAGTCCAGTTCACTGAAAAAGGAATAGGTCTTGTCTCTTACATATTGGGTTTATGGAACGGTATCGGAGCTAATTTGAAACCCTTGTTTTATGCATCACCCCACCTCACCTTTCCCGTTCAGCAGCCGTAGTGTGTTTCCTAAACGTGTGACTCTGTTCTGTTTTGCAATTCAGTTCAAGTGTAGCGGTTTTTACATTCCCTCTAGAAGTGATATCTTATGATAAGTGTCTTTTATTGTGTGACTTATTTCACTTAGAATCGTCGTACCTAAATCCACTCATCGTGCTGCTACTAGCCTTATGACGTTGATTTCATGGCTGAGTGATATTCCATTGTACATGAGGACCCCAACTTCTTTATCCATTTTTCTCTTTCCTAGGAAATTTAAGGTGTAATGAAGTGGGGGTTCTTGTCAACAGAGCAGCCCTAAACTTTGGGGTGCCTGTGTCTTGCTGATTTTTAGTTTTCCCAATTTATACGCCCATGAGTGGAAGTGCCCTATGCTCTCCAAGCTGTGTTTTTTAGATGTTTCAGAACACACCGTACACTTCTCCAGAGTGGCTGTTGGCAATTTACATCCCACCCATCAGCGTAGCAAGGCTCCCATTTCTCCATGGCCGGTCCTGCATTTCTGGTTTGGACACTTTTTTCCGCATGGCCCTTTTGCCCGCTGGGAAGCGAGACTTCTTTGGAGCGCTGATTGGCCTTTCCAGGTTGCTTGGTTGGCCAAAAAGGGCGTATGCGTTTTTTCCTGAATATATTCAGGAAAAAACGCATACGCCCTTTTTGGCCAAGGGCATCATTGTCCACGTTTTGCCGCTTTTCATGTGCTTTCAAGGCGATTCGAATCTACCTCCTGAAATCTGTTTCCTGCAATTCTGCCTTGCTTTCAAAGCCTCTTCGTAGCCTTCCCTTAATATATTTGTGGACGAGAGGTATCATTTAAAACTCTGCAGGTTTGTGAATTGCAGTGCCCCTGAGCTCCATTTTTCAACTCGCTTTTTTGGGAGCTGGCCGCAAAAGCGCAGGATTGCTTCAGGCCCTCTTCTGGTTCTGGGGGGCAGGCTGAGCTTGTGCTTAATTCTTCTTCCTGATGGGAAAATAGAGTGACCTGTGCCTGTCCCAACCCCTGGAGCTAGTCTCTCATTGGTTCCCCCTCTTCCCGTTCATCCTCAGGACAAATTGCAACCTGTACGGAACAGGAGGGTAAAGGTGCTGATTCTCCAAGGAGGGAGATGGCTAGTAAATCGGCTGGAATGGCGAACCCGAGCGAAGGAGATGAGAAATGAGGTGCGTTTTAGAAACCTTTCCCGATCACACGGTGTACCATCTTCTGGGTTTCTCATGCCTGTTTTCGACGTAGGAAGATGCCCTTGAACCTGGAGATTTGGGACCCATGGGATGGGTACCATGCAGTATTACTTGAAAGGTTCTGCGTTGGCTCACCCAACCTCACCGAACCTCTCAGCCCCAAGAGTGTCCACCCTTATGTCTCAATCAGCTGTGGGTCTAGATATGGTCAATCCAGGTTGCATCACAGCCCCTGAACGAATTTTGTAAGAATTTCTCTCTCTTTCACTGTCTTTGTTTCACGGGTTTTGAAAAGTAATTTATTTTTATAATGGGGTTTAGCTGCTTTTCACGGCTGTGTTTATGCCGCTTTACACCCCCTTGACTCACTTACAGAGAGATATCAATACATAGGTTTGAAGATTCTTACTAGTCAGATATATTCTTGTGCGGTGAATAGGGGGTGTTGAGTCCAGTTCACTGAAAAAGGATTAGGTCTTGTCTCTTACATATTGGGTTTATGGAACGGTATCGGAGCTAATTTGAAACCCTTGTTTTATGCATCACCCCACCTCACCTTTCCCGTTCAGCAGCCGTAGTGTGTTTCCTAAACGTGTGACTCTGTTCTGTTTTGTAATTCAGTTAAAGTGTAGCGGTTTTTACATTCCCTCTAGAAGTGATATCTTATGATAAGTGTCTTTTTCTGTGTGACTTATTTCACTTAGAATCGTCGTATCTAAATCCACTCATCGTGCTGCTACTAGCCTTATGACGTTGATTTCATGGCTGAGTGATATTCCATTGTACATGAGGACCCCAACTTCTTTATCCATTTTTCTCTTTCCTAGGATATTTAAGGTGTAATGAAGTGGGGGTTCTTGTCAACAGAGCAGCCCTAAACTTTGGGGTGCCTGTGTCTTGCTGATTTTTAGTTTTCCCAATTTATACGCCCATGAGTGGAAGTGCCCTATGCTCTCCAAGCTGTGTTTTTTAGATGTTTCAGAACACACCGTACACTTCTCCAGAGTGGCTGTTGGCAATTTACATCCCACCCATCAGCGTAGCAAGGCTCCCATTTCTCCATGGCCGGTCCTGCATTTCTGGTTTGGACACTTTTTTCCGCATGGCCCTTTTGCCCGCTGGGAAGCGAGACTTCTTTGGAGCGCTGATTGGCCTTTCCAGGTTGCTTGGTTGGCCAAAAAGGGCGTATGCGTTTTTTCCTGAATATATTCAGGAAAAAACGCATACGCCCTTTTTGGCCAAGGGCATCATTGTCCACGTTTTGCCGCTTTTCATGTGCTTTCAAGGCGATTCGAATCTACCTCCTGAAATCTGTTTCCTGCAATTCTGCCTTGCTTTCAAAGCCTCTTCGTTGCCTTCCCTTAATATATTTGTGGACGAGAGGTATCATTTAAAACTCTGCAGGTTTGTCAATTGCAGTGCCCCTGAGCTCCATTTTTCAACTCGCTTTTTTGGGAGCTGGCCGCAAAAGCGCAGGATTGCTTCAGGCCCTCTTCTGGTTCTGGGGGGCAGGCTGAGCTTGTGCTTAATTCTTCTTCCTGATGGGAAAATAGAGTGACCTGTGCCTGTCCCAACCCCTGGAGCTAGTCTCTCATTGGTTCCCACTCTTCCCGTTCATCCTCAGGACAAATTGCAACCTGTACGGAACAGGAGGGTAAAGGTGCTGATTCTCCAAGGAGGGAGATGGCTAGTAAATCGGCTGGAATGGCGAACCCGAGCAAAGGAGATGAGAAATGAGGTGCGTTTTAGAAACCTTTCCCGATCACACGGTGTACCATCTTCTGGGTTTCTCATGACTGTTTTCGACGTAGGAAGATGCCCTTGAACCTGGAGATTTGGGACCCATGGGATGGGTACCATGCAGTATTACTTGAAAGGGTCTGCGTTGGCTCACCCAACCTCACCGAACCTCTCAGCCCGAAGAGTGTCCACCCTTATGTCTCAACCAGCTGTGGGTCTAGATATGGTCAATCTAGGTTGCATCACAGCCCCTGAACGAATTTTGTAAGAATTTCTCTCTCTTTCACTGTCTTTGTTTCACGGGTTTTGAAAAGTAATTTATTTTTATAATGGGGTTTAGCTGCTTTTCACGGCTGTGTTTATGCCGCTTTACACCCCATTGACTCACTCACAGAGAGATATCAATACATAGGTTTGAAGATTCTTACTAGTCAGATATATTCTTGTGCGGTGAATAGGGGGTGTTGAGTCCAGTTCACTGAAAAAGGAATAGGTCTTGTCTCTTACATATTGGGTTTATGGAACGGTATCGGAGCTAATTTGAAACCCTTGTTTTATGCATCACCCCACCTCACCTTTCCCGTTCAGCAGCCATAGTGTGTTTCCTAAACGTGTGACTCTGTTCTGTTTTGCAATTCAGTTCAAGTGTAGCGGGTTTTACATTCCCTCTCTAAGTGATATCTTATGATAAGTGTCTTTTTCTGTGTGACTTATTTCACTTAGAATCGTCGTACCTAAATCCACTCATCGTGCTGCTACTAGCCTTATGACGTTGATTTCATGGCTGAGTGATATTCCATTGTACATGAGGACCCCAACTTCTTTATCCATTTTTCTCTTTCCTAGGATATTTAAGGTGTAATGAAGTGGGGGTTCTTGTCAACAGAGCAGCCCTAAACTTTGGGGTGCCTGTGTCTTGCTGATTTTTAGTTTTCCCAATTTATACGCCCATGAGTGGAAGTGCCCTATGCTCTCCAAGCTGTGTTTTTTAGATGTTTCAGAACACACCGTACACTTCTCCAGAGTGGCTGTTCGCAATTTACATCCCACCCATCAGCGTAGCCAGGCTCCCATTTCTCCATGGCCGGTCCTGCATTTCTGGTTTGGACACTTTTTTCCGCATGGCCCTTTTGCCCGCTGGGAAGCGAGACTTCTTTGGAGCGCTGATTGGCCTTTCCAGGTTGCTTGGTTGGCCAAAAAGGGCGTATGCGTTTTTTCCTGAATATATTCAGGAAAAAACGCATACGCCCTTTTTGGCCAAGGGCATCATTGTCCACGTTTTGCCGCTTTTCATGTGCTTTCAAGGCGATTCGAATCTACCTCCTGAAATCTGTTTCCTGCAATTCTGCCTTGCTTTCAAAGCCTCTTCGTTGCCTTCCCTTAATATATTTGTGGACGAGAGGTATCATTTAAAACTCTGCAGGTTTGTGAATTGCAGTGCCCCTGAGCTCCATTTTTCAACTCGCTTTTTTGGGAGCTGGCCGCAAAAGCGCAGGATTGCTTCAGGCCCTCTTCTGGTTCTGGGGGGCAGGCTGAGCTTGCGCTTAATTCTTCTTCCTGATGGGATAATAGAGTGACCTGTGCCTGTCCCAACCCCTGGAACTAGTCTCTCATTGGTTCCCCCTCTTCCCGTTCATCCTCAGGACAAATTGCAACCTGTACGGAACAGGAGGGTAAAGGTGCTGATTCTCCAAGGAGGGAGATGGCTAGTAAATCGGCTGGAATGGCGAACCCGAGCAAAGGAGATGAGAAATGAGGTGCGTTTTAGAAACCTTTCCCGATCACACGGTGTACCATCTTCTGGGTTTCTCATGCCTGTTTTCGACGTAGGACGATGCCCTTGAACCTGGAGATTTGGGACCCATGGGATGGGTACCATGCAGTATTACTTGAAAGGGTCTGCGTTGGCTCACCCAACCTCACCGAACCTCTCAGCCCCAAGAGTGTCCACCCTTATGTCTCAATCAGCTGTGGGTGTAGATATGGTCAATCCAGGTTGCATCACAGCCCCTGAACGAATTTTGTAAGAATTTCTCTCTCTTTCACTGTCTTTGTTTCACGGGTTTTGAAAAGTAATTTATTTTTATAATGGGGTTTAGCTGCTTTTCACGGCTGTGTTTATGCCGCTTTACACCCCCTTGACTCACTTACAGAGAGATATCAATACATAGGTTTGAAGATTCTTACTAGTCAGATATATTCTTGTGCGGTGAATAGGGGGTGTTGAGTCCAGTTCACTGAAAAAGGAATAGGTCTTGTCTCTTACATATTGGGTTTATGGAACGGTATCGGAGCTAAATTGAAACCCTTGTTTTATGCATCACCCCACCTCACCTTTCCCGTTCAGCAGCCATAGTGTGTTTTCTAAACGTGTGACTCTGTTCTGTTTTGTAATTCAGTTCAAGTGTAGCGGTTTTTACATTCCCTCTCTAAGTGATATCTTAGGATAAGTGTCTTTTTCTGTGTGACTTATTTCACTTAGAATCGTCGTACCTAAATCCACTCATCGTGCTGCTACTAGCCTTATGACGTGGATTTCATGGCTGAGTGATATTCCATTGTACATGAGGACCCCAACTTCTTTATCCATTTTTCTCTTTCCTAGGATATTGAAGGTGTAATGAAGTGGGGGTTCTTGTCAACAGAGCAGCCCTAAACTTTGGGGTGCCTGTGTCTTGCTGATTTTTAGTTTTCCCAATTTATACGCCCATGAGTGGAAGTGCCCTATGCTCTCCAAGCTGTGTTTTTTAGATGTTTCAGAACACACCGTACACTTCTCCAGAGTGGCTGTTGGCAATTTACATCCCACCCATCAGCGTAGCAAGGCTCCCATTTCTCCATGGCCGGTCCTGCATTTCTGGTTTGGACACTTTTTTCCGCATGGCCCTTTTGCCCGCTGGGAAGCGAGACTTCTTTGGAGCGCTGATTGGCCTTTCCAGGTTGCTTGGTTGGCCAAAAAGGGCGTATGCGTTTTTTCCTGAATATATTCAGGAAAAAACGCATACGCCCTTTTTGGCCAAGGGCATCATTGTCCACGTTTTGCCGCTTTTCATGTGCTTTCAAGGCGATTCGAATCTACCTCCTGAAATCTGTTTCCTGCAATTCTGCCTTGCTTTCAAAGCCTCTTCGTTGCCTTCCCTTAATATATTTGTGGACGAGAGGTATCATTTAAAACTCTGCAGGTTTGTGAATTGCAGTGCCCCTGAGCTCCATTTTTCAACTCGCTTTTTTGGGAGCTGGCCGCAAAAGCGCAGGATTGCTTCAGGCCCTCTTCTGGTTCTGGGGGGCAGGCTGAGCTTGTGCTTAATTCTTCTTCCTGATGGGAAAATAGAGTGACCTGTGCCTGTCCCAACCCCTGGAGCTAGTCTCTCATTGGTTCCCCCTCTTCCCGTTCATCCTCAGGACAAATTGCAACCTGTACGGAACAGGAGGGTAAAGGTGCTGATTCTCCAAGGAGGGAGATGGCTAGTAAATCGGCTGGAATGGCGAACCCGAGCAAAGGAGATGAGAAATGAGGTGCGTTTTAGAAACCTTTCCCGATCACACGGTGTACCATCTTCTGGGTTTCTCATGCCTGTTTTCGACATAGGAAGATGCCCTTGAACCTGGAGATTTGGGACCCATGGGATGGGTACCATGCAGTGTTACTTGAAAGGGTCTGCGTTGGCTCACCCAACCTCACCGAACCTCTCAGCCCCAAGAGTGTCCACCCTTATGTCTCAATCAGCTGTGGGTCTAGATATGGTCAATCCAGGTTGCATCACAGCCCCTGAACGAATTTTGTAAGAATTTCTCTCTCTTTCACTGTCTTTGTTTCACGGGTTTTGAAAAGTAATTTATTTTTATAATGGGGTTTAGCTGCTTTTCACGGCTGTGTTTATGCCGCTTTACACCCCCTTGACTCACTTACAGAGAGATATCAATACATAGGTTTGAAGATTCTTACTAGTCAGATATATTCTTGTGCGGTGAATAGGGGGTGTTGAGTCCAGTTCACTGAAAAAGGATTAGGTCTTGTCTCTTACATATTGGGTTTATGGAACGGTATCGGAGCTAATTTGAAACCCTTGTTTTATGCATCACCCCACCTCACCTTTCCCGTTCAGCAGCTGTACTGTGTTTCCTAAACGTGTGACTCTGTTCTGTTTTGCAATTCAGTTCAAGTGTAGCGGTTTTTACATTCCCTCTAGAAGTGATATCTTATGATAAGTGTCTTTTTCTGTGTGACTTATTTCACTTAGAATCGTCGTATCTAAATCCACTCATCGTGCTGCTACTAGCCTTATGACGTTGATTTCATGGCTGAGTGATATTCCATTGTACATGAGGACCCCAACTTCTTTATCCATTTTTCTCTTTCCTAGGATATTTAAGGTGTAATGAAGTGGGGGTTCTTGACAACAGAGCAGCCCTAAACTTTGGGGTGCCTGTGTCTTGCTGATTTTTAGTTTTCCCAATTTATACGCCCATGAGTGGAAGTGCCCTATGCTCTCCAAGCTGTGTTTTTTAGATGTTTCAGAACACACCGTACACTTCTCCAGAGTGGCTGTTGGCAATTTACATCCCACCCATCAGCGTAGCAAGGCTCCCATTTCTCCATGGCCGGTCCTGCATTTCTGGTTTGGACACTTTTTTCCGCATGGCCCTTTTGCCCGCTGGGAAGCGAGACTTCTTTGGAGCGCTGATTGGCCTTTCCAGGTTGCTTGGTTGGCCAAAAAGGGCGTATGCGTTTTTTCCTGAATATATTCAGGAAAAAACGCATACGCCCTTTTTGGCCAAGGGCATCATTGTCCACGTTTTGCCGCTTTTCATGTGCTTTCAAGGCGATTCGAATCTACCTCCTGAAATCTGTTTCCTGCAATTCTGCCTTGCTTTCAAAGCCTCTTCGTTGCCTTCCCTTAATATATTTGTGGACGAGAGGTATCATTTAAAACTCTGCAGGTTTGTGAATTGCAGTGCCCCTGAGCTCCATTTTTCAACTCGCTTTTTTGGGAGCTGGCCGCAAAAGCGCAGGATTGCTTCAGGCCCTCTTCTGGTTCTGGGGGGCAGGCTGAGCTTGTGCTTAATTCTTCTTCCTGATGGGAAAATAGAGTGACCTGTGCCTGTCCCAACCCCTGGAGCTAGTCTCTCATTGGTTCCCCCTCTTCCCGTTCATCCTCTGGGCAAATTGCAACCTGTACGGAACAGGAGGGTAAAGGTGCTGATTCTCCAAGGAGGGAGATGGCTAGTAAATCGGCTGGAATGGCGAACCCGAGCAAAGGAGATGAGAAATGAGGTGCGTTTTAGAAACCTTTCCCGATCACACGGTGTACCATCTTCTGGGTTTCTCATGCCTGTTTTCGACGTAGGAAGATGCCCTTGAACCTGGAGATTTGGGACCCATGGGATGGGTACCATGCAGTATTACTTGAAAGGGTCTGCGTTGGCTCACCCAACCTCACCGAACCTCTCAGCCCCAAGAGTGTCCACCCTTATGTCTCAACCAGCTGTGGGTCTAGATATGGTCAATCTAGGTTGCATCACAGCCCCTGAACGAATTTTGTAAGAATTTCTCTCTCTTTCACTGTCTTTGTTTCACGGGTTTTGAAAAGTAATTTATTTTTATAATGGGGTTTAGCTGCTTTTCACGGCTGTGTTTATGCCGCTTTACACCCCATTGACTCACTCACAGAGAGATATCAATACATAGGTTTGAAGATTCTTACTAGTCAGATATATTCTTGTGCGGTGAATAGGGGGTGTTGAGTCCAGTTCACTGAAAAAGGAATAGGTCTTGTCTCTTACATATTGGGTTTATGGAACGGTATCGGAGCTAATTTGAAACCCTTGTTTTATGCATCACCCCACCTCACCTTTCCCGTTCAGCAGCCATAGTGTGTTTCCTAAACGTGTGACTCTGTTCTGTTTTGCAATTCAGTTCAAGTGTAGCGGGTTTTACATTCCCTCTCTAAGTGATATCTTATGATAAGTGTCTTTTTCTGTGTGACTTATTTCACTTAGAATCGTCGTACCTAAATCCACTCATCGTGCTGCTACTAGCCTTATGACGTTGATTTCATGGCTGAGTGATATTCCATTGTACATGAGGACCCCAACTTCTTTATCCATTTTTCTCTTTCCTAGGATATTGAAGGTGTAATGAAGTGGGGGTTCTTGTCAACAGAGCAGCCCTAAACTTTGGGGTGCCTGTGTCTTGCTGATTTTTAGTTTTCCCAATTTATACGCCCATGAGTGGAAGTGCCCTATGCTCTCCAAGCTGTGTTTTTTAGATGTTTCAGAACACACCGTACACTTCTCCAGAGTGGCTGTTGGCAATTTACATCCCACCCATCAGCGTAGCAAGGCTCCCATTTCTCCATGGCCGGTCCTGCATTTCTGGTTTGGACACTTTTTTCCGCATGGCCCTTTTGCCCGCTGGGAAGCGAGACTTCTTTGGAGCGCTGATTGGCCTTTCCAGGTTGCTTGGTTGGCCAAAAAGGGCGTATGCGTTTTTTCCTGAATATATTCAGGAAAAAACGCATACGCCCTTTTTGGCCAAGGGCATCATTGTCCACGTTTTGCCGCTTTTCATGTGCTTTCAAGGCGATTCGAATCTACCTCCTGAAATCTGTTTCCTGCAATTCTGCCTTGCTTTCAAAGCCTCTTCGTTGCCTTCCCTTAATATATTTGTGGACGAGAGGTATCATTTAAAACTCTGCAGGTTTGTGAATTGCAGTGCCCCTGAGCTCCATTTTTCAACTCGCTTTTTTGGGAGCTGGCCGCAAAAGCGCAGGATTGCTTCAGGCCCTCTTCTGGTTCTGGGGGGCAGGCTGAGCTTGTGCTTAATTCTTCTTCCTGATGGGAAAATAGAGTGACCTGTGCCTGTCCCAACCCCTGGAACTAGTCTCTCATTGGTTCCCCCTCTTCCCGTTCATCCTCAGGACAAATTGCAACCTGTACGGAACAGGAGGGTAAAGGTGCTGATTCTCCAAGGAGGGAGATGGCTAGTAAATCGGCTGGAATGGCGAACCCGAGCAAAGGAGATGAGAAATGAGGTGCGTTTTAGAAACCTTTCCCGATCACACAGTGTACCATCTTCTGGGTTTCTCATGCCTGTTTTCGACGTAGGAAGATGCCCTTGAACCTGGAGATTTGGGACCCATGGGATGGGTACCATGCAGTGTTACTTAAAAGGGTCTGCGTTGGCTCACCCAACCTCACCGAACCTCTCAGCCCCAAGAGTGTCCACCCTTATGTCTCAATCAGCTGTGGGTCTAGATATGGTCAATCCAGGTTGCATCACAGCCCCTGAACGAATTTTGTAAGAATTTCTCTCTCTTTCACTGTCTTTGTTTCACGGGTTTTGAAAAGTAATTTATTTTTATAATGGGGTTTAGCTGCTTTTCACGGCTGTGTTTATGCCGCTTTACACCCCCTTGACTCACTTACAGAGAGATATCAATACATAGGTTTGAAGATTCTTACTAGTCAGATATATTCTTGTGCGGTGAATAGGGGGTGTTGAGTCCAGTTCACTGAAAAAGGATTAGGTCTTGTCTCTTACATATTGGGTTTATGGAACGGTATCGGAGCTAATTTGAAACCCTTGTTTTATGCATCACCCCACCTCACCTTTCCCGTTCAGCAGCTGTACTGTGTTTCCTAAACGTGTGACTCTGTTCTGTTTTGTAATTCAGTTCAAGTGTAGCGGTTTTTACATTCCCTCTAGAAGTGATATCTTATGATAAGTGTCTTTTTCTGTGTGACTTATTTCACTTAGAATCGTCGTATCTAAATCCACTCATCGTGCTGCTACTAGCCTTATGACGTTGATTTCATGGCTGAGTGATATTCCATTGTACATGAGGACCCCAACTTCTTTATCCATTTTTCTCTTTCCTAGGATATTTAAGGTGTAATGAAGTGGGGGTTCTTGTCAACAGAGCAGCCCTAAACTTTGGGGTGCCTGTGTCTTGCTGATTTTTAGTTTTCCCAATTTATACGCCCATGAGTGGAAGTGCCCTATGCTCTCCAAGCTGTGTTTTTTAGATGTTTCAGAACACACCGTACACTTCTCCAGAGTGGCTGTTGGCAATTTACATCCCACCCATCAGCGTAGCAAGGCTCCCATTTCTCCATGGCCGGTCCTGCATTTCTGGTTTGGACACTTTTTTCCGCATGGCCCTTTTGCCCGCTGGGAAGCGAGACTTCTTTGGAGCGCTGATTGGCCTTTCCAGGTTGCTTGGTTGGCCAAAAAGGGCGTATGCGTTTTTTCCTGAATATATTCAGGAAAAAACGCATACGCCCTTTTTGGCCAAGGGCATCATTGTCCACGTTTTGCCGCTTTTCATGTGCTTTCAAGGCGATTCGAATCTACCTCCTGAAATCTGTTTCCTGCAATTCTGCCTTGCTTTCAAAGCCTCTTCGTTGCCTTCCCTTAATATATTTGTGGACGAGAGGTATCATTTAAAACTCTGCAGGTTTGTGAATTGCAGTGCCCCTGAGCTCCATTTTTCAACTCGCTTTTTTGGGAGCTGGCCGCAAAAGCGCAGGATTGCTTCAGGCCCTCTTCTGGTTCTGGGGGGCAGGCTGAGCTTGTGCTTAATTCTTCTTCCTGATGGGAAAATAGAGTGACCTGTGCCTGTCCCAACCCCTGGAGCTAGTCTCTCATTGGTTCCCCCTCTTCCCGTTCATCCTCTGGACAAATTGCAACCTGTACGGAACAGGAGGGTAAAGGTGCTGATTCTCCAAGGAGGGAGATGGCTAGTAAATCGGCTGGAATGGCGAACCCGAGCAAAGGAGATGAGAAATGAGGTGCGTTTTAGAAACCTTTCCCGATCACACGGTGTACCATCTTCTGGGTTTCTCATGCCTGTTTTCGACGTAGGAAGATGCCCTTGAACCTGGAGATTTGGGACCCATGGGATGGGTACCATGCAGTATTACTTGAAAGGGTCTGCGTTGGCTCACCCAACCTCACCGAACCTCTCAGCCCCAAGAGTGTCCACCCTTATGTCTCAACCAGCTGTGGGTCTAGATATGGTCAATCTAGGTTGCATCACAGCCCCTGAACGAATTTTGTAAGAATTTCTCTCTCTTTCACTGTCTTTGTTTCACGGGTTTTGAAAAGTAATTTATTTTTATAATGGGGTTTAGCTGCTTTTCACGGCTGTGTTTATGCCGCTTTACACCCCATTGACTCACTCACAGAGAGATATCAATACATAGGTTTGAAGATTCTTACTAGTCAGATATATTCTTGTGCGGTGAATAGGGGGTGTTGAGTCCAGTTCACTGAAAAAGGAATAGGTCTTGTCTCTTACATATTGGGTTTATGGAACGGTATCGGAGCTAATTTGAAACCCTTGTTTTATGCATCACCCCACCTCACCTTTCCCGTTCAGCAGCCATAGTGTGTTTCCTAAACGTGTGACTCTGTTCTGTTTTGCAATTCAGTTCAAGTGTAGCGGGTTTTACATTCCCTCTCTAAGTGATATCTTATGATAAGTGTCTTTTTCTGTGTGACTTATTTCACTTAGAATCGTCGTACCTAAATCCACTCATCGTGCTGCTACTAGCCTTATGACGTTGATTTCATGGCTGAGTGATATTCCATTGTACATGAGGACCCCAACTTCTTTATCCATTTTTCTCTTTCCTAGGATATTTAAGGTGTAATGAAGTGGGGGTTCTTGTCAACAGAGCAGCCCTAAACTTTGGGGTGCCTGTGTCTTGCTGATTTTTAGTTTTCCCAATTTATACGCCCATGAGTGGAAGTGCCCTATGCTCTCCAAGCTGTGTTTTTTAGATGTTTCAGAACACACCGTACACTTCTCCAGAGTGGCTGTTGGCAATTTACATCCCACCCATCAGCGTAGCAAGGCTCCCATTTCTCCATGGCCGGTCCTGCATTTCTGGTTTGGACACTTTTTTCCGCATGGCCCTTTTGCCCGCTGGGAAGCGAGACTTCTTTGGAGCGCTGATTGGCCTTTCCAGGTTGCTTGGTTGGCCAAAAAGGGCGTATGCGTTTTTTCCTGAATATATTCAGGAAAAAACGCATACGCCCTTTTTGGCCAAGGGCATCATTGTCCACGTTTTGCCGCTTTTCATGTGCTTTCAAGGCGATTCGAATCTACCTCCTGAAATCTGTTTCCTGCAATTCTGCCTTGCTTTCAAAGCCTCTTCGTTGCCTTCCCTTAATATATTTGTGGACGAGAGGTATCATTTAAAACTCTGCAGGTTTGTGAATTGCAGTGCCCCTGAGCTCCATTTTTCAACTCGCTTTTTTGGGAGCTGGCCGCAAAAGCGCAGGATTGCTTCAGGCCCTCTTCTGGTTCTGGGGGGCAGGCTGAGCTTGTGCTTAATTCTTCTTCCTGATGGGAAAATAGAGTGACCTGTGCCTGTCCCAACCCCTGGAACTAGTCTCTCATTGGTTCCCCCTCTTCCCGTTCATCCTCAGGACAAATTGCAACCTGTACGGAACAGGAGGGTAAAGGTGCTGATTCTCCAAGGAGGGAGATGGCTAGTAAATCGGCTGGAATGGCGAACCCGAGCAAAGGAGATGAGAAATGAGGTGCGTTTTAGAAACCTTTCCCGATCACACAGTGTACCATCTTCTGGGTTTCTCATGCCTGTTTTTGACGTAGTAAGATGCCCTTGAACCTGGAGATTTGGGACCCATGGGATGGGTACCATGCAGTATTACTTGAAAGGGTCTGCGTTGGCTCACCCAACCTCACCGAACCTCTCAGCCCCAAGAGTGTCCACCCTTATGTCTCAATCAGCTGTGGGTCTAGATATGGTCAATCCAGGTTGCATCACAGCCCCTGAACGAATTTTGTAAGAATTTCTCTCTCTTTCACTGTCTTTGTTTCACGGGTTTTGAAAAGTAATTTATTTTTATAATGGGGTTTAGCTGCTTTTCACGGCTGTGTTTATGCCGCTTTACACCCCCTTGACTCACTTACAGAGAGATATCAACACATAGGTTTGAAGATTCTTACTAGTCAGATATATTTTTGTGCGGTGAATAGGGGGTGTTGAGTCCAGTTCACTGAAAAAGGAATAGGTCTTGTCTCTTACATATTGGGTTTATGGAACGGTATCTGAGCTAATTTGAAACCCTTGTTTTATGCATCACCCCACCTCACCTTTCCCGTTCAGCAGCCGTAGTGTGTTTCCTAAACGTGTGACTCTGTTCTGTTTTGCAATTCAGTTCAAGTGTAGCGGGTTGTACATTCCCTCTAGAAGTGATATCTTATGATAAGTGTCTTTTTCTGTGTGACTTATTTCACTTAGAATCGTCGTACCTAAATCCACTCATCGTGCTGCTACTAGCCTTATGACGTTGATTTCATGGCTGAGTGATATTCCATTGTACATGAGGACCCCAACTTCTTTATCCATTTTTCTCTTTCCTAGGATATTTAAGGTGTAATGAAGTGGGGGTTCTTGTCAACAGAGCAGCCCTAAACTTTGCGGTGCCTGTGTCTTGCTGATTTTTAGTTTTCCCAATTTATACGCCCATGAGTGGAAGTGCCCTATGCTCTCCAAGCTGTGTTTTTTAGATGTTTCAGAACACACCGTACACTTCTCCAGAGTGGCTGTTGGCAATTTACATCCCACCCATCAGCGTAGCAAGGCTCCCATTTCTCCATGGCCGGTCCTGCATTTCTGGTTTGGACACTTTTTTCCGCATGGCCCTTTTGCCCGCTGGGAAGCGAGACTTCTTTGGAGCGCTGATTGGCCTTTCCAGGTTGCTTGGTTGGCCACAAAGGGCGTATGCGTTTTTTCCTGAATATATTCAGGAAAAAACGCATACGCCCTTTTTGGCCAAGGGCATCATTGTCCACGTTTTGCCGCTTTTCATGTGCTTTCAAGGCGATTCGAATCTACCTCCTGAAATCTGTTTCCTGCAATTCTGCCTTGCTTTCAAAGCCTCTTCGTTGCCTTCCCTTAATATATTTGTGGACGAGAGGTATCATTTAAAACTCTGCAGGTTTGTGAATTGCAGTGCCCCTGAGCTCCATTTTTCAACTCGCTTTTTTGGGAGCTGGCCGCAAAAGCGCAGGATTGCTTCAGGCCCTCTTCTGGTTCTGGGGGGCAGGCTGAGCTTGTGCTTAATTCTTCTTCCTGATGGGAAAATAGAGTGACCTGTGCCTGTCCCAACCCCTGGAGCTAGTCTCTCATTGGTTCCCCCTCTTCCCGTTCATCCTCAGGACAAATTGCAACCTGTACGGAACAGGAGGGTAAAGGTGCTGATTCTCCAAGGAGGGAGATGGCTAGTAAATCGGCTGGAATGGCGAACCCGAGCAAAGGAGATGAGAAATGAGGTGCGTTTTAGAAACCTTTCCCGATCACACGGTGTACCATCTTCTGGGTTTCTCATGCCTGTTTTCGACGTAGGAAGATGCCCTTGAACCTGGAGATTTGGGACCCATGGGATGGGTACCATGCAGTATTACTTGAAAGGGTCTGCGTTGGCTCACCCAACCTCACCGAACCTCTCAGCCCCAAGAGTGTCCACCCTTATGTCTCAATCAGCTGTGGGTCTAGATATGGTCAATCCAGGTTGCATCACAGCCCCTGAACGAATTTTGTAAGAATTTCTCTCTCTTTCACTGTCTTTGTTTCACGGGTTTTGAAAAGTAATTTATTTTTATAATGGGGTTTAGCTGCTTTTCACGGCTGTGTTTATGCCGCTTTACACCCCCTTGACTCACTCACAGAGAGATATCAATACATAGGTTTGAAGATTCTTACTAGTCAGATATATTCTTGTGCGGTGAATAGGGGGTGTTGAGTCCAGTTCACTGAAAAAGGAATAGGTCTTGTCTCTTACATATTGGGTTTATGGAACGGTATCGGAGCTAATTTGAAACCCTTGTTTTATGCATCACCCCACCTCACCTTTCCCGTTCAGCAGCCATAGTGTGTTTCCTAAACGTGTGACTCTGTTCTGTTTTGCAATTCAGTTCAAGTGTAGCGGGTTTTACATTCCCTCTCTAAGTGATATCTTATGATAAGTGTCTTTTTCTGTGTGACTTATTTCACTTAGAATCGTCGTACCTAAATCCACTCATCGTGCTGCTACTAGCCTTATGACGTTGATTTCATGGCTGAGTGATATTCCATTGTACATGAGGACCCCAACTTCTTTATCCATTTTTCTCTTTCCTAGGATATTTAAGGTGTAATGAAGTGGGGGTTCTTGTCAACAGAGCAGCCCTAAACTTTGGGGTGCCTGTGTCTTGCTGATTTTTAGTTTTCCCAATTTATACGCCCATGAGTGGAAGTGCCCTATGCTCTCCAAGCTGTGTTTTTTAGATGTTTCAGAACACACCGTACACTTCTCCAGAGTGGCTGTTGGCAATTTACATCCCACCCATCAGCGTAGCAAGGCTCCCATTTCTCCATGGCCGGTCCTGCATTTCTGGTTTGGACACTTTTTTCCGCATGGCCCTTTTGCCCGCTGGGAAGCGAGACTTCTTTGGAGCGCTGATTGGCCTTTCCAGGTTGCTTGGTTGGCCAAAAAGGGCGTATGCGTTTTTTCCTGAATATATTCAGGAAAAAACGCATACGCCCTTTTTGGCCAAGGGCATCATTGTCCACGTTTTGCCGCTTTTCATGTGCTTTCAAGGCGATTCGAATCTACCTCCTGAAATCTGTTTCCTGCAATTCTGCCTTGCTTTCAAAGCCTCTTCGTTGCCTTCCCTTAATATATTTGTGGACGAGAGGTATCATTTAAAACTCTGCAGGTTTGTGAATTGCAGTGCCCCTGAGCTCCATTTTTCAACTCGCTTTTTTGGGAGCTGGCCGCAAAAGCGCAGGATTGCTTCAGGCCCTCTTCTGGTTCTGGGGGGCAGGCTGAGCTTGTGCTTAATTCTTCTTCCTGATGGGAAAATAGAGTGACCTGTGCCTGTCCCAACCCCTGGAGCTAGTCTCTCATTGGTTCCCCCTCTTCCCGTTCATCCTCAGGACAAATTGCAACCTGTACGGAACAGGAGGGTAAAGGTGCTGATTCTCCAAGGAGGGAGATGGCTAGTAAATCGGCTGCAATGGCGAACCCGAGCAAAGGAGATGAGAAATGAGGTGCGTTTTAGAAACCTTTCCCGATCACACGGTGTACCATCTTCTGGGTTTCTCATGCCTGTTTTCGACGTAGGAAGATGCCCTTGAACCTGGAGATTTGGGACCCATGGGATGGGTACCATGCAGTATTACTTGAAAGGGTCTGCGTTGGCTCACCCAACCTCACCGAACCTCTCAGCCCCAAGAGTGTCCACCCTTATGTCTCAACCAGCTGTGGGTCTAGATATGGTCAATCTAGGTTGCATCACAGCCCCTGAACGAATTTTGTAAGAATTTCTCTCTCTTTCACTGTCTTTGTTTCACGGGTTTTGAAAAGTAATTTATTTTTATAATGGGGTTTAGCTGCTTTTCACGGCTGTGTTTATGCCGCTTTACACCCCCTTGACTCACTTACAGAGAGATATCAATACATAGGTTTGAAGATTCTTACTAGTCAGATATATTCTTGTGCGGTGAATAGGGGGTGTTGAGTCCAGTTCACTGAAAAAGGAATAGGTCTTGTCTCTTACATATTGGGTTTATGGAACGGTATCGGAGCTAATTTGAAACCCTTGTTTTATGCATCACCCCACCTCACCTTTCCCGTTCAGCAGCCGTAGTGTGTTTCCTAAACGTGTGACTCTGTTCTGTTTTGCAATTCAGTTCAAGTGTAGCGGTTTTTACATTCCCTCTCGAAGTGATATCTTATGATAAGTGTCTTTTTCTGTGTGACTTATTTCACTTAGAATCGTCGTACCTAAATCCACTCATCGTGCTGCTACTAGCCTTATGACGTTGATTTCATGGCTGAGTGATATTCCATTGTACATGAGGACCCCAACTTCTTTATCCATTTTTCTCTTTCCTAGGATATTGAAGGTGTAATGAAGTGGGGGTTCTTGTCAACAGAGCAGCCCTAAACTTTGGGGTGCCTGTGTCTTGCTGATTTTTAGTTTTCCCAATTTATACGCCCATGAGTGGAAGTGCCCTATGCTCTCCAAGCTGTGTTTTTTAGATGTTTCAGAACACACCGTACACTTCTCCAGAGTGGCTGTTGGCAATTTACATCCCACCCATCAGCGTAGCAAGGCTCCCATTTCTCCATGGCCGGTCCTGCATTTCTGGTTTGGACACTTTTTTCCGCATGGCCCTTTTGCCCGCTGGGAAGCGAGACTTCTTTGGAGCGCTGATTGGCCTTTCCAGGTTGCTTGGTTGGCCAAAAAGGGCGTATGCGTTTTTTCCTGAATATATTCAGGAAAAAACGCATACGCCCTTTTTGGCCAAGGGCATCATTGTCCACGTTTTGCCGCTTTTCATGTGCTTTCAAGGCGATTCGAATCTACCTCCTGAAATCTGTTTCCTGCAATTCTGCCTTGCTTTCAAAGCCTCTTCGTTGCCTTCCCTTAATATATTTGTGGACGAGAGGTATCATTTAAAACTCTGCAGGTTTGTGAATTGCAGTGCCCCTGAGCTCCATTTTTCAACTCGCTTTTTTGGGAGCTGGCCGCAAAAGCGCAGGATTGCTTCAGGCCCTCTTCTGGTTCTGGGGGGCAGGCTGAGCTTGTGCTTAATTCTTCTTCCTGATGGGAAAATAGAGTGACCTGTGCCTGTCCCAACCCCTGGAGCTAGTCTCTCATTGGTTCCCCCTCTTCCCATTCATCCTCAGGACAAATTGCAACCTGTACGGAACAGGAGGGTAAAGGTGCTGATTCTCCAAGGAGGGAGATGGCTAGTAAATCGGCTGGAATGGCGAACCCGAGCAAAGGAGATGAGAAATGAGGTGCGTTTTAGAAACCTTTCCCGATCACACGGTGTACCATCTTCTGGGTTTCTCATGCCTGTTTTCGACGTAGGAAGATGCCCTTGAACCTGGAGATTTGGGACCCATGGGATGGGTACCATGCAGTATTACTTGAAATGGTCTGCGTTGGCTCACCCAACCTCACCGAACCTCTCAGCCCCAAGAGTGTCCACCCTTATGTCTCAATCAGCTGTGGGTCTAGATATGGTCAATCCAGGTTGCATCACAGCCCCTGAACGAATTTTGTAAGAATTTCTCTCTCTTTCACTGTCTTTGTTTCACGGGTTTTGAAAAGTAATTTATTTTTATAATGGGGTTTAGCTGCTTTTCACGGCTGTGTTTATGCCGCTTTACACCCCCTTGACTCACTTACAGAGAGATATCAATACATAGGTTTGAAGATTCTTACTAGTCAGATATATTCTTGTGCGGTGAATAGGGGGTGTTGAGTCCAGTTCACTGAAAAAGGAATAGGTCTTGTCTCTTACATATTGGGTTTATGGAACGGTATCGGAGCTAATTTGAAACCCTTGTTTTATGCATCACCCCACCTCACCTTTCCCGTTCAGCAGCCGTAGTGTGTTTCCTAAACGTGTGACTCTGTTCTGTTTTGTAATTCAGTTCAAGTGTAGCGGTTTTTACATTCCCTCTAGAAGTGATATCTTATGATAAGTGTCTTTTTCTGTGTGACTTATTTCACTTAGAATCGTCGTACCTAAATCCACTCATCGTGCTGCTACTAGCCTTATGACGTTGATTTCATGGCTGAGTGATATTCCATTGTACATGAGGACCCCAACTTCTTTATCCATTTTTCTCTTTCCTAGGAAATTTAAGGTGTAATGAAGTGGGGGTTCTTGTCAACAGAGCAGCCCTAAACTTTGGGGTGCCTGTGTCTTGCTGATTTTTAGTTTTCCCAATTTATACGCCCATGAGTGGAAGTGCCCTATGCTCTCCAAGCTGTGTTTTTTAGATGTTTCAGAACACACCGTACACTTCTCCAGAGTGGCTGTTGGCAATTTACATCCCACCCATCAGCGTAGAAAGGCTCCCATTTCTCCATGGCCGGTCCTGCATTTCTGGTTTGGACACTTTTTTCCGCATGGCCCTTTTGCCCGCTGGGAAGCGAGACTTCTTTGGAGCGCTGATTGGCCTTTCCAGGTTGCTTGGTTGGCCAAAAAGGGCGTATGCGTTTTTTCCTGAATATATTCAGGAAAAAACGCATACGCCCTTTTTGGCCAAGGGCATCATTGTCCACGTTTTGCCGCTTTTCATGTGCTTTCAAGGCGATTCGAATCTACCTCCTGAAATCTGTTTCCTGCAATTCTGCCTTGCTTTCAAAGCCTCTTCGTTGCCTTCCCTTAATATATTTGTGGACGAGAGGTATCATTTAAAACTCTGCAGGTTTGTGAATTGCAGTGCCCCTGAGCTCCATTTTTCAACTCGCTTTTTTGGGAGCTGGCCGCAAAAGCGCAGGATTGCTTCAGGCCCTCTTCTGGTTCTGGGGGGCAGGCTGAGCTTGTGCTTAATTCTTCTTCCTGATGGGAAAATAGAGTGACCTGTGCCTGTCCCAACCCCTGGAGCTAGTCTCTCATTGGTTCCCCCTCTTCCCGTTCATCCTCAGGACAAATTGCAACCTGTACGGAACAGGAGGGTAAAGGTGCTGATTCTCCAAGGAGGGAGATGGCTAGTAAATCGGCTGCAATGGCGAACCCGAGCAAAGGAGATGAGAAATGAGGTGCGTTTTAGAAACCTTTCCCGATCACACGGTGTACCATCTTCTGGGTTTCTCATGCCTGTTTTCGACGTAGGAAGATGCCCTTGAACCTGGAGATTTGGGACCCATGGGATGGGTACCATGCAGTATTACTTGAAAGGGTCTGCGTTGGCTCACCCAACCTCACCGAACCTCTCAGCCCCAAGAGTGTCCACCCTTATGTCTCAACCAGCTGTGGGTCTAGATATGGTCAATCTAGGTTGCATCACAGCCCCTGAACGAATTTTGTAAGAATTTCTCTCTCTTTCACTGTCTTTGTTTCACGGGTTTTGAAAAGTAATTTATTTTTATAATGGGGTTTAGCTGCTTTTCACGGCTGTGTTTATGCCGCTTTACACCCCATTGACTCACTCACAGAGAGATATCAATACATAGGTTTGAAGATTCTTACTAGTCAGATATATTCTTTTGCGGTGAATAGGGGGTGTTGAGTCCAGTTCACTGAAAAAGGAATAGGTCTTGTCTCTTACATATTGGGTTTATGGAACGGTATCGGAGCTAATTTGAAACCCTTGTTTTATGCATCACCCCACCTCACCTTTCCCGTTCAGCAGCCGTAGTGTGTTTCCTAAACGTGTGACTCTGTTCTGTTTTGCAATTCAGTTCAAGTGTAGCGGGTTTTACATTCCCTCTCTAAGTGATATCTTATGATAAGTGTCTTTTTCTGTGTGACTTATTTCACTTAGAATCGTCGTACCTAAATCCACTCATCGTGCTGCTACTAGCCTTTTGACGTGGATTTCATGGCTGAGTGATATTCCATTGTACATGAGGACCCCAACTTCTTTATCCATTTTTCTCTTTCCTAGGATATTTAAGGTGTAATGAAGTGGGGGTTCTTGTCAACAGAGCAGCCCTAAACTTTGGGGTGCCTGTGTCTTGCTGATTTTTAGTTTTCCCAATTTATACGCCCATGAGTGGAAGTGCCCTATGCTCTCCAAGCTGTGTTTTTTAGATGTTTCAGAACACACCGTACACTTCTCCAGAGTGGCTGTTGGCAATTTACATCCCACCCATCAGCGTAGCAAGGCTCCCATTTCTCCATGGCCGGTCCTGCATTTCTGGTTTGGACACTTTTTTCCGCATGGCCCTTTTGCCCGCTGGGAAGCGAGACTTCTTTGGAGCGCTGATTGGCCTTTCCAGGTTGCTTGGTTGGCCAAAAAGGGCGTATGCGTTTTTTCCTGAATATATTCAGGAAAAAACGCATACGCCCTTTTTGGCCAAGGGCATCATTGTCCACGTTTTGCCGCTTTTCATGTGCTTTCAAGGCGATTCGAATCTACCTCCTGAAATCTGTTTCCTGCAATTCTGCCTTGCTTTCAAAGACTCTTCGTTGCCTTCCCTTAATATATTTGTGGACGAGAGGTATCATTTAAAACTCTGCAGGTTTGTGAATTGCAGTGCCCCTGAGCTCCATTTTTCAACTCGCTTTTTTGGGAGCTGGCCGCAAAAGCGCAGGATTGCTTCAGGCCCTCTTCTGGTTCTGGGGGGCAGGCTGAGCTTGTGCTTAATTCTTCTTCCTGATGGGAAAATAGAGTGACCTGTGCCTGTCCCAACCCCTGGAACTAGTCTCTCATTGGTTCCCCCTCTTCCCGTTCATCCTCAGGACAAATTGCAACCTGTACGGAACAGGAGGGTAAAGGTGCTGATTCTCCAAGGAGGGAGATGGCTAGTAAATCGGCTGGAATGGCGAACCCGAGCAAAGGAGATGAGAAATGAGGTGCGTTTTAGAAACCTTTCCCGATCACACGGTGTACCATCTTCTGGGTTTCTCATGCCTGTTTTCGACGTAGGAAGATGCCCTTGAACCTGGAGATTTGGGACCCATGGGATGGGTACCATGCAGTATTACTTGAAAGGGTCTGCGTTGGCTCACCCAACCTCACCGAACCTCTCAGCCCCAAGAGTGTCCACCCTTATGTCTCAATCAGCTGTGGGTCTAGATATGGTCAATCCAGGTTGCATCACAGCCCCTGAACGAATTTTGTAAGAATTTCTCTCTCTTTCACTGTCTTTGTTTCACGGGTTTTGAAAAGTAATTTATTTTTATAATGGGGTTTAGCTGCTTTTCACGGCTGTGTTTATGCCGCTTTACACCCCCTTGACTCACTTACAGAGAGATATCAATACATAGGTTTGAAGATTCTTACTAGTCAGATATATTCTTGTGCGGTGAATAGGGGGTGTTGAGTCCAGTTCACTGAAAAAGGAATAGGTCTTGTCTCTTACATATTGGGTTTATGGAACGGTATCGGAGCTAATTTGAAACCCTTGTTTTATGCATCACCCCACCTCACCTTTCCCGTTCAGCAGCCGTAGTGTGTTTCCTAAACGTGTGACTCTGTTCTGTTTTGCAATTCAGTTCAAGTGTAGCGGTTTTTACATTCCCTCTCGAAGTGATATCTTATGATAAGTGTCTTTTTCTGTGTGACTTATTTCACTTAGAATCGTCGTACCTAAATCCACTCATCGTGCTGCTACTAGCCTTATGACGTTGATTTCATGGCTGAGTGATATTCCATTGTACATGAGGACCCCAACTTCTTTATCCATTTTTCTCTTTCCTAGGATATTGAAGGTGTAATGAAGTGGGGGTTCTTGTCAACAGAGCAGCCCTAAACTTTGGGGTGCCTGTGTCTTGCTGATTTTTAGTTTTCCCAATTTATACGCCCATGAGTGGAAGTGCCCTATGCTCTCCAAGCTGTGTTTTTTAGATGTTTCAGAACACACCGTACACTTCTCCAGAGTGGCTGTTGGCAATTTACATCCCACCCATCAGCGTAGCAAGGCTCCCATTTCTCCATGGCCGGTCCTGCATTTCTGGTTTGGACACTTTTTTCCGCATGGCCCTTTTGCCCGCTGGGAAGCGAGACTTCTTTGGAGCGCTGATTGGCCTTTCCAGGTTGCTTGGTTGGCCAAAAAGGGCGTATGCGTTTTTTCCTGAATATATTCAGGAAAAAACGCATACGCCCTTTTTGGCCAAGGGCATCATTGTCCACGTTTTGCCGCTTTTCATGTGCTTTCAAGGCGATTCGAATCTACCTCCTGAAATCTGTTTCCTGCAATTCTGCCTTGCTTTCAAAGCCTCTTCGTTGCCTTCCCTTAATATATTTGTGGACGAGAGGTATCATTTAAAACTCTGCAGGTTTGTGAATTGCAGTGCCCCTGAGCTCCATTTTTCAACTCGCTTTTTTGGGAGCTGGCCGCAAAAGCGCAGGATTGCTTCAGGCCCTCTTCTGGTTCTGGGGGGCAGGCTGAGCTTGTGCTTAATTCTTCTTCCTGATGGGAAAATAGAGTGACCTGTGCCTGTCCCAACCCCTGGAGCTAGTCTCTCATTGGTTCCCCCTCTTCCCATTCATCCTCAGGACAAATTGCAACCTGTACGGAACAGGAGGGTAAAGGTGCTGATTCTCCAAGGAGGGAGATGGCTAGTAAATCGGCTGGAATGGCGAACCCGAGCAAAGGAGATGAGAAATGAGGTGCGTTTTAGAAACCTTTCCCGATCACACGGTGTACCATCTTCTGGGTTTCTCATGCCTGTTTTCGACGTAGGAAGATGCCCTTGAACCTGGAGATTTGGGACCCATGGGATGGGTACCATGCAGTATTACTTGAAATGGTCTGCGTTGGCTCACCCAACCTCACCGAACCTCTCAGCCCCAAGAGTGTCCACCCTTATGTCTCAATCAGCTGTGGGTCTAGATATGGTCAATCCAGGTTGCATCACAGCCCCTGAACGAATTTTGTAAGAATTTCTCTCTCTTTCACTGTCTTTGTTTCACGGGTTTTGAAAAGTAATTTATTTTTATAATGGGGTTTAGCTGCTTTTCACGGCTGTGTTTATGCCGCTTTACACCCCCTTGACTCACTTACAGAGAGATATCAATACATAGGTTTGAAGATTCTTACTAGTCAGATATATTCTTGTGCGGTGAATAGGGGGTGTTGAGTCCAGTTCACTGAAAAAGGAATAGGTCTTGTCTCTTACATATTGGGTTTATGGAACGGTATCGGAGCTAATTTGAAACCCTTGTTTTATGCATCACCCCACCTCACCTTTCCCGTTCAGCAGCCGTAGTGTGTTTCCTAAACGTGTGACTCTGTTCTGTTTTGTAATTCAGTTCAAGTGTAGCGGTTTTTACATTCCCTCTCGAAGTGATATCTTATGATAAGTGTCTTTTTCTGTGTGACTTATTTCACTTAGAATCGTCGTACCTAAATCCACTCATCGTGCTGCTACTAGCCTTATGACGTTGATTTCATGGCTGAGTGATATTCTATTGTACATGAGGACCCCAACTTCTTTATCCATTTTTCTCTTTCCTAGGATATTTAAGGTGTAATGAAGTGGGGGTTCTTGTCAACAGAGCAGCCCTAAACTTTGGGGTGCCTGTGTCTTGCTGATTTTTAGTTTTCCCAATTTATACGCCCATGAGTGGAAGTGCCCTATGCTCTCCAAGCTGTGTTTTTTAGATGTTTCAGAACACACCGTACACTTCTCCAGAGTGGCTGTTGGCAATTTACATCCCACCCATCAGCGTAGCAAGGCTCCCATTTCTCCATGGCCGGTCCTGCATTTCTGGTTTGGACACTTTTTTCCGCATGGCCCTTTTGCCCGCTGGGAAGCGAGACTTCTTTGGAGCGCTGATTGGCCTTTCCAGGTTGCTTGGTTGGCCAAAAAGGGCGTATGCGTTTTTTCCTGAATATATTCAGGAAAAAACGCATACGCCCTTTTTGGCCAAGGGCATCATTGTCCACGTTTTGCCGCTTTTCATGTGCTTTCAAGGCGATTCGAATCTACCTCCTGAAATCTGTTTCCTGCAATTCTGCCTTGCTTTCAAAGCCTCTTCGTTGCCTTCCCTTAATATATTTGTGGACGAGAGGTATCATTTAAAACTCTGCAGGTTTGTGAATTGCAGTGCCCCTGAGCTCCATTTTTCAACTCGCTTTTTTGGGAGCTGGCCGCAAAAGCGCAGGATTGCTTCAGGCCCTCTTCTGGTTCTGGGGGGCAGGCTGAGCTTGTGCTTAATTCTTCTTCCTGATGGGAAAATAGAGTGACCTGTGCCTGTCCCAACCCCTGGAGCTAGTCTCTCATTGGTTCCCCCTCTTCCCGTTCATCCTCAGGACAAATTGCAACCTGTACGGAACAGGAGGGTAAAGGTGCTGATTCTCCAAGGAGGGAGATGGCTAGTAAATCGGCTGGAATGGCGAACCCGAGCAAAGGAGATGAGAAATGAGGTGCGTTTTAGAAACCTTTCCCGATCACACGGTGTACCATCTTCTGGGTTTCTCATGCCTGTTTTCGACGTAGGAAGATGTCCTTGAACCTGGAGATTTGGGACCCATGGGATGGGTACCATGCAGTATTACTTGAAAGGGTCTGCGTTGGCTCACCCAACCTCACCGAACCTCTCAGCCCCAAGAGTGTCCACCCTTATGTCTCAACCAGCTGTGGGTCTAGATATGGTCAATCTAGGTTGCATCACAGCCCCTGAACGAATTTTGTAAGAATTTCTCTCTCTTTCACTGTCTTTGTTTCACGGGTTTTGAAAAGTAATTTATTTTTATAATGGGGTTTAGCTGCTTTTCACGGCTGTGTTTATGCCGCTTTACACCCCATTGACTCACTCACAGAGAGATATCAATACATAGGTTTGAAGATTCTTACTAGTCAGATATATTCTTGTGCGGTGAATAGGGGGTGTTGAGTCCAGTTCACTGAAAAAGGAATAGGTCTTGTCTCTTACATATTGGGTTTATGGAACGGTATCGGAGCTAATTTGAAACCCTTGTTTTATGCATCACCCCACCTCACCTTTCCCTTTCAGCAGCCGTAGTGTGTTTCCTAAACGTGTGACTCTGTTCTGTTTTGCAATTCAGTTCAAGTGTAGCGGGTTTTACATTCCCTCTCTAAGTGATATCTTATGATAAGTGTCTTTTTCTGTGTGACTTATTTCACTTAGAATCGTCGTACCTAAATCCACTCATCGTGCTGCTACTAGCCTTATGACGTTGATTTCATGGCTGAGTGATATTCCATTGTACATGAGGACCCCAACTTCTTTATCCATTTTTCTCTTTCCTAGGATATTTAAGGTGTAATGAAGTGGGGGTTCTTGTCAACAGAGCAGCCCTAAACTTTGGGGTGCCTGTGTCTTGCTGATTTTTAGTTTTCCCAATTTATACGCCCATGAGTGGAAGTGCCCTATGCTCTCCAAGCTGTGTTTTTTAGATGTTTCAGAACACACCGTACACTTCTCCAGAGTGGCTGTTGGCAATTTACATCCCACTCATCAGCGTAGCAAGGCTCCCATTTCTCCATGGCCGGTCCTGCATTTCTGGTTTGGACACTTTTTTCCGCATGGCCCTTTTGCCCACTGGGAAGCGAGACTTCTTTGGAGCGCTGATTGGCCTTTCCAGGTTGCTTGGTTGGCCAAAAAGGGCGTATGCGTTTTTTCCTGAATATATTCAGGAAAAAACGCATACGCCCTTTTTGGCCAAGGGCATCATTGTCCACGTTTTGCCGCTTTTCATGTGCTTTCAAGGCGATTCGAATCTACCTCCTGAAATCTGTTTCCTGCAATTCTGCCTTGCTTTCAAAGCCTCTTCGTTGCCTTCCCTTAATATATTTGTGGACGAGAGGTATCATTTAAAACTCTGCAGGTTTGTGAATTGCAGTGCCCCTGAGCTCCATTTTTCAACTCGCTTTTTTGGGAGCTGGCCGCAAAAGCGCAGGATTGCTTCAGGCCCTCTTCTGGTTCTGGGGGGCAGGCTGAGCTTGTGCTTAATTCTTCTTCCTGATGGGAAAATAGAGTGACCTGTGCCTGTCCCAACCCCTGGAACTAGTCTCTCATTGGTTCCCCCTCTTCCCGTTCATCCTCAGGACAAATTGCAACCTGTACGGAACAGGAGGGTAAAGGTGCTGATTCTCCAAGGAGGGAGATGGCTAGTAAATCGGCTGGAATGGCGAACCCGAGCAAAGGAGATGAGAAATGAGGTGCGTTTTAGAAACCTTTCCCGATCACACGGTGTACCATCTTCTGGGTTTCTCATGCCTGTTTTCGACGTAGGAAGATGCCCTTGAACCTGGAGATTTGGGACCCATGGGATGGGTACCATGCAGTATTACTTGAAAGGGTCTGCGTTGGCTCACCCAACCTCACCGAACCTCTCAGCCCCAAGAGTGTCCACCCTTATGTCTCAATCAGCTGTGGGTCTAGATATGGTCAATCCAGGTTGCATCACAGCCCCTGAACGAATTTTGTAAGAATTTCTCTCTCTTTCACTGTCTTTGTTTCACGGGTTTTGAAAAGTAATTTATTTTTATAATGGGGTTTAGCTGCTTTTCACGGCTGTGTTTATGCCGCTTTACACCCCCTTGACTCACTTACAGAGAGATATCAATACATAGGTTTGAAGATTCTTACTAGTCAGATATATTCTTGTGCGGTGAATAGGGGGTGTTGAGTCCAGTTCACTGAAAAAGGAATAGGTCTTGTCTCTTACATATTGGGTTTATGGAACGGTATCTGAGCTAATTTGAAACCCTTGTTTTATGCATCACCCCACCTCACCTTTCCCGTTCAGCAGCCGTAGTGTGTTTCCTAAACGTGTGACTCTGTTCTGTTTTGTAATTCAGTTCAAGTGTAGCGGTTTTTACATTCCCTCTCGAAGTGATATCTTATGATAAGTGTCTTTTTCTGTGTGACTTATTTCACTTAGAATCGTCGTACCTAAATCCACTCATCGTGCTGCTACTAGCCTTATGACGTTGATTTCATGGCTGAGTGATATTCCATTGTACATGAGGACCCCAACTTCTTTATCCATTTTTCTCTTTCCTAGGATATTTAAGGTGTAATGAAGTGGGGGTTCTTGTCAACAGAGCAGCCCTAAACTTTGGGGTGCCTGTGTCTTGCTGATTTTTAGTTTTCCCAATTTATACGCCCATGAGTGGAAGTGCCCTATGCTCTCCAAGCTGTGTTTTTTAGATGTTTCAGAACACACCGTACACTTCTCCAGAGTGGCTGTTGGCAATTTACATCCCACCCATCAGCGTAGCAAGGCTCCCATTTCTCCATGGCCGGTCGTGCATTTCTGGTTTGGACACTTTTTTCCGCATGGCCCTTTTGCCCGCTGGGAAGCGAGACTTCTTTGGAGCGCTGATTGGCCTTTCCAGGTTGCTTGGTTGGCCAAAAAGGGCGTATGCGTTTTTTCCTGAATATATTCAGGAAAAAACGCATACGCCCTTTTTGGCCAAGGGCATCATTGTCCACGTTTTGCCGCTTTTCATGTGCTTTCAAGGCGATTCGAATCTACCTCCTGAAATCTGTTTCCTGCAATTCTGCCTTGCTTTCAAAGCCTCTTCGTTGCCTTCCCTTAATATATTTGTGGACGAGAGGTATCATTTAAAACTCTGCAGGTTTGTGAATTGCAGTGCCCCTGAGCTCCATTTTTCAACTCGCTTTTTTGGGAGCTGGCCGCAAAAGCGCAGGATTGCTTCAGGCCCTCTTCTGGTTCTGGGGGGCAGGCTGAGCTTGTGCTTAATTCTTCTTCCTGATGGGAAAATAGAGTGACCTGTGCCTGTCCCAACCCCTGGAGCTAGTCTCTCATTGGTTCCCCCTCTTCCCGTTCATCCTCAGGACAAATTGCAACCTGTACGGAACAGGAGGGTAAAGGTGCTGATTCTCCAAGGAGGGAGATGGCTAGTAAATCGGCTGGAATGGCGAACCCGAGCAAAGGAGATGAGAAATGAGGTGCGTTTTAGAAACCTTTCCCGATCACACGGTGTACCATCTTCTGGGTTTCTCATGCCTGTTTTCGACGTAGGAAGATGTCCTTGAACCTGGAGATTTGGGACCCATGGGATGGGTACCATGCAGTATTACTTGAAAGGGTCTGCGTTGGCTCACCCAACCTCACCGAACCTCTCAGCCCCAAGAGTGTCCACCCTTATGTCTCAACCAGCTGTGGGTCTAGATATGGTCAATCTAGGTTGCATCACAGCCCCTGAACGAATTTTGTAAGAATTTCTCTCTCTTTCACTGTCTTTGTTTCACGGGTTTTGAAAAGTAATTTATTTTTATAATGGGGTTTAGCTGCTTTTCACGGCTGTGTTTATGCCGCTTTACACCCCATTGACTCACTCACAGAGAGATATCAATACATAGGTTTGAAGATTCTTACTAGTCAGATATATTCTTGTGCGGTGAATAGGGGGTGTTGAGTCCAGTTCACTGAAAAAGGAATAGGTCTTGTCTCTTACATATTGGGTTTATGGAACGGTATCGGAGCTAATTTGAAACCCTTGTTTTATGCATCACCCCACCTCACCTTTCCCTTTCAGCAGCCGTAGTGTGTTTCCTAAACGTGTGACTCTGTTCTGTTTTGCAATTCAGTTCAAGTGTAGCGGGTTTTACATTCCCTCTCTAAGTGATATCTTATGATAAGTGTCTTTTTCTGTGTGACTTATTTCACTTAGAATCGTCGTACCTAAATCCACTCATCGTGCTGCTACTAGCCTTATGACGTTGATTTCATGGCTGAGTGATATTCCATTGTACATGAGGACCCCAACTTCTTTATCCATTTTTCTCTTTCCTAGGATATTTAAGGTGTAATGAAGTGGGGGTTCTTGTCAACAGAGCAGCCCTAAACTTTGGGGTGCCTGTGTCTTGCTGATTTTTAGTTTTCCCAATTTATACGCCCATGAGTGGAAGTGCCCTATGCTCTCCAAGCTGTGTTTTTTAGATGTTTCAGAACACACCGTACACTTCTCCAGAGTGGCTGTTGGCAATTTACATCCCACTCATCAGCGTAGCAAGGCTCCCATTTCTCCATGGCCGGTCCTGCATTTCTGGTTTGGACACTTTTTTCCGCATGGCCCTTTTGCCCGCTGGGAAGCGAGACTTCTTTGGAGCGCTGATTGGCCTTTCCAGGTTGCTTGGTTGGCCAAAAAGGGCGTATGCGTTTTTTCCTGAATATATTCAGGAAAAAACGCATACGCCCTTTTTGGCCAAGGGCATCATTGTCCACGTTTTGCCGCTTTTCATGTGCTTTCAAGGCGATTCGAATCTACCTCCTGAAATCTGTTTCCTGCAATTCTGCCTTGCTTTCAAAGCCTCTTCGTTGCCTTCCCTTAATATATTTGTGGACGAGAGGTATCATTTAAAACTCTGCAGGTTTGTGAATTGCAGTGCCCCTGAGCTCCATTTTTCAACTCGCTTTTTTGGGAGCTGGCCGCAAAAGCGCAGGATTGCTTCAGGCCCTCTTCTGGTTCTGGGGGGCAGGCTGAGCTTGTGCTTAATTCTTCTTCCTGATGGGAAAATAGAGTGACCTGTGCCTGTCCCAACCCCTGGAACTAGTCTCTCATTGGTTCCCCCTCTTCCCGTTCATCCTCAGGACAAATTGCAACCTGTACGGAACAGGAGGGTAAAGGTGCTGATTCTCCAAGGAGGGAGATGGCTAGTAAATCGGCTGGAATGGCGAACCCGAGCAAAGGAGATGAGAAATGAGGTGCGTTTTAGAAACCTTTCCCGATCACACGGTGTACCATCTTCTGGGTTTCTCATGCCTGTTTTCGACGTAGGAAGATGCCCTTGAACCTGGAGATTTGGGACCCATGGGATGGGTACCATGCAGTATTACTTGAAAGGGTCTGCGTTGGCTCACCCAACCTCACCGAACCTCTCAGCCCCAAGAGTGTCCACCCTTATGTCTCAATCAGCTGTGGGTCTAGATATGGTCAATCCAGGTTGCATCACAGCCCCTGAACGAATTTTGTAAGAATTTCTCTCTCTTTCACTGTCTTTGTTTCACGGGTTTTGAAAAGTAATTTATTTTTATAATGGGGTTTAGCTGCTTTTCACGGCTGTGTTTATGCCGCTTTACACCCCCTTGACTCACTTACAGAGAGATATCAATACATAGGTTTGAAGATTCTTACTAGTCAGATATATTCTTGTGCGGTGAATAGGGGGTGTTGAGTCCAGTTCACTGAAAAAGGAATAGGTCTTGTCTCTTACATATTGGGTTTATGGAACGGTATCTGAGCTAATTTGAAACCCTTGTTTTATGCATCACCCCACCTCACCTTTCCCGTTCAGCAGCCGTAGTGTGTTTCCTAAACGTGTGACTCTGTTCTGTTTTGTAATTCAGTTCAAGTGTAGCGGTTTTTACATTCCCTCTCGAAGTGATATCTTATGATAAGTGTCTTTTTCTGTGTGACTTATTTCACTTAGAATCGTCGTACCTAAATCCACTCATCGTGCTGCTACTAGCCTTATGACGTTGATTTCATGGCTGAGTGATATTCCATTGTACATGAGGACCCCAACTTCTTTATCCATTTTTCTCTTTCCTAGGATATTTAAGGTGTAATGAAGTGGGGGTTCTTGTCAACAGAGCAGCCCTAAACTTTGGGGTGCCTGTGTCTTGCTGATTTTTAGTTTTCCCAATTTATACGCCCATGAGTGGAAGTGCCCTATGCTCTCCAAGCTGTGTTTTTTAGATGTTTCAGAACACACCGTACACTTCTCCAGAGTGGCTGTTGGCAATTTACATCCCACCCATCAGCGTAGCAAGGCTCCCATTTCTCCATGGCCGGTCCTGCATTTCTGGTTTGGACACTTTTTTCCGCATGGCCCTTTTGCCCGCTGGGAAGCGAGACTTCTTTGGAGCGCTGATTGGCCTTTCCAGGTTGCTTGGTTGGCCACAAAGGGCGTATGCGTTTTTTCCTGAATATATTCAGGAAAAAACGCATACGCCCTTTTTGGCCAAGGGCATCATTGTCCACGTTTTGCCGCTTTTCATGTGCTTTCAAGGCGATTCGAATCTACCTCCTGAAATCTGTTTCCTGCAATTCTGCCTTGCTTTCAAAGCCTCTTCGTTGCCTTCCCTTAATATATTTGTGGACGAGAGGTATCATTTAAAACTCTGCAGGTTTGTGAATTGCAGTGCCCCTGAGCTCCATTTTTCAACTCGCTTTTTTGGGAGCTGGCCGCAAAAGCGCAGGATTGCTTCAGGCCCTCTTCTGGTTCTGGGGGGCAGGCTGAGCTTGTGCTTAATTCTTCTTCCTGATGGGAAAATAGAGTGACCTGTGCCTGTCCCAACCCCTGGAGCTAGTCTCTCATTGGTTCCCCCTCTTCCCGTTCATCCTCAGGACAAATTGCAACCTGTACGGAACAGGAGGGTAAAGGTGCTGATTCTCCAAGGAGGGAGATGGCTAGTAAATCGGCTGGAATGGCGAACCCGAGCAAAGGAGATGAGAAATGAGGTGCGTTTTAGAAACCTTTCCCGATCACACGGTGTACCATCTTCTGGGTTTCTCATGCCTGTTTTCGACGTAGGAAGATGCCCTTGAACCTGGAGATTTGGGACCCATGGGATGGGTACCATGCAGTATTACTTGAAATGGTCTGCGTTGGCTCACCCAACCTCACCGAACCTCTCAGCCCCAAGAGTGTCCACCCTTATGTCTCAATCAGCTGTGGGTCTAGATATGGTCAATCCAGGTTGCATCACAGCCCCTGAACGAATTTTGTAAGAATTTCTCTCTCTTTCACTGTCTTTGTTTCACGGGTTTTGAAAAGTAATTTATTTTTATAATGGGGTTTAGCTGCTTTTCACGGCTGTGTTTATGCCGCTTTACACCCCCTTGACTCACTTACAGAGAGATATCAATACATAGGTTTGAAGATTCTTACTAGTCAGATATATTCTTGTGCGGTGAATAGGGGGTGTTGAGTCCAGTTCACTGAAAAAGGAATAGGTCTTGTCTCTTACATATTGGGTTTATGGAACGGTATCGGAGCTAATTTGAAACCCTTGTTTTATGCATCACCCCACCTCACCTTTCCCGTTCAGCAGCCGTAGTGTGTTTCCTAAACGTGTGACTCTGTTCTGTTTTGTAATTCAGTTCAAGTGTAGCGGTTTTTACATTCCCTCTAGAAGTGATATCTTATGATAAGTGTCTTTTTCTGTGTGACTTATTTCACTTAGAATCGTCGTACCTAAATCCACTCATCGTGCTGCTACTAGCCTTATGACGTGGATTTCATGGCTGAGTGATATTCCATTGTACATGAGGACCACAACTTCTTTATCCATTTTTCTCTTTCCTAGGATATTTAAGGTGTAATGAAGTGGGGGTTCTTGTCAACAGAGCAGCCCTAAACTTTGGGGTGCCTGTGTCTTGCTGATTTTTAGTTTTCCCAATTTATACGCCCATGAGTGGAAGTGCCCTATGCTCTCCAAGCTGTGTTTTTTAGATGTTTCAGAACACACCGTACACTTCTCCAGAGTGGCTGTTGGCAATTTACATCCCACCCATCAGCGTAGCAAGGCTCCCATTTCTCCATGGCCGGTCCTGCATTTCTGGTTTGGACACTTTTTTCCGCATGGCCCTTTTGCCCGCTGGGAAGCGAGACTTCTTTGGAGCGCTGATTGGCCTTTCCAGGTTGCTTGGTTGGCCAAAAAGGGCGTATGCGTTTTTTCCTGAATATATTCAGGAAAAAACGCATACGCCCTTTTTGGCCAAGGGCATCATTGTCCACGTTTTGCCGCTTTTCATGTGCTTTCAAGGCGATTCGAATCTACCTCCTGAAATCTGTTTCCTGCAATTCTGCCTTGCTTTCAAAGCCTCTTCGTTGCCTTCCCTTAATATATTTGTGGACGAGAGGTATCATTTAAAACTCTGCAGGTTTGTGAATTGCAGTGCCCCTGAGCTCCATTTTTCAACTCGCTTTTTTGGGAGCTGGCCGCAAAAGCGCAGGATTGCTTCAGGCCCTCTTCTGGTTCTGGGGGGCAGGCTGAGCTTGTGCTTAATTCTTCTTCCTGATGGGAAAATAGAGTGACCTGTGCCTGTCCCAACCCCTGGAGCTAGTCTCTCATTGGTTCCCCCTCTTCCCGTTCATCCTCAGGACAAATTGCAACCTGTACGGAACAGGAGGGTAAAGGTGCTGATTCTCCAAGGAGGGAGATGGCTAGTAAATCGGCTGGAATGGCGAACCCGAGCAAAGGAGATGAGAAATGAGGTGCGTTTTAGAAACCTTTCCCGATCACACGGTGTACCATCTTCTGGGTTTCTCATGCCTGTTTTCGACGTAGGAAGATGTCCTTGAACCTGGAGATTTGGGACCCATGGGATGGGTACCATGCAGTATTACTTGAAAGGGTCTGCGTTGGCTCACCCAACCTCACCGAACCTCTCAGCCCCAAGAGTGTCCACCCTTATGTCTCAACCAGCTGTGGGTCTAGATATGGTCAATCTAGGTTGCATCACAGCCCCTGAACGAATTTTGTAAGAATTTCTCTCTCTTTCACTGTCTTTCTTTCACGGGTTTTGAAAAGTAATTTATTTTTATAATGGGGTTTAGCTGCTTTTCACGGCTGTGTTTATGCCGCTTTACACCCCATTGACTCACTCACAGAGAGATATCAATACATAGGTTTGAAGATTCTTACTAGTCAGATATATTCTTGTGCGGTGAATAGGGGGTGTTGAGTCCAGTTCACTGAAAAAGGAATAGGTCTTGTCTCTTACATATTGGGTTTATGGAACGGTATCGGAGCTAATTTGAAACCCTTGTTTTATGCATCACCCCACCTCACCTTTCCCGTTCAGCAGCCGTAGTGTGTTTCCTAAACGTGTGACTCTGTTCTGTTTTGTAATTCAGTTCAAGTGTAGCGGTTTTTACATTCCCTCTCGAAGTGATATCTTATGATAAGTGTCTTTTTCTGTGTGACTTATTTCACTTAGAATCGTCGTACCTAAATCCACTCATCGTGCTGCTACTAGCCTTATGACGTTGATTTCATGGCTGAGTGATATTCTATTGTACATGAGGACCCCAACTTCTTTATCCATTTTTCTCTTTCCTAGGATATTTAAGGTGTAATGAAGTGGGGGTTCTTGTCAACAGAGCAGCCCTAAACTTTGGGGTGCCTGTGTCTTGCTGATTTTTAGTTTTCCCAATTTATACGCCCATGAGTGGAAGTGCCCTATGCTCTCCAAGCTGTGTTTTTTAGATGTTTCAGAACACACCGTACACTTCTCCAGAGTGGCTGTTGGCAATTTACATCCCACCCATCAGCGTAGCAAGGCTCCCATTTCTCCATGGCCGGTCCTGCATTTCTGGTTTGGACACTTTTTTCCGCATGGCCCTTTTGCCCGCTGGGAAGCGAGACTTCTTTGGAGCGCTGATTGGCCTTTCCAGGTTGCTTGGTTGGCCAAAAAGGGCGTATGCGTTTTTTCCTGAATATATTCAGGAAAAAACGCATACGCCCTTTTTGGCCAAGGGCATCATTGTCCACGTTTTGCCGCTTTTCATGTGCTTTCAAGGCGATTCGAATCTACCTCCTGAAATCTGTTTCCTGCAATTCTGCCTTGCTTTCAAAGCCTCTTCGTTGCCTTCCCTTAATATATTTGTGGACGAGAGGTATCATTTAAAACTCTGCAGGTTTGTGAATTGCAGTGCCCCTGAGCTCCATTTTTCAACTCGCTTTTTTGGGAGCTGGCCGCAAAAGCGCAGGATTGCTTCAGGCCCTCTTCTGGTTCTGGGGGGCAGGCTGAGCTTGTGCTTAATTCTTCTTCCTGATGGGAAAATAGAGTGACCTGTGCCTGTCCCAACCCCTGGAGCTAGTCTCTCATTGGTTCCCCCTCTTCCCGTTCATCCTCAGGACAAATTGCAACCTGTACGGAACAGGAGGGTAAAGGTGCTGATTCTCCAAGGAGGGAGATGGCTAGTAAATCGGCTGGAATGGCGAACCCGAGCAAAGGAGATGAGAAATGAGGTGCGTTTTAGAAACCTTTCCCGATCACACGGTGTACCATCTTCTGGGTTTCTCATGCCTGTTTTCGACGTAGGAAGATGTCCTTGAACCTGGAGATTTGGGACCCATGGGATGGGTACCATGCAGTATTACTTGAAAGGGTCTGCGTTGGCTCACCCAACCTCACCGAACCTCTCAGCCCCAAGAGTGTCCACCCTTATGTCTCAACCAGCTGTGGGTCTAGATATGGTCAATCTAGGTTGCATCACAGCCCCTGAACGAATTTTGTAAGAATTTCTCTCTCTTTCACTGTCTTTGTTTCACGGGTTTTGAAAAGTAATTTATTTTTATAATGGGGTTTAGCTGCTTTTCACGGCTGTGTTTATGCCGCTTTACACCCCATTGACTCACTCACAGAGAGATATCAATACATAGGTTTGAAGATTCTTACTAGTCAGATATATTCTTGTGCGGTGAATAGGGGGTGTTGAGTCCAGTTCACTGAAAAAGGAATAGGTCTTGTCTCTTACATATTGGGTTTATGGAACGGTATCGGAGCTAATTTGAAACCCTTGTTTTATGCATCACCCCACCTCACCTTTCCCTTTCAGCAGCCGTAGTGTGTTTCCTAAACGTGTGACTCTGTTCTGTTTTGCAATTCAGTTCAAGTGTAGCGGGTTTTACATTCCCTCTCTAAGTGATATCTTATGATAAGTGTCTTTTTCTGTGTGACTTATTTCACTTAGAATCGTCGTACCTAAATCCACTCATCGTGCTGCTACTAGCCTTATGACGTTGATTTCATGGCTGAGTGATATTCCATTGTACATGAGGACCCCAACTTCTTTATCCATTTTTCTCTTTCCTAGGATATTTAAGGTGTAATGAAGTGGGGGTTCTTGTCAACAGAGCAGCCCTAAACTTTGGGGTGCCTGTGTCTTGCTGATTTTTAGTTTTCCCAATTTATACGCCCATGAGTGGAAGTGCCCTATGCTCTCCAAGCTGTGTTTTTTAGATGTTTCAGAACACACCGTACACTTCTCCAGAGTGGCTGTTGGCAATTTACATCCCACTCATCAGCGTAGCAAGGCTCCCATTTCTCCATGGCCGGTCCTGCATTTCTGGTTTGGACACTTTTTTCCGCATGGCCCTTTTGCCCGCTGGGAAGCGAGACTTCTTTGGAGCGCTGATTGGCCTTTCCAGGTTGCTTGGTTGGCCACAAAGGGCGTATGCGTTTTTTCCTGAATATATTCAGGAAAAAACGCATACGCCCTTTTTGGCCAAGGGCATCATTGTCCACGTTTTGCCGCTTTTCATGTGCTTTCAAGGCGATTCGAATCTACCTCCTGAAATCTGTTTCCTGCAATTCTGCCTTGCTTTCAAAGCCTCTTCGTTGCCTTCCCTTAATATATTTGTGGACGAGAGGTATCATTTAAAACTCTGCAGGTTTGTGAATTGCAGTGCCCCTGAGCTCCATTTTTCAACTCGCTTTTTTGGGAGCTGGCCGCAAAAGCGCAGGATTGCTTCAGGCCCTCTTCTGGTTCTGGGGGGCAGGCTGAGCTTGTGCTTAATTCTTCTTCCTGATGGGAAAATAGAGTGACCTGTGCCTGTCCCAACCCCTGGAGCTAGTCTCTCATTGGTTCCCCCTCTTCCCGTTCATCCTCAGGACAAATTGCAACCTGTACGGAACAGGAGGGTAAAGGTGCTGATTCTCCAAGGAGGGAGATGGCTAGTAAATCGGCTGGAATGGCGAACCCGAGCAAAGGAGATGAGAAATGAGGTGCGTTTTAGAAACCTTTCCCGATCACACGGTGTACCATCTTCTGGGTTTCTCATGCCTGTTTTCGACGTAGGAAGATGTCCTTGAACCTGGAGATTTGGGACCCATGGGATGGGTACCATGCAGTATTACTTGAAAGGGTCTGCGTTGGCTCACCCAACCTCACCGAACCTCTCAGCCCCAAGAGTGTCCACCCTTATGTCTCAACCAGCTGTGGGTCTAGATATGGTCAATCTAGGTTGCATCACAGCCCCTGAACGAATTTTGTAAGAATTTCTCTCTCTTTCACTGTCTTTGTTTCACGGGTTTTGAAAAGTAATTTATTTTTATAATGGGGTTTAGCTGCTTTTCACGGCTGTGTTTATGCCGCTTTACACCCCATTGACTCACTCACAGAGAGATATCAATACATAGGTTTGAAGATTCTTACTAGTCAGATATATTCTTGTGCGGTGAATAGGGGGTGTTGAGTCCAGTTCACTGAAAAAGGAATAGGTCTTGTCTCTTACATATTGGGTTTATGGAACGGTATCGGAGCTAATTTGAAACCCTTGTTTTATGCATCACCCCACCTCACCTTTCCCTTTCAGCAGCCGTAGTGTGTTTCCTAAACGTGTGACTCTGTTCTGTTTTGCAATTCAGTTCAAGTGTAGCGGGTTTTACATTCCCTCTCTAAGTGATATCTTATGATAAGTGTCTTTTTCTGTGTGACTTATTTCACTTAGAATCGTCGTACCTAAATCCACTCATCGTGCTGCTACTAGCCTTATGACGTTGATTTCATGGCTGAGTGATATTCCATTGTACATGAGGACCCCAACTTCTTTATCCATTTTTCTCTTTCCTAGGATATTTAAGGTGTAATGAAGTGGGGGTTCTTGTCAACAGAGCAGCCCTAAACTTTGGGGTGCCTGTGTCTTGCTGATTTTTAGTTTTCCCAATTTATACGCCCATGAGTGGAAGTGCCCTATGCTCTCCAAGCTGTGTTTTTTAGATGTTTCAGAACACACCGTACACTTCTCCAGAGTGGCTGTTGGCAATTTACATCCCACTCATCAGCGTAGCAAGGCTCCCATTTCTCCATGGCCGGTCCTGCATTTCTGGTTTGGACACTTTTTTCCGCATGGCCCTTTTGCCCGCTGGGAAGCGAGACTTCTTTGGAGCGCTGATTGGCCTTTCCAGGTTGCTTGGTTGGCCAAAAAGGGCGTATGCGTTTTTTCCTGAATATATTCAGGAAAAAACGCATACGCCCTTTTTGGCCAAGGGCATCATTGTCCACGTTTTGCCGCTTTTCATGTGCTTTCAAGGCGATTCGAATCTACCTCCTGAAATCTGTTTCCTGCAATTCTGCCTTGCTTTCAAAGCCTCTTCGTTGCCTTCCCTTAATATATTTGTGGACGAGAGGTATCATTTAAAACTCTGCAGGTTTGTGAATTGCAGTGCCCCTGAGCTCCATTTTTCAACTCGCTTTTTTGGGAGCTGGCCGCAAAAGCGCAGGATTGCTTCAGGCCCTCTTCTGGTTCTGGGGGGCAGGCTGAGCTTGTGCTTAATTCTTCTTCCTGATGGGAAAATAGAGTGACCTGTGCCTGTCCCAACCCCTGGAACTAGTCTCTCATTGGTTCCCCCTCTTCCCGTTCATCCTCAGGACAAATTGCAACCTGTACGGAACAGGAGGGTAAAGGTGCTGATTCTCCAAGGAGGGAGATGGCTAGTAAATCGGCTGGAATGGCGAACCCGAGCAAAGGAGATGAGAAATGAGGTGCGTTTTAGAAACCTTTCCCGATCACACGGTGTACCATCTTCTGGGTTTCTCATGCCTGTTTTCGACGTAGGAAGATGCCCTTGAACCTGGAGATTTGGGACCCATGGGATGGGTACCATGCAGTATTACTTGAAAGGGTCTGCGTTGGCTCACCCAACCTCACCGAACCTCTCAGCCCCAAGAGTGTCCACCCTTATGTCTTAATCAGCTGTGGGTCTAGATATGGTCAATCCAGGTTGCATCACAGCCCCTGAACGAATTTTGTAAGAATTTCTCTCTCTTTCACTGTCTTTGTTTCACGGGTTTTGAAAAGTAATTTATTTTTATAATGGGGTTTAGCTGCTTTTCACGGCTGTGTTTATGCCGCTTTACACCCCCTTGACTCACTTACAGAGAGATATCAATACATAGGTTTGAAGATTCTTACTAGTCAGATATATTCTTGTGCGGTGAATAGGGGGTGTTGAGTCCAGTTCACTGAAAAAGGAATAGGTCTTGTCTCTTACATATTGGGTTTATGGAACGGTATCTGAGCTAATTTGAAACCCTTGTTTTATGCATCACCCCACCTCACCTTTCCCGTTCAGCAGCCGTAGTGTGTTTCCTAAACGTGTGACTCTGTTCTGTTTTGTAATTCAGTTCAAGTGTAGCGGTTTTTACATTCCCTCTCGAAGTGATATCTTATGATAAGTGTCTTTTTCTGTGTGACTTATTTCACTTAGAATCGTCGTACCTAAATCCACTCATCGTGCTGCTACTAGCCTTATGACGTTGATTTCATGGCTGAGTGATATTCCATTGTACATGAGGACCCCAACTTCTTTATCCATTTTTCTCTTTCCTAGGATATTTAAGGTGTAATGAAGTGGGGGTTCTTGTCAACAGAGCAGCCCTAAACTTTGGGGTGCCTGTGTCTTGCTGATTTTTAGTTTTCCCAATTTATACGCCCATGAGTGGAAGTGCCCTATGCTCTCCAAGCTGTGTTTTTTAGATGTTTCAGAACACACCGTACACTTCTCCAGAGTGGCTGTTGGCAATTTACATCCCACCCATCAGCGTAGCAAGGCTCCCATTTCTCCATGGCCGGTCCTGCATTTCTGGTTTGGACACTTTTTTCCGCATGGCCCTTTTGCCCGCTGGGAAGCGAGACTTCTTTGGAGCGCTGATTGGCCTTTCCAGGTTGCTTGGTTGGCCACAAAGGGCGTATGCGTTTTTTCCTGAATATATTCAGGAAAAAACGCATACGCCCTTTTTGGCCAAGGGCATCATTGTCCACGTTTTGCCGCTTTTCATGTGCTTTCAAGGCGATTCGAATCTACCTCCTGAAATCTGTTTCCTGCAATTCTGCCTTGCTTTCAAAGCCTCTTCGTTGCCTTCCCTTAATATATTTGTGGACGAGAGGTATCATTTAAAACTCTGCAGGTTTGTGAATTGCAGTGCCCCTGAGCTCCATTTTTCAACTCGCTTTTTTGGGAGCTGGCCGCAAAAGCGCAGGATTGCTTCAGGCCCTCTTCTGGTTCTGGGGGGCAGGCTGAGCTTGTGCTTAATTCTTCTTCCTGATGGGAAAATAGAGTGACCTGTGCCTGTCCCAACCCCTGGAACTAGTCTCTCATTGGTTCCCCCTCTTCCCGTTCATCCTCAGGACAAATTGCAACCTGTACGGAACAGGAGGGTAAAGGTGCTGATTCTCCAAGGAGGGAGATGGCTAGTAAATCGGCTGGAATGGCGAACCCGAGCAAAGGAGATGAGAAATGAGGTGCGTTTTAGAAACCTTTCCCGATCACACGGTGTACCATCTTCTGGGTTTCTCATGCCTGTTTTCGACGTAGGAAGATGCCCTTGAACCTGGAGATTTGGGACCCATGGGATGGGTACCATGCAGTATTACTTGAAAGGGTCTGCGTTGGCTCACCCAACCTCACCGAACCTCTCAGCCCCAAGAGTGTCCACCCTTATGTCTCAATCAGCTGTGGGTCTAGATATGGTCAATCCAGGTTGCATCACAGCCCCTGAACGAATTTTGTAAGAATTTCTCTCTCTTTCACTGTCTTTGTTTCACGGGTTTTGAAAAGTAATTTATTTTTATAATGGGGTTTAGCTGCTTTTCACGGCTGTGTTTATGCCGCTTTACACCCCCTTGACTCACTTACAGAGAGATATCAATACATAGGTTTGAAGATTCTTACTAGTCAGATATATTCTTGTGCGGTGAATAGGGGGTGTTGAGTCCAGTTCACTGAAAAAGGAATAGGTCTTGTCTCTTACATATTGGGTTTATGGAACGGTATCTGAGCTAATTTGAAACCCTTGTTTTATGCATCACCCCACCTCACCTTTCCCGTTCAGCAGCCGTAGTGTGTTTCCTAAACGTGTGACTCTGTTCTGTTTTGTAATTCAGTTCAAGTGTAGCGGTTTTTACATTCCCTCTAGAAGTGATATCTTATGATAAGTGTCTTTTTCTGTGTGACTTATTTCACTTAGAATCGTCGTACCTAAATCCACTCATCGTGCTGCTACTAGCCTTATGACGTGGATTTCATGGCTGAGTGATATTCCATTGTACATGAGGACCACAACTTCTTTATCCATTTTTCGCTTTCCTAGGATATTTAAGGTGTAATGAAGTGGGGGTTCTTGTCAACAGAGCAGCCCTAAACTTTGGGGTGCCTGTGTCTTGCTGATTTTTAGTTTTCCCATTTTATACGCCCATGAGTGGAAGTGCGCTACGCTCTCCAAGCTGTGTTTTTTAGATGTTTCAGAACACACCGTACACTTCTCCAGAGTGGCTGTTGGCAATTTACATCCCACCCATCAGCGTAGCAAGGCTCCCATTTCTCCATGGCCGGTCCTGCATTTCTGGTTTGGACACTTTTTTCCGCATGGCCCTTTTGCCCGCTGGGAAGCGAGACTTCTTTGGAGCGCTGATTGGCCTTTCCAGGTTGCTTGGTTGGCCAAAAAGGGCGTATGCGTTTTTTCCTGAATATATTCAGGAAAAAACGCATACGCCCTTTTTGGCCAAGGGCATCCTTGTCCACGTTTTGCCGCTTTTCATGTGCTTTCAAGGCGATTCGAATCTACCTCCTGAAATCTGTTTCCTGCAATTCTGCCTTGCTTTCAAAGCCTCTTCGTTGCCTTCCCTTAATATATTTGTGGACGAGAGGTATCATTTAAAACTCTGCAGGTTTGTGAATTGCAGTTCCCCTGAGCTCCATTTTTCAACTCGCTTTTTTGGGAGCTGGCCGCAAAAGCGCAGGATTGCTTCAGGCCCTCTTCTGGTTCTGGGGGGCAGGCTGAGCTTGTGCTTAATTCTTCTTCCTGATGGGAAAATAGAGTGACCTGTGCCTGTCCCAACACCTAGAGCTAGTCTCTCATTGGTTCCCCCTCTTCCCGTTCATCCTCAGGACAAATTGCAACCTGTACGGAACAGGAGGTTAAAGGTGCTGATTCTCCAAGGAGGGAGATGGCTAGTAAATCGGCTGGAATGGCGAACCCGAGCAAAGGAGATGAGAAATGAGGTGCGTTTTAGAAACCTTTCCCGATCACACGGTGTACCATCTTCTGGGTTTCTCATGCCTGTTTTCGACGTAGGAAGATGCCCTTGAACCTGGAGATTTGGGACCCATGGGATGGGTACCATGCAGTATTACTTGAAAGGGTCTGCGTTGGCTCACCCAACCTCACCGAACCTCTCAGCCCCAAGAGTGTCCACCCTTATGTCTCAATCAGCTGTGGGTCTAGATATGGTCAATCCAGGTTGCATCACAGCCCCTGAACGAATTTTGTAAGAATTTCTCTCTCTTTCACTGTCTTTGTTTCACGGGTTTTGAAAAGTAATTTATTTTTATAATGGGGTTTAGCTGCTTTTCACGGCTGTGTTTATGCCGCTTTACACCCCCTTGACTCACTTACAGAGAGATATCAATACATAGGTTTGAAGATTCTTACTAGTCAGATATATTCTTGTGCGGTGAATAGGGGGTGTTGAGTCCAGTTCACTGAAAAAGGAATAGGTCTTGTCTCTTACATATTGGGTTTATGGAACGGTATCTGAGCTAATTTGAAACCCTTGTTTTATGCATCACCCCACCTCACCTTTCCCGTTCAGCAGCCGTAGTGTGTTTCCTAAACGCGTGACTCTGTTCTGTTTTGTAATTCAGTTCAAGTGTAGCGGTTTTTACATTCCCTCTAGAAGTGATATCTTATGATAAGTGTCTTTTTCTGTGTGACTTATTTCACTTAGAATCGTCGTACCTAAATCCACTCATCCTGCTGCTACTAGCCTTATGACGTGGATTTCATGGCTGAGTGATATTCCATTGTACATGAGGACCACAACTTCTTTACCCATTTTTCTCTTTCCTAGGATATTTAAGGTGTAATGAAGTGGGGGTTCTTGTCAACAGAGCAGCCCTAAACTTTGGGGTGCCTGTGTCTTGCTGATTTTTAGTTTTCCCAATTTATACGCCCATGAGTGGAAGTGCCCTATGCTCTCCAAGCTGTGTTTTTTAGATGTTTCAGAACACACCGTACACTTCTCCAGAGTGGCTGTTGGCAATTTACATCCCACCCATCAGGGTAGCAAGGCTCCCATTTCTCCATGGCCAGTCCTGCATTTCTGGTTTGGACACTTTTTTCCGCATGGCCCTTTTGCCCGCTGGGAAGCGAGACTTCTTTGGAGCGCTGATTGGCCTTTCCAGGTTGCTTGGTTGGCCAAAAAGGGCGTATGCGTTTTTTCCTGAATATATTCAGGAAAAAACGCATACGCCCTTTTTGGCCAAGGGCATCATTGTCCACGTTTTGCCGCTTTTCATGTGCTTTCAAGGTGATTCGAATCTACCTCCTGAAATCTGTTTCCTGCAATTCTGCCTTGCTTTCAAAGCCTCTTCGTTGCCTTCCCTTAATATATTTGTGGACGAGAGGTATCATTTAAAACTCTGCAGGTTTGTGAATTGCAGTGCCCCTGAGCTCCATTTTTCAACTCGCTTTTTTGGGAGCTGGCCGCAAAAGCGCAGGATTGCTTCAGGCCCTCTTCTGGTTCTGGGGGGCAGGCTGAGCTTGAGCTTAATTCTTCTTCCTGATGGGAAAATAGAGTGACCTGTGCCTGTCCCAACCCCTGGAGCTAGTCTCTCATTGGTTCCCCCTCTTCCCGTTCATCCTCAGGACAAATTGCAACCTGTACGGAACAGGAGGTTAAAGGTGCTGATTCTCCAAGGAGGGAGATGGCTAGTAAATCGGCTGGTAAGGCGAACCCGAGCATAGGAGATGAGAAATGAGGTGCGTTTTAGAAACCTTTCCCGATCACACGGTGTACCATCTTCTGGGTTTCTCATGCCTGTTTTCGATGTAGGAAGATGCCCTTGAACCTGGAGATTTGGGACCCATGGGATGGGTACCATGCAGTATTACTTGAAAGGGTCTGCGTTGGCTCACCCAACCTCACCGAACCTCTCAGCCACAAGAGTATCCACCCTTATGTCTCAATCAGCTGTGGGTCTAGATATGGTCAATCCAGGTTGCATCACAGCCCCTGAACGAATTTTGTAAGAATTTCTCTCTCTTTCACTGTCTTTGTTTCACGGGTTTTGAAAAGTAATTTATTTTTATAATGGGGTTTAGCTGCTTTTCACGGCTGTGTTTATGCCGCTTTACACCCCCTTGACTCACTTACAGAGAGATATCAATACATAGGTTTGAAGATTCTTACTAGTCAGACATATTCTTGTGCGGTGAATAGGGGGTGTTGAGTCCAGTTCACTGAAAAAGGAATAGGTCTTGTCTCTTACATATTGGGTTTATGGAACGGTATCTGAGCTAATTTGAAACCCTTGTTTTATGCATCACCCCACCTCACCTTTCCCGTTCAGCAGCCGTAGTGTGTTTCCTAAACGTGTGACTCTGTTCTGTTTTGTAATTCAGTTCAAGTGTAGCGGTTTTTACATTCCCTCTAGAAGTGATATCTTATGATAAGTGTCTTTTTCTGTGTGACTTATTTCACTTAGAATCGTCGTACCTAAATCCACTCATCGTGCTGCTACTAGCCTTATGACGTTGATTTCATGGCTGAGTGATATTCCATTGTACATGAGGACCCCAACTTCTTTATCCATTTTTCTCTTTCCTAGGATATTGAAGGTGTAATGAAGTGGGGGTTCTTGTCAACAGAGCAGCCCTAAACTTTGGGGTGCCTGTGTCTTGCTGATTTTTAGTTTTCCCAATTTATACGCCCATGAGTGGAAGTGCCCTATGCTCTCCAAGCTGTGTTTTTTAGATGTTTCAGAACACACCGTACACTTCTCCAGAGTGGCTGTTGGCAATTTACATCCCACCCATCAGCGTAGCAAGGCTCCCATTTCTCCATGGCCGGTCCTGCATTTCTGGTTTGGACACTTTTTTCCGCATGGCCCTTTTGCCCGCTGGGAAGCGAGACTTCTTTGGAGCGCTGATTGGCCTTTCCAGGTTGCTTGGTTGGCCAAAAAGGGCGTATGCGTTTTTTCCTGAATATATTCAGGAAAAAACGCATACGCCCTTTTTGGCCAAGGGCATCATTGTCCACGTTTTGCCGCTTTTCATGTGCTTTCAAGGCGATTCGAATCTACCTCCTGAAATCTGTTTCCTGCAATTCTGCCTTGCTTTCAAAGCCTCTTCGTTGCCTTCCCTTAATATATTTGTGGACGAGAGGTATCATTTAAAACTCTGCAGGTTTGTGAATTGCAGTGCCCCTGAGCTCCATTTTTCAACTCGCTATTTTGGGAGCTGGCCGCAAAAGCGCAGGATTGCTTCAGGCCCTCTTCTGGTTCTGGGGGGCAGGCTGAGCTTGTGCTTAATTCTTCTTCCTGATGGGAAAATAGAGTGACCTGTGCCTGTCCCAACCCCGGGAACTAGTCTCTCATTGGTTCCCCCTCTTCCCGTTCATCCTCAGGACAAATTGCAACCTGTACGGAACAGGAGGGTAAAGGTGCTGATTCTCCAAGGAGGGAGATGGCTAGTAAATCGGCTGGAATGGCGAACCCGAGCAAAGGAGATGAGAAATGAGGTGCGTTTTAGAAACCTTTCCCGATCACACGGTGTACCATCTTCTGGGTTTCTCATGCCTGTTTTCGACGTAGGAAGATGCCCTTGAACCTGGAGATTTGGGACCCATGGGATGGGTACCATGCAGTATTACTTGAAAGGGTCTGCGTTGGCTCACCCAACCTCACCGAACCTCTCAGCCCCAAGAGTGTCCACCCTTATGTCTCAATCAGCTGTGGGTCTAGATATGGTCAATCCAGGTTGCATCACAGCCCCTGAACGAATTTTGTAAGAATTTCTCTCTCTTTCACTGTCTTTGTTTCACGGGTTTTGAAAAGTAATTTATTTTTATAATGGGGTTTAGCTGCTTTTCACGGCTGTGTTTATGCCGCTTTACACCCCCTTGACTCACTTACAGAGAGATATCAATACATAGGTTTGAAGATTCTTACTAGTCAGATATATTCTTGTGCGGTGAATAGGGGGTGTTGAGTCCAGTTCACTGAGCAAGGAATAGGTCTTGTCTCTTACATATTGGGTTTATGGAACAGTATCGGAGCTAATTTGAAACCCTTGTTTTATGCATCACCCCACCTCACCTTTCCCGTTCAGCAGCCATAGTGTGTTTCAAACGTGTGACTCTGTTCTGTTTTGTAATTCAGTTCAAGTGTAGCGGTTTTTACATTCCCTCTAGAAGTGATATCTTATGATAAGTGTCTTTTTCTGTGTGACTTATTTCACTTAGAATCGTCGTACCTAAATCCACTCATCGTGCTGCTACTAGCCTTATGACGTTGATTTCATGGCTGAGTGATATTCCATTGTACATGAGGACCCCAACTTCTTTATCCATTTTTCTCTTTCCTAGGATATTTAAGGTGTAATGAAGTGGGGGTTCTTGTCAACAGAGCAGCCCTAAACTTTGGGGTGCCTGTGTCTTGCTGATTTTTAGTTGTCCCAATTTATACGCCCATGAGTGGAAGTGCCCTATGCTCTCCAAGCTGTGTTTTTTAGATGTTTCAGAACACACCGTACACTTCTCCAGAGTGGCTGTTGG